>NC_092771.1:66617899-67217899 GCF_047496795.1 Chiloscyllium punctatum
GCCGAGAGAGGGGCTGAGAGAGATGGTAGAGAGAAGGGGAGTGATGAGCGGAGGGGTCAGAGAGGGGGAAGAGGCAGAGGCGGTAGAGAGAGACAGAGAGGGGGAAGAGAGACAGAGAGGGAGAAGCGAGACAGGGATGGGGAAAGAGGGGGGAGAAGGAGGGAGTGAGAGAGGGAGGGAGAGTGAGGTGACAGAGTGAGGGGAGTGAGGGACAGAGAGATAGGGGTGAGAGAGGGAGGGTGAAAGTGGGAAGGAGAGTAGGCAAGAGAGAAGGGGCAAGGGAGAGGGAGAGAGAAGGAGAGAGATGGGGAGAGAGAGGGGCGAGAGAGAAAGGGAGAGAGAGGGAGGGAGTGCGAGGGGGAGAGAGGGGAGAGAGGGCGGGAGAGATGGGACAGAGAGCGGGGGGAGAAATTGGGGGAAGAGAGATGGGGAGAGTGTGGGGGAGAGTGAGGGTGTCGAGAGACAGGGAGAGAGAGGGGAGGGAGTGGGTGGGAGAGAGAGAGAGGGAGAGAGAGGGAGGGGGAGAGAGGGGAGAGAGAGGGGAGAGAGGACGGGAGAGACGGGGCAGAGAGCGGGGGAGAAAGTGGGGGAAGACTTATAGGGAGACTGTGGGAGCGTGTGAGGGGGTGAGAGAGAGAGGGAGAGGGAGAGGAGAGAGAGTGGGTGGGAGAGATAGAGGGGCGAGAGAAGGGGAGAGAGGGGGGGAGTGGGGAGAGACGGGGAGAGCGACGGGGAGAGCGGGGGAGAGACGGGGAGAGAGAGGGGGAGGGGAGGAAGGGGCGAGGGAGGTGGAGAGAGGGGGACAGAAAGGGGGTGAGAGAGGGGGTACAAAGCGCGGGGAGGGGGAGGGAGAGAGATGGGGAAAGAGATGGGGAGTGTGAGAGGGAGAGAGAGGGGAGAGAGGGCGCACGAGAGGGGGCGTGAGAAGCGGGCAAGGCGGCGAGATGGGATGAGAGAGAGGGGAGAAAGAGCAGAAGAGAGAGGGAGAGAGTGAGGGTGCGAGAGAGAGGGGTAGAGAGAGGGGGAGAGGGAGGGGATAGAAAGAGGGGGGAGAGACGGGGACAGAGACGGATAGAGATTGGGGAGAGACGGGGGAGAGCGAGAGTGGTCGAGAGAAGGGACAAGAGAGAGGGCGAGAGTGGGTGGCGAGAGAGTGGGGTGAGACGGGGGTGAGAGAGGGGGGCGAGACAGGGGATTGAGGGGGGGGTGCGAGAAAGAGGGAGAGGGGAGAGAGAGAGAGGTGGAGAGAGAGGGGGGCAGAAGAGAGAGTGTGGAGAGAAAGGGGGAAGCGTGAGTGGGAGAGTGAGAGGGAGAGAGAGGGGGAGAGATAGAGGGGGAGAGAGAGGGTAAGAGTGAGACAGGGGAGAGAGGAGGCGAGAGAGCCGGGTTAAGCGAGCGGGGGTGAGAGAGCGGGGAATGAGAGAGAGGGGGCAGAGAGTGGGGGAGAGAGAGGGAGAGAGAGAAGGGGGAGAGGGGGGCAAGAGAGCGGGGCTGAGAGAGCGGAGGTGAGAGAGCGGGGACGGAGAGAGAGGGGGAGAGAGAGGGGGCAGAGAGTGGGGGAGAGAGAGAGGGAGAGAGAGGGGGAGAGGGGGAGAGGGGGAGAGAGAGAGGGGCTGAGAGAGCGGAGGTGAGAGAGCGGGGACGGAGAGAGAGGGGGAGAGAGAGGGGGAGAGGGGGAGAGAGAGGGGGCAGAGAGTGGGGGAGAGAGAGAGGGAGAGAGAGGGGGAGAGGGGGAGAGAGAGGGGGAGAGAGTGGATGGAGAGAGAGTGGGGGACTAAGTGGAGAGAGTGTGGGGAGAGAGTGGGGGGAGAGAGAGTGGGGTGGAGGGAGAGTGTTAGGGAGGGAGTGAGAGAGAGTGGGAGAGAGTTAGGTGACAGAGTCGGGGAGAGATTTAGTGAAGAGAGAGTGGGGAGTGAGAGAGAGTGAGGAGTAGAGAGAGGGGGTACGAGAGAGAGGTGCCGAGAGAGGCGCTGAGAGAGACGGTAGAGAGAAGGGGAGAGAGGAGGGGAGAGAGGATAGGGGAGAGGGGGGAGAGAGAGGGAAGAGAGAGGCAATAGAGAGAGATAGAGAGGGGGAAGAGAGAAAGGGAGAGGGAGAGAGGGGGAGAGAGGGAGTGAGAGAGGGAGGAAGTGAGAGAGGGAGGGAGAGTGATGTGACAGAGTGAGGGGGAGAGAGGGGCCGAGAGAGGGGCAGAGAGATAGTGGCGAGAGAGGGGGAGGGCGAAAGTGAGAAGGAGAGGAGGCAAGGGAGAAGAGGCAAGGGAGAGGGGGAGAGAGAAGGAGAGAGACGGGGAGAGAGAGGCGAGAGAGAAGAGGAGAGAGAGGGAGGGAGAGCGATGGTGGAGAGAGAGGAGAGAGGGCGGGAGAGAGGGGGCAGAGAGCGGGGGGAGAAAGTGGGGAAGCAAGATGGGGAGAGTGTGGGAATGTGTGAGGGGGTGAGAGAGAGAGGGAGAGAGAGAGGGGAGGGAGTGGGTGGGAGAGAGGGAGAGAGAGGGAGGGGGAGCGAGGGGAGAGAGGGGGCAGAGAGCGGGGGGAGAAAGTGGGGGAAGAGAGATGGGGAGAGTGTGGAGGTGAGTGAGGGGGTGAGAGAGAGAGTGAAGGGAGTGCAGGGGAGAGAGGGGGGAGAGAGAAAGAGGGAGAGCGAGGGGGAGAGAGGGCAGAGAGGGCGAGGGAGGGGCGAGAGGGGGTGAGAGAGAGGGAGAGAGAGGGTGCGAGAGAGGGGAGTTGAGAGAGGGGGAGAGAGAGAAGTGTAGACAGAGATGGAGAGACGGGGAGAGAGAGTGGAGAAAGAGAGGGAGAGAGAGGGTGCGAGAGAGGGGGTAGAGAGAGAGGGGTAGAGAGAGAAGGGTAGGGAGAGAGGGGAGAGAGAGGGGGGAGAGAGGGGTGAGAAAGAGGGGAAGAGAGGGGGGAGTGAGGGGGAGAGGGGGGAGAGAGAGGGGACCGGGGGGCGAGAGTGGGGAGTGGGAGAGATGGAGAGAGAGAGAAGCAGGGGAGAGATAATGGTGGGGGAGAGAGATGTTGGCGAGAGAGAGTGGTGGGAGAGAGAGATGTGAGTGAGAGAGAGGTGGGGGTGAGAGAGATGGGGAAAAGAGAGAGGGGGAAGAGAGAGAGGAGGAAAGAGAGAGGGGAAGATAGAAAAGGGCAGAGAGAAGGAGGGCGAAAGAGGGGAGTAGGGCCAACAGAGAGGGGTCAAGGGAGAGGGCAGAGAGAGGAGGGGGGAGAGAGGGGTGGAGAGAGAGTGGGGAGAGAGAGGGGAGAGAGAGGGGGCAAGGTAGGGGGGGAGAGAGAGAGGTGAGTGAAACGGGCAGAGAGGGGGAGAAAGAGAGGGGAAGGGAGAGGGGGGAGAATGAGTGGGAAAGCGAGGGGCGAGAGAGGGGGATGAGCAAGAGGGGTAGACAGAGAGGGTGTGAGAGAGAGGGGAGGGAGAGGGGGAGAGAGAGAGGCGAGAGAGAGGGGAAGGAGAGGGTGAGGAGATAGAGTGGGGGAGTGAGTGGGGGGATTGAGTGGGGGAGAGACTGGGTGTAGAGAGTGTGGGGAGAGGGGGGAGAGAGGGGGTAAAGAGTGGGGGAGAGAGAGGGAAGGAGTGAGAGGGTGAGGGAGAGTGAAGTGACAGAGTGAGGGGGTCGAAAGATGGGGCGAGAGAGGGGGAGAGAGGAAGGGGAGAGAGGGAGAGGGAGAAAGGGAGAGGAAGAGAGGGGGGGAGAGACATGGGGAGAGACAGCGGGCAGAGAGTGAGAGTGGAGAGAGAGAGGGGGAGAGAGGGGGGAGAAAGAGAAAGGTGAGAGAGTGAGGCAAGAGAGGGGAAAAGAGATGGGGAATGAGAGAGAGGGAGAGAGAGAGGGGGAGAGAGAGGGGGAGCGAGAGAGACAGGGTGGGGAGAGAGGGGTGGGAGAAAGGGGGAGAGTGAACACAGATGGGGAAGACAGAGAGCGGGCGAGAGAGTGGGGAAGAGAGGGGGAGATGGAGATAGAAGAGACGGAGAGAGGTGAGAGGGAAGATGGAGAGGGGAGAGATAGAGGGGAGAGAGAGTGGAGAGAGAGAGGAGAGAGGGACGGGGTAGAGAAACAGGGGTAGAGAGAGGGGAGTATTGAGAAGGATAAAGAGAAAGGGTGGAGAGAGAAGGGGGCGAGAGAGGGGGACAGAGGGAGTGGGAGAGAGTGAGGAGGAAAGATGGAGGGGGAGAGGTGGTGAGAGAGAGAGATGGGGGAGATAGAAAGGTATGTGAGAGAGAGGTGGGGAGAGAGAGGTGGGGAAAGAGAGAGAGGGGAAGAGAGAGAGGGGAAAAGATAAGGGGAGAGATAAGGGGAAGAGATAAGGGGGAGAGATTGGGGGAGAGACTGGGGGAGAGATTGGGGAGAGATAGGGGAGAGATAGGGGAGAGATACCAGGAGAGAGAGGGGAAAGAGAAGGGAAAAGAGAAGGGGAAAGAGAAGGGGAAGTTCGGGGAGAGAGAGGGGTTAGAGGGAGATGGATTAGAGAGAGAGAACGGGAGAGAAAGGGGTCGAGTGCAGGGGTCGAGAGAGGGGGTCGAGAGGGGGTAGTCGAGTGAGGGCTTTCGAAGGGAGTGGTTGTGAGAGGTGTGTCGAGAGAGGGGAGACAGTGAGGGGGTCGAGAGAAGAGGGTTGAGATGGGGGGTCGAGAGAGTGGGTCGAGAGGGGGCAGAGAGGGGGCAGAGATGGGGGGAAAATGAGAGAGAGTGGAGAGAGAGAATGAAGGGTGAGAGATGGGGAGAGTGAGTGTGAGCAAGAGAGACGGGCGAGAGAGTGGGCTAGCGAGAGACAGAGAGAGGTGCAAGTGTGAGTGAGTGAGTGAGGGAGGGAGAGAATGAGGGAGAACTGAGAGAGAGTCTGAGAGATCGCGAGAGAGAGTGCGATAAGGGGAAAAGTGAGAGAAAGAGAGAGAGAGAAAGATAGAAAGAGGGGGAGAGCGAGATAGGGAGAGATACAAGGTGAGCTAGAGAGAGAGGGACATGATTGAGAGGGACGCAAGGGGGAGAGAGAGAGTCAGGTGAGAGAGACGGATGAGGTGGAGAGTGAGTGAGTGGGTTAGAGAGAGAGTGAGTGAGGGGAAGAAAGATAGAAAGACAAGGTGAGAGAGGGGCTGAGAGAGAGAATGAGAGTGAGAGGGTGAGAGATAGAGAGTGAGGGAGTGAGAGAAGGGATCGAGAAAAAGAGACAGAGAGTGAGAGAGAGAGAGAGCGAGAGAGAGATGTCTCAGGGAGGACCAGTACAGCAGAGGTGAGAGCAGGACCCTCACAAGCTGATGTGAATGAAGCCTAGAATTTAGCTGTTCCTTACCCAGCTCTGTGTCTATGTCCTGTCTTCCAGGTCTGAATACAGAAGGTCACTAACCCCTCCCTGTGCTGCTTACTGTGAGTGAAGTTACTGGCTGCAGGATTTACTGAAGGCTCCAGACCTCCCTCTCCGTCTCTCTCTGACTGACCGACCGTCTTTGATGCGGTTATGGACGAGACAGGAGTTAGGAATTCGGCTGAGACAGGAACATCCTGATTACCTGCAGGAGACAGGGAAACAGACAGAATGGGAAATTTGACTGATGCAGTCAGGGTTACACATGGAGAATGACTCTGAGTCTCACAGAGATCTGGAAAATCCCAGTCTCCATCCCTGGCCTGTGCTACTGCGTCGCTCTGGAGTGGAGAGTTCTGTTGACTCAGGATCTGGAGTAGCTGCAAGTGTGAGAGACACTGACAGAGACAGCAATTAGACCCACACAGTGAGGGATACCACATGGAGAGAGACTGAGTGATATCACCAGAGTGCAGGAAGGTATCAGGATCACACAATGGTCATGATGAAAGGGTTGGGATTCATGGTGCACAGGGATCAGTACTCAGTGACAGGTGAGCTACGAGTGGGACAGGTGATGGCCTCGTGCTATTCTCACCCGACTCTTCATCCAGAGATTAATGCTGGGGTCCAGTATAACCCATCTAACTGCTTAATATCCTTTTAGGAAGGAAATCTATTATTGACAGCGGGTCTGGCCTACACATGATACAGACCCAGAGCGATGGGGTTGACTCTAAACTGCTCTCTGTAATCATCCAGCAAGGCACTCAGCTCAAGGGCAGCTCGGGTTGGGCATGCGATGCTGACCAGCCAGAGACAGCAACATCCCATGAGTGAATTAAACATAACACTGCTGGGAGCAGTGTCCTGGCCAATCATGTCGGTAGGCTTATGGGCAGGACTTTCAACTGACAGAGAGGATGCAGGGCCAGGGTTCAGGTGAAAGTAGCTTTCCAAATCCAAAGAGAAATGGCAATGTAGCTGAAGACAAGCAGAAAGGAACAGGAAGAGACGGAGTTTAACTGAAACTGTACATCAGTGAATTGGACTGACAAGAAATTGTGGAAAGAGTCAATCGTAACGTTCTTTTTCTGTCCTGGAAAAAGTCTCTGCAATAAGGTGGATGGACTGTGGCACAGAGATAAATGAGATTTAGTGGTGACAGGGTGAACAAAAGGTGGAACATGAATATTTTATTGTACACCTCCTTGAGGGGTCTCAGGGAGTGCAGGATGGGTAACCCTGACAGTAATGGGTAACAAAGGCAGTAGAGAGAAAACATTTGGCCTCAGATGATGAAACTGAATCAGTCTGAATGCAGATTCTGGGTAACGTGTCAAAAACACAAGCAGGAGAACAGTTTAGAGGCTGCCTAACAGCATTTCATTGCTCAGCCATATTACACATTCCAATGTATTCCTGTGTAATGCAAAGGCACTGTGATCATTTTGGGAGACCTCAGTCTTTGTATAATATGGGACAGGCACATCAGCAAAAGTGATGTTCTCCGAACTCCTCTTTGAATGTTTCTGTCAGTGTTTCTTTGAATAACACGTTGTGCAAACGGCCAGGGAGGTGACTATCTCAGATCGACCGTTGGGTGAGGACGCTGAGTGAAGGAGTAATGTCACACTGAGATATCCTCTGGGAAATTGTAGTGTAGGGGAATTCAGCGAGATGATGGATTTTTAAAGTGACCATAAAACACACCCTACAATCACAACCAAAGCCATTGACATGTGTTTGAGAGGAGAACTGACCAGGGTAAACAGGGGAAACAGTGAAGTGTATGGCTGGAAATGGACAGTGGAAAACATTTACAGTCAGAGAGATGTACAGCACAGAAACAGGGCCTTCGGTCCAACTCATCCACGTCACCCACATATCCTAACATAATCTCATCACATTTGCCAGCACTTGGCCCAAATCCCTCTCAACCCTTCCTGTTCGTATACCCATCCAGATGCCTTTTAAATGCAGTAATTGTAGCAGTCTCCACCACTTCATCTGGCAGGTCATTCCATACACGCAACACCCTCCACATCAAAACGTTGTCCCTTAGGTTCCTTTTATATCTTTCCCCTCTCATCCTGAACCTAGGCCCTCCAGTTCTGGACTACCCCGCCCCAGGGAAAAGACCTTGTCTGTTAAACCTTACTCTGCCTCTCATGGTTTTTTAAACCTCCATATGGGTTACCCCTCGGCCTCAGACATTCCAGGGAAAACATCCCCAGCCCATTTCACCTCTCCCTTTCGCTCAAATCCTCCAATCCTGTCAACGTCTTTGCAAATCTTTTCTGAACCCTTTCAATTTACACAACATCATTCCGATAGGGAGGAGACAAGAATTGAATGCAATATGCCAAAACTGGCTGATCCAATGTCCTGTATAGCCACAACATGACCTCCCAACTCCTCGACTCAATGCACTGATCAGTAAATACAAGCATACCAAACACCTTCTTCACTCTCCTATCGACCCACAATTCTCCTTTCAAGGAACAATGAACCTGCACATCAAGGTCTCTTTGTTCAGAAACACTCCCTGGGAACTTAACATTAAGTGTATAAGTCCTGCGAAGAGTTGCTTTTCCAAAATGCAGCACCTCCCATTTATCTAAATTAAACTCCATCTCCAACCCCTCAGCCCATTGGCCCATCAGTTCACCATCCCGTTGTAATGTGAAGTAACAGTCTTCACTGTCCACTACACCTCCAATTTTGGTGTCATCTGCAAACTTACTAACGATACCTGCTATGTTCACATTCAAATCATTTATATAATTAATGAAAGTAGTGGACACAGCACCGATCCTTATGGCACTCCACTGGTCACAGGTCTCCAGTCTGAAAAAAAACACCCTCCACAACCACCCTCTGTCTTCTACCTTAGTGCTAGTTCTGTATCCAAATGGCTGATTTTCCCTGTATTCCGTGAGATCTATCCTTGCTGTCCAATCTCCCATATGGAAACATTTCAAACACCTTACTGAAGTCCATGTCTCTCACATCCACCACGCTGCCCTCATCAATCCTTTTGTTACTTCTTCAAAAAACTCAATATCTTGAGACATGATTTCCCACGTACAAAGCAATGCTGACTATCCCCAATTAGACATTGCCTTTCTAAACACATGTAATTCCTCGCCCTCATGTATCCGTCCTTCAACGTGCCCACGACTGACGTCAGGCGAACCAGTCTGAAGTTCCCTGGCTTGTACATACCGCCCTTCTTAAACAGTGATACCATGTTGGCCAACCTCCAGCCTTCTGGCACCTCACCTGTGAATATCAATGATACAAATATCTCAGGAAGAGGCCCAGCAAACACTTCTCTAGCTTCCCACAGAGATCGAGAGTATACCTAATAAGGTCCTGGGGATTTATCTACCTTTAACCATTTCAAGATATCCAGGACCTCCTCCTCTGTAATATAGACATTTTGCAAGATGACACCATCTATTTACCAATGCTATTTCCCAAACCATCATTCTATTCTACATCTTCCTCGTCCTTCTCTACAGGAAATACTTGTTCAGTTTCTCCCCCATCTCCTGCAGCTCCACGTGCAGGCTGCCATGGTCTTTGAGGGCCTTATTCTCTCCCCAGTGACACTTTTGTGTTTTATGGATTAACAAAAACATTTTGGATTCTCCTAAAATCTATTTTCCAAAGCAATCTCATGTCCCCATTTTGCCATCTGATTTCCCTCTATCCCTACACAACACTACACTCACCCGCTCCCTGACTGATTCCTACACAACACTGTAATCACGGACTCCATGACTGATCCCTACCCAACACTCTAATCAAACCCCCCGACCGATCCCTACCCAACACTGCAATCACCCCCTTCCTGACTAATCCCTACCCAACACTGAAATCATGCCTTCCCTGACTGATGCCTACCCAACGCTGCAATATCCCCATCCGTGACTGATCCCTACCCAACACTGCAATATCCCCCTCCCTGACTGATCCCTACCCAATACTACAATATCCCCCTCCCTGATTGATCCCTACCCAACACTCTAATCACCCCCTCCCTGACCTATGCCTACCCCACACTGCAATCTCCCCCTCCCTGACTGATCTCTACCCAAAACTGCAATCACACCTTCCCTGCCTGAAACCTACCAAACATTGCACTCACCCCCTCCCTGACAGATCCCTATCCAACACTGCAATATCCCCCTCCCTGACTGATCCCGACCCAACACTGCACTCTCCCCCGACCTGACAGATCCCTACCCAACACTGCAATCTCCCCCTCCCTGACTGATCCCTTTCCAACACTGCAATCACCCCTCCCTGACAGATAGCGATCCAACAGTGCAATCTCCCCCTCCCCGACTGATCCCTACCCAACACTGCAATCACCCCCTCCCTGACTGATCCCTACCCAACACTGCAATATCCCCCTCCCTGACTGATCCCTATCCAACACTCTAATCACGCCCTCCCTGACCTATCCCTACCCAACACTGCAATCTCATCCTCCCTGACTGATCCCTACCCAACACTGCAATCTCCCCCTCCTTGACTGATCCCAAACTAATACTCTAATCAAACCCTCCCTGACTGATCCCTCCCCAACACTGCATTCTCCACCTCCCTGACTGATCCCTATCCAACCCTGCACTCACCCCCTTCCTGACTGATCCCTACCCAACACTGCAATCTCCCCCTCCCTGACTGATCCCTACCCAACACGGCAATATCCCCCTCCCTGACTGATCCCTACCCAACGCTGCAATATCCCCCTCCCTGATTGATCCCTACTCAAACACTGCAATATCCCCCTCCCTGACTGATCCCTACCCAACACTGCAATATCCCCCTCCCTGACTGATCCCTATCCAACACTCTAACCACCCCTTACAAGACCTATCCCAACCCAACAATGCAATCACCCCCTCCCTTACAGATCCTTACACAAAACTGCACTCACCCGCTTCATGAATGGCCTTTACCATACACTGCAAACATGCCTTCACTGACTGAACCCGAGGCAACACTGCAATCACCCCCTCCCTGACTGATCCCTACCCAACACTGCAATCACCCCCTCCCTGACTGATTCCGACCCAACACTGCAATATCCCCCTCTCTGACTGATCCCTTTCCAACACTGCAATCACCCCCTCCCTGACTGATCCCTACCCAAATCGGCAATATCCCCCTCCCTGACTGATCCCTACCCAACACTGCAATCACCCCCTCCCTGAGTGATCCCTACCCAACAGTGCAATATCCCCCTGACTGACTGATCCCTACCCAACACTGCAATCACCCCCTCCCTGACTGATCCCTACCCAACACTGCAACCTCCCCCTTCCTGACTGATCCCTACCCAACACTGCAATCACCCCTCCCTGACTGATCACTACCCAATACAGCAATCACCCCCTCCCGGACTGATCCCTACCCAACAGTGCACCCTCACCTTCCCTGACTGATCCCTACCCAACACTACAATCACGCCTTCCCTGACTGATCCCTACCCAACACTGCAATCACCCCCTCACTGACCTATCCCTACACAACACTGCGATCTCCCCGTCCCTGACTGATCCCTACCAAACACTACAATCTCCCCCTCCCAAACTGATCCCTACCCAACACTCTAATCAGCCCTCCCTGACTGATCCCTACCCAACACTCTAATCACCCCCTCCATGACCTATGCCAACCCCACACGGCAATCTCCACCTCCCTGAATGATCCCTACCCAACACTGCAATATACCCCACCCTGACTGATCCCTACCCAAAACTGCACTCACCCCGCTCCCTGACTGATCCCTACCCAACACTGCAATCACCCCTCCCTGACTGATCACTACCCAACACTCTCCTCACCCTCTCAATGACCTATGCCAACCCAACACGGCAACATCCCACTCCCTGACTGATCCCTTCCCAACACTGCCATATCCCCCTCCGTGCCTGATCACTACCCAACACTGCACTCACCCCATCCCTGACTGAACCCGACCCAACACTGTAATCTCCCCCTCCCTGACTGATCCCTACCCAACACTGCACTCTTCCCCTCCCTGACTGATCCCGACCCAACACTCTGATCTCCCCTCCCTGACTGATCCCACCCAACACTGCACGATCCCACTCCCTGACTGAACCCTACCCAACACTGCAATCTCCCACTCCCTGACTGGATCCTACCCAACACTGCACTCACCGCCTCCCTGACTGATCCCTGCCAACACTGCACTCTCCCACTCCCTGACAGATGCCTACCAAACACTGCAATATCCCCCTCCCTGACTGAACCCTACCCAACACTGCAAGCTCCCCCTCCCTGACTGAACCCTACCCAACACTGCAATATCCCCGTCCGTGACTAATCCCTAACAACACTGAACTCACCCCCTCCGTGACTGATCCCTACCCAACACTGCAACTTCCCCCTCCCTGATTGATCCCAACCCAACACTCCAATCACCCCCTCCCTGACTGATCCCTTCGCAACACTGCAATCTCCCCCTCCCTGATTGATCCCTACTCAAACACTGCAATATCCCCCTCCCTGACTGATCCCTACCCAACACTGCCATATCCCCCTCCCTGATTGATCCCTACTCAAACACTGCAATATCCCCCTCCCTGACTGATCCCTACCCAACACTGCCATATCCCCCTCCCTGATTGATCCCTACTCAAACACTGCAATATCCCCCTCCCTGACTGATCCCTACCCAACACTGCCATATCCCCCTCCGTGACTGATCTCTACCCAACACAGCCATATCCGCCTCCCTGACTGATCCCTATCCAACACTGCAATCACGCCTTCCCTGACAGATCCCTATCCAACACTGCACTCTCCCACTCCCTGACAGATGCCTACCCAACACTGCAATATCCCCCTCCCTGACTGATTCCTACCCAACACTGCAATCACCCCCTCCCTGACTGATCACTACCAAACACTGCAATCACCCCCTCCCTGACTGATCCTTACCCAACAGTGCAATATCCCCCTCCCTGAATGATCCCTTTCCAACACTGCAATCACCCCCTCCCTGACTGATCTCTACACAACACTGCAATCTCCCCCTCCCTGACTGATCCCTACCCAACACTGCAATATCCCCCTCCCTTACTGATCCTGACCCAACTCTACAATTTCCCTCCCTTACTGATCCCGACACAACGCTGCAATACACCCCCCAACTGATCCCTACCCCACACTTCAATCGCCCCCTCCCTGAACTATCCCTCGCCAACACTGCGATCTCACCCTCCCTGACTGATCCCTACCGAAGACTGCAATCTCCCCCTCCCTGACCTATACCTACCAAACACTGCAATCTCCCCCTCCCTGTCCTATGCCTATCCAACACTGCAATCTCCCCCTCGCAGACTGATCCCTACCATACACTACAATCTCCCCCTCCCTGACTGATCCCTTTCCAACACTCTAATCAAACCCTCCTTGACTGATCCCTACCCAACAATTTAATCACACCCTCCCTGGCCTATCCCTACATAACACGGCACACTCCACCTCCCTGGCTATCCCTACCCAAACTTGCACCAGCCCCCTCCCTGACTGATCCCTACCCAACACTGCACTCTCACCCTCCCAGACTGATCCCTACCCAACACTGCAATATCCCCCTCCCCGACTGATCCCAACCCAACACTGCAATCAACCCCTTCCTGACTGATCCCTACCCAACACTGTAATGTCCCCCTCCCTGTCTGATCCCTAACCAACATTGCACTCACTCTCTCCCTGACTGATCCCTACCCAACATTGCACTAGCATCCTCCTTGACTGATCCCTACCCAACACTGCAATATCCCCCTCCCTGACTGATCCCTTTCCAACACTCCAATCACCCCCGCCCTGACTGATTCCTACCCAACACTGCAATCACCCCCTCCCTGACTGATCACTACCAAACACTGCAATCACCCCCACCCAGACTGATCCCTACCCAACACTGCAATATCCCCCTCCCTGACTGAGCCCTACCCAACACTGCAATCTCCCCTCCCTGACTGATCCCTACCAACACTGCAATATCCCCCTCCCTTACTGATCTTGACCCAACTCTACAATTTCTCTCCCTTACTGATCCCGACACAACGCTGGAATACACCCCCCGACTGATCCCTATCCAACACTGCAATCTCCCCCTCCCTGACGTATCCCTACGCAACACTGCAATCTCCCCCTCCCTGACCTATACCTACCCAACACTGCAATCTCCCCCTCCCTGTCCTATGCCTACCCAACACTGCAATCTCCCCCTCCCAGACTGATCCCTACCCAACACTCTAATCACCCCCTCCATGACCTAAGCCAACCCAACACTGCAATCTCCACCTCCCTGAATGATCCCTAACCAACACTGCAAAATCCCCCTCCCAGAATGATCCCTACACAACACTGCAAAATCCCCCTCCCTGACTGATCCATACCCAACATTCTAATCACCCCCACCCTGACTGATCCCTAACTAACACAGCACTCACCCCCTCCCTGACCTATCCCTACCCAACACTGCAATCTCCCCCTCCCAGACTGATCCCTACCATACACTACAATCTCCCCCTCCCTGACTGATCCCTTTCCAACACTCTAATCAAACCCTCCCTGACTGATCCCTACCCAACAATTTAATCACACCCTCCCTGACCTATCCCTACATAACACGGCATACTCCACCCCCCTGACTATCCCTACCCAAACCTGCACCAGCCCCCTCCCTGACTGATCCCTACCCAACACTGCACTCTCACGCTCCCTGACTGATCCCTACCCAACACTGCAATATCCCCCTCCCCGACTGATCCCTACCCAACACTACAATCACCCCCTCCATGACTGATCCCTACCCAACACTGCAATATCCCCCTCCCCGACTGATCCCTACCAAACACTACAATCAACCCCTCCCTGACGGATCCCTACCCGACAGTGCACTCTCACCCTCCCTGACTGATCCCTACCCAACACTGCAATCACGCCTTCCCTGATTGATCCCTAACCAACACTGCAATATCCCCCTCCCTGACTGATCACATTCCAACACTGCAATCACCCCCTTCCTGACCTTTCCCTACCCAATACTGCAATATCCCCTTCCCTGACTGATCCCTTTTCAACATGCAATCACTCCCTCCCTAACTGATTCCGACCAAACACTGCAATATCCCCCTCCCTGACTGATCCCTTCCCCAACACTGCACACACCCCCTCCGTGACTGATCCCTACCCAACACTGCACTCACCCCCTCCCTGACTGATCCCTACCAACACTGCAATCTCCCCCTCCCTGACTGATCCTACCCAACACTGCAATCTCCCCCTCCCTGACTGATCCCTACCCAACACTGCACTCACCCCCTCACTGACTAATCCCTACCCAACACTTCAATCTCCCCCTCCTTGACTGTTCCCTCCCCAACACTGCAATCTCCCCCTCCCTGACTGATCCCTACCTAACACTGCAATATCCCCCTCCCTGACTGATCCCTACCCAACACTGCAATATCCCCCTCCCTTAGTGATCCTACCCAACTCTACAATGTCCCCTGCCTTACTGATCCCGACGCAACGCTGCAATATACCCCCCGACTGATCCCTACCCAACACTGCAATCTCCCCCTCAATGACTGATCCCTACCCAACACTGGCCTCACCCCCTCCCTGACTGATCCCTACACAACACTGCAATCTCCCCCTCCCTGACCTATACCTACCCAACACTGCAAAATCCCCCTCCCTGACCTATCCCTACCCAACACTGCAATATCCCCCTCGCTGATCTACGCCTACCCAACAGTCTAATCACCCTCTCCCTGACTGATCCCTACCCATCACTGTACTTACCCCCTCCCTGACCTATCCCTACCCAACACTGCAATCTCCCCCTCCCTTACAGATCCCTACCCAACACTGCACTCACCGCCTCCTTGACTGATCCCTGCCCAACACTGCAATCACGCCTTCCCTGACTGATCCCTAACCAACACTGCACTCACCCCCTCCCTGACCGATCCCAACCAAACACTACAATGTCCCCCTCCCTAACTGATCCCTACCCAACACTGTAATCACCCCTCCCTGACTGATCCCTACCCAACACCCTAATCACCCCCTGCTTGAACTATGCCAACCCAACACGGCAATCTCCACCTCCCTGAATGATCCCTACCCAACACTGCAATATCCCCCACCCAGACAGATCCCTACCCAACACTGCAATCACCCACTTCCTGATTGATCCCAACCCAAAACTACACTCACCCCCTTCCTGACTGATCCCTACCTTAAACTGCACTCACCCTCTCCCTGACTGATCCCGACCCAACATTGCACTCGCACACTCCCTGACTGATGCCTATCCAACACTGCAATCACCCCTTCCCGGACTCATCCCTAAACAACAGTGCAATATAACCATCCCTGACTGATCCCTTTCCAACACTGCAATTACCCCTCCATCACTGATCACTACCCAACACTGCAACCACCCCCTCCCTGACTGATCCCTACCCAACACTGCAATCTCCCCCACCCAGACTGATCCCTACCCAACATTGCAATCTCCCCCTCCCTGACTGATCCCTACCCAACACTGCAATCTCCCCCTCCCTGACTGATCCCTAACCAACACTGCACTCACCCCCTCCCTGACTGATCCCTACCCAATACTACAATCTCTCCCTCCCTGACTGATCCCTACCCAACACTGCACTCACACCCTCCTTGACTGATCCCTGCCCAACACTGCAATCACGCCTTCCCTGACTGATCCCTAACCAACACTGCACTCACCCCCTCCCTGACTGATCCCTAACCAACACTGCAATATCCCCCTCCCCGACTGATCCCTGCCCAACAATGCAGTCACGCCTTCCATGACTGATCCCTAACCAACACTGCACTCTCCCCCTCCCTGACTGATCCCTTTCCAACACTGCAATCACCCCTCCCTGACTGATCGCTACCCAACACTCTAATCACACCCTCCCTAACCTATTCCTACCCAACACTGCACTATCCCCCTCCCTTACTGATCCCTACCCAACACTGCACTATCCCCCTCCCTTACTGATCCCTACACAACGCTGCAATATAGCCCCGACTGATCCCGACCCAACACTGCAATCTCCCCTCCCTGACTGATCCCTATCCAAAACTTCACTCACCCTCTCCCTGACTGATCCAACTCAAAACTGAACTCACCCTGTCCCTGACTGATCCCGACCCAACACTGCAATCTCCCCTCCCTGACTGATCCCTATCCAAAACTTCACTCGCCCTCTCCCTGACTGATCCAACTCAAAACTGAACTCACCCTGTCCCTGACTGATCCCGACACAACTCTGCAATATCCCCCTCCCTGACTGATCCCTATCCAACATTCTAATCACTCCCTCCCTGACCTATCCCAACCCAACACTGCAATCACACCCTCTCTGACTGATCCCGACCCAAAACTGCAATAAACCACTCCCTGACTGATCTCAACCCAACACTGCAATCACGCCACCCCTGACTGAAACCGACCCAACACTGTAAACAACCCCTCCCTGGCTGATCACTACCCAACATTGCAATTACCCCTCCCTGACTGATCCCTATCCAACGCTGCAATCACCCCCTCCCTGACTGATCCCTACACAACAGTGCAATATTGCCCTCACTGACTGATCCCGAACTAACACAGCAATATCGCCCTCCCATACTGATCCTGACCCAACTCGACAATATTCCCTCCCTTACTGATCCCTACACAACGCTGTAATTTACACCTCGACTGATCCCTACCCAACACTGCAATCTCCGCCTCCCTGACTGACCCCTATCCAACACTCTAATCACCCCCTCCCAGACCTATTCCTACCCAACACTGCATCTCCCCCTCCCTGACTGATACCTACCCAACAATGCAATAACCCCCTCCCTGACTGATCCCCACCCAACACTGCAATATCACCCTCCCTGACAGATACCTTCCCAACAGTACGATATCCCCCTCCCTGACTGATCCCTTTCCAACACTGCAATCACCCCCTCCCTGACTGATCCCTACCCAACACTGCAATCACCCCCTCCCTGACTGATCCCTACCCAACACTGCAATATCCCCCTCCCTGACTGATCCCTACCCAACACTGCGATATCCCCCTCCCCGACTGATCCATTTCCAACATTGCAATCACCCCTCCATGACTGATCCCCATCCAACACTGCAATCAACCCCTTCGTGACTGATACCTTCCCAACACTGCAATATCCCCCTCCCTGACTGATCCCTACCCAACACTCTAATCACCCCCTCCCTGACTGATCCCACCCAACACTGCACTATCCCACTCCCTGACTGATCCCTACCCAATACTGCAATCTCCCGCTCCCTAACTGATCCCACCCAACACTGCAATATCGCCCTCCCTTGCTGATCCCGAACCAAGTCTACAATGTCCCCTCCCTTACTGTTCCCTACACAACCAAGTCTACAATGTCCCCTCCCTTACAGTTCCCTACTCCCGTCCGATCCCTATCCAACACTGCCCTCTCCCACTCCTTCACTGATCCCGACGTAACACTGAAATATCCCCCTCCCTGACTGACCCCTACCTAACACTGCAATATCCCCCCCGACTGATCCTTACCCAACACTGCGATATCCCCCCTCTGACTATTCCCTTTCCAACACTGCAATCACCCCTCGCTGACTGATCCCTATCTAACACTCTAATCACCCCTCCCTGACCTATCTCTAACCGACACTGCAATCACCACCTCCCTGACTGATCCCTCCCCAACACTGAAATCACACCTTCCCTGACTGAACCCTACCAAACACTGCAATCTCCCCCTCCCTGACTGATCTCTACACAACACTGCAAACTCCCCCTCGCTGACTGGTCCCTACACAACACTGCAATCACCCCCTCCCTGACTGATCCCTACCCAACACTCCAATCTCCCCCTCCCGAACTGATCCCACCCAACTCTGCAATATCGCCCTCCCTTGCTGATCCCGAACCAAGTCTACAATGTCCTCTCCCTTACTGTTCACGACACAACGCTGGAATATAGCTCCCGTCCGATCCCTATCCAACACTGCCCTCTCCCCCTCCTTCACTGATCCCTACGTAACACTGAAATATCCCCCTCCCTGACTGATCCCTACCTAACACTGCAATATACCCCTCCCTGACTGATCCTTACCCAACACTGCAATATCCACCCTCTGACTATTCCCTTTCCAACACTGCAATCACCCCTCGCTGACCGATCCCTATCCAACACCTAATCACCCCTCCCTGACCTATCTCTACCCGACACTGCAATCTCCCCCTCCCTGACTGATCTCTACACAACACTGCAATCACCCCCTCCCTGACTGATCCCGACCCAACACTGCAATCTCCACCTCCCTGACTGATCCCTACCCAACACTGCAATATCCCCCTCCCTGACCTATCCCTACACAACACGGCATACTCCACCTCCCTGACTATCCCAACCCAAACCTGCACCAACCCCCTCCCTGACTGATCCCTACCCAACTCTGCAATCTCCCCCTCCCTGACTGATCCCTACCCAACTCTGTAATCACCGACTCCCTGACTGATCCCTACCCAACACTGCAATATTCCCCACCCTGATTAATCCCTACCCAACACTCTAATCACCCCCTCCCTGACTGATCCCTACCCAACACTGCATTCACACCCTCACTGACTGATCCCACCCAACACTGCAATCACCCCCTCCCTTACTGATCCCGACCGAACTCCACAATGTCCCCTCCCTGACTGATCCCTACCCAACACTGCAATATTTCCCACCCTGATTGATCCCTACCCAACACTCTAATCACCCCCTCCCTGACTGATCCCTACCCAAAACTGCACTCACCCCCTCCCTGACTGACCCCTACCCAACACTGCACTCACCCCCTCCATGACTGACCCCGACCCAACACTGCACTCACCCCCTCCCTGACTGACCCCTTCCCAACACTGCACTCTCCCCCTTCCAGACTGATCTCACCCAACACTGCACTGTCCCACTTCCTGACTGATCCCTACCCAACTCTACAATGTCCCCTCCCTTACTGATCTCTACATAACGCTGAAATATAGCCCGCGACTGATCCTACCCCAACACTGCAATCTCCCCCTCCCTGACTGTACCCTACCTAAAACTGCACTCACCCTCTCCCTGACTGATCCCTACCCATAACTGCACTCTCACCCTCCCTGACTGATCCCTACCCAACAGTGTAATCTCCCCCTCCCTGACTGATCCCTACCCAACACTGCAATATACGCCCTCCCTGATTGATCCCGACCCAACACTCTAATCAACCCCTTCCCGACTGATACCCACACAACACTGCAATCACCCCATCCCTGACGTATCCCTACCCAACACTGCAATATTCACCTCCTTGATTGATCCCTACCCAACACTCTAATCACCCCCTCCCCGACTGATCCCCACCCAACACTGCAATCTCCCCCTCCCTGACTGATCCCACCCAACACTGCACTATCCCCCTCCCTGACTGATCCCGACCAAACACTGCAATCTCCCCCTCCCTGACTGATCCCTAACCAAAACTGCATTAACTCCCTTCCTGACTGATCCCTACCCAAACGGCACTCACCCTCTCCCTGACTGATCCCTACCCAACACTGCAATATCCCCCTCCGTGACTGATCCCTACCCAACACTGCAAACTCCCTCTCACTGACTGATCCCTCCCCAACACTGCAATATTCCCCTCCCTGACCTATCCCTACCCAACACTGCATTCTCCCCCTCCCTGACTGATCCTTACCCAACACTGCAATCTCCCCCTCCGTGACTGATCCCTACCCAAAATTGCACTCACCCCCTCCCTGACTGACCCCTACCCAACACTGCACTCACCCCCTCCGTGACTGATCCCTACCCAACACTGCAAACTCCCTCTCACTGATTGATCCCTACCCAACACTGCAATATACCCCTCCCTGACCTATCCCTACCCAACACTGCATTCTCCCCCTCCGTGACTGATTCTTACCCAAAACTGCACTCACCACCTCCCTGACTGACCCCTACCCAACACTGCACTCACCCCCTCCATGACTGACCCCGACCCAACACTGCAATAAACCCCTTTCTGACTGATCTCTACCCAACACTGCAATCACGCCTTCCCTGACTGAAACCGACCCAACACTGTAATCTCCACCTCCCTGTACGATCCCTATCCAACACTGCCCTCTCCCCCTCCTTCACTGATCCCGACGTAACACTGAAATATCCCCCTTCCTGACTGATCCCTACCTAACACTGCAATACCCCCCCCTGACTGATCCTTACCCAACACTGCGATATCCCCCCTCTGACTATTCCCTTTCCAACACTGCAATCACCCCTCGCTGACTGATCCCTATCTAACACTCTAATCACCCCTCCCTGACCTATCTCTAACCGACACTGCAATCACCACCTCCCTGACTGATCCCTCCCCAACACTGAAATCACACCTTCCCTGACTGAACCCTACCAAACACTGCAATCTCCCCCTCCCTGACTGATCTCTACACAACACTGCAAACTCCCCCTCGCTGACTGGTCCCTACACAACACTGCAATCACCCCCTCCCTGACTGATCCCTACCCAACACTCCAATCTCCCCCTCCCGAACTGATCCCACCCAACTCTGCAATATCGCCCTCCCTTGCTGATCCCGAACCAAGTCGACAATGTCCCCTCCCTTACTGTTCCCTACACAACGCTGGAAAATAGCTCCCGTCCGATCCCTATCCAACACTGCCCTCTCCCCCTCCTTCACTGATCCCTACGTAACACTGAAATATCCCCCTCCCAGACTGATCCCTACCCAACACTCTAATCACCCCCTCCCTGACCTATTCCTACCCAACACTGCATCTCCCCCTCCCTGACTGATACGTACCCAACAATGCAATAACCCCCTCCCTGACGGATCCCCACCCAACACTGCAATATCCCCATCGCTGACAGATACCTTTCCAACACTGCAATCACCCCCTCCCTGACTGATCACTACCCTACACTGCAATCTCCCTCTCCCTGACTGATCCCTTTCCAACACTGCAATCACCCCCTCCCTGACTGATCCCTACCCAACACTGCAATATCCCCCTCCCTGACTGATCCCTACCCAACACTGCGATATCCCCCTCCCCGACTGATCCATTTCCAACATTGCAATCACCCCTCCATGACTGATCCCTACCCAACACTGCAATCTCCCGCTCCCTAACTGATCCCACCCAACACTGCAATATCGCCCTCCCTTGCTGATCCCGAACCAAGTCTACAATGTCCCCTCCCTTACTGTTCCCTACACAACCAAGTCTACAATGTCCCCTCCCTTACTGTTCCCTACTCCCGTCCGATCCCTATCCAACACTGCCCTCTCCCCTCCTCCACTGATCCCGACGTAACACTGAAATATCTCCCTCCCTGACTGATCCCTACCTAACACTGCAATATCCCCCCCTGACTGATCCTTACCCAACACTGCAATATCCCCCCTCTGACTATTCCCTTTCCAACACTGCAATCACCCCTCGCTGACTGATCCCTATCCAACACTCTAATCACCCCTCCCTGACCTATCTCTACCCGACACTGCAATCACCACCTCCCTGACTGATCCCTCCCCAACACTGAAATCACACCTTCCCTGACTGAACCCTACCAAACACTGCAATCTCCCCCTCCCTGACTGATCTCTACACAACACTGCAATATCCCCTTCCTTGACTGATCCCTACACAACACTGCAATCAACCCCTCCCTGACTGATCCCTACCCAACACTCCAATCTCCCCCTCCCGAACTGATCCCACCCAACACTGCAATATCGCCCTCCCTTGCTGATCCCGAACCAAATCTAAAATGTCCCCTCCCTTACTGTTCCCTACACAACGCTGGAAAATAGCTCCCGTCCGATCCCTATCCAACACTGCCCTCTCCCCCTCCTTCACTGATCCCTACGTAACACTGAAATATCCCCCTCCCTGACTGATCCCTACCTAACACTGCAATATCCCCCTCCCTGACTAATCCTTACCCAACACTGCAATATCCCCCCTCTGACTATTCCCTTTCCAACACTGCAATCACCCCTCGCTGACTGATCCCTATCCAACACCTAATCACCCCTCCCTGACCTATCTCTCCCCGACACTGCAATCACCACCTCCCTGACTGATCCCTCCCCAACACTGAAATCACACCTTCCCTGACTGAACCCTACTAAACACTGCAATCTCCCCCTCCCTGACTGATCTCTACACAACACTGCAATCACCCCCTCCCTGACTGATCCCGACCCAACACTGCAATCTCCACCTCCCTGACTGATCCCTACCCAAAAGTGCAATATCCCCCTCCCTGACCTTTCCCGACACAACACGGCATACTCCACCTCCCTGACTATCCTTACCCAAACCTGCACCAACCCCCTCCCTGAATGATTCCTACCCAACACTGCAACATCCCCCTCCCTGACCTATCCCTACACAACACGGCATACTCCACCTCCCTGACTATCCCAACCCAAACCTGCACCAACACCCTCCCTGACTGATCCCTACACAAGTCTGCAATCTCCCCCTCCCTGACTGATCCCTACCCAACACTGTAATCACCGACTCCCTGACTGATCCCTACCCAACACTGCAATATTTCCCACCCTGATTGATCCCTACCCAACACTCTAATCACCCCCTCCCTGACTGATCCCTACCCAAAACTGGACTCACCCCCTCCCTGACTGACCCCTACCCAACACTGCACTCACCCCCTCCCTGACTGACCCCTTCCCAACACTGCACTCTCCCCCTTCCAGACTGATCTCACCCAACACTGCACTATCCCACTTCCTGACTGATCCCTACCCAACTCTACAATGTCCCCTCCCTTACTGATCTCTACATAACGCTGCAATATACCCGCGACTGATACTACCCCAACACTGCAATCTCCCCCTCTCTGACTGATCCCTACCTAAAACTGCACTCACCCTCTCCCTGACTGATCCCTACCCATAACTGCACACTCACCCTCCCTGACTGATCCCTACCCAACAGTGTAATATACCCCCTCCCTGATTGATCCCGACCCAACACTCGAATCACCCCCTTCCCGACTGATCCCCACCCAACACTGCAATCACCCCATCCCTGACGTATCCCTACCCAACACTGCAATATTCACCTCCTTGATTGATCCCTACCCAACACTCTAATCACCCCCTACCCGACTGATCCCCACCCAACACTGCAATATCCACCTCCCTGACTGATCCCTATCCAACACTGCAATCTCCCCCTCCCTGACTGATCCCACCCAACACTGCACAATCCCCCTCCCTGACTGATCCCTACCAAACACTGCAATCTCCCCCTCCCTGACTGATCCCTACCCAACACTGCAAACTCGCTCTCACTGACTGATCCCTACCCAACACTGCAATATACCCCTCCCTGACCTATCCCTACCCAACACTGCATTCTCCCCCTCCCTGACTAATCCTTACCCAACACTGCAATCTCCCCCTCCGTGACTGATCCCTACAAAAAATTGCACTCACCTCCTCCCTGACTGACCCCTACACAACACTGCACTCACCCCGTCCCTGACTGATCCCTACCCAAAACTGCAATATACCCCTCCCTGACCTATCCCTACACAACACTGCATTCTCCCCCTCCCTGACTGATTCTTACCCAAAACTGCACTCACCCCCTCCCTGACTGACTCCTACCCAACACTGCACTCATCCCCTCCCTGACTGATCGCTACCCAACACTGCACTCTCCCCCTCCCTGAATGATCCCACCCAACACTGCAATCTCCCCCTCCCTGACTGATCCCTACATAAAACTGCACTCACCCTCTCCCTGACTGATCCCTACCCATAACTGCACTCTCACCGTCCGTGACTGATCCCTACCCAAACCTGTAATCTCCCCCTCCCTGACTGATCCCTACCCAACAATGCAATATACCCCCTCCCTGACATATCCCTACCCAACACTGCAATATCCAACTCCCTGACTGATCCCGACCCAACACTCTAATCACATCCTCGCCGACTGACCCCTACCCAACACTGCAATCACCCCCTCCCTGACGTATCCCTACCCAACACTGCAATAGGCACCTCCCTGATTGATCCCTACCCAACACTCTAATCACGCCCTCCCTGATTGATCCCTACCCAACACTGCAATATCCCCCTCCCTGACTGATCCCTTTCCAACACTACAATCACCCCTCCCTGACTGATTCCTATCCTACATTCTAATCACTCCCTCCCTGACCTATCCCTACCCAACACTGCAATCACCCCCTCCCTGACTGACCCCAACCCAAAACTGCAATAAACCCCTTCCTGACTGATATCTACCCAACACTGCAATCACGCCTTCCCTGACTAAAACCGACCCAACACTGTAATCTCCACCTCCCTGTCTGATCCCTAATCAGCATTGCACACTCCCCCTCCCTGACTGATCCCTTTCCAACACTGCAATCAGCCCCTCCCTGACTAATCCATACCCAACACTCTAATCATCCCCTCCCTGACACATCACTACCCAACACTGCATTCTCCCGCTCCCTGACTGATTCTTACCCAAAACTGCACTCACCCCCTCCCTGACTGACCCCTACCCAACACTGCACTCACCCCCTCCATGACTGACCCCGACCCAACACTGCAATAAACCCCTTTCTGACTGATCTCTACCCAACACTGCAATCACGCCTTCTCTGATTGAAACCGACCCAACACTGTAATCTCCAGCTCCCTGTCTGATCCCTAACCAAGATTGCACTCTCCCCCTCCCTGACTGATCCCTTCCCAACACTCTAATCATCCAATCCCTGACTCATCCGTACCCAACACTGCAATCACGCCTTCCCTGACTGATCCCTACCCAACACTGCTATCACCCCCTCCCTGACAGAAACCACCCAACACTGCACTATCCCACTACCTGATTGATCCCTACCCAACACTGCACTATCCCCCTCCCTTACTGAACCCGACCCAACTCTACAATGTCCCCTCCCTTACTGATCCTTACACAACGCTGCAATATAGCGCGCGACTGATCCCTACCAAACACTGCCATCTCCCCCTCCCTGACTGATCCCTACCCAAAACTGCATTAACCACCTTCCTGACTGATCCCTACCCAAAACAGCACTCACCCTCTCCCTGACTGATCCCTACCCAACACTGCAATATCCTCCTCCCTGACTGATCCCTACCCAACACTGCAAACTCCCTCTCCCTGACTGATCCCTACCCAAAACTGCATTAACCACCTTCCTGACTGATCCCTACCCAAAACAGCACTCACCCTCTCCCTGACTGATCCCTACCCAACACTGCAATATCCCCCTCCGTGACTGATCCCTACCCAACACTGCAAACTCCCTCTCCCTGACTGATCCCTACCCAACACTGCAATATCCCACTCCCTGACCTACCTCTACCCAACACTGCATTCTCACCCTCCCTGACTGATCCCTATCCAACACTGCCATATCCCCCTCCGTGACTGATCCCTACCCAACACTCTAATCACACTCTCCCTGAGTGATCCCTACCCAACACTGTAATCTCCCCCTCCGTGACTGATACCTACCCAAAACTGCACTCACCCCCTCCCTGACTGACCCCTACCCAATACTGCACTCACCCCCTCCCTGACTGACCCCTTCCCAACACTGCACTCTCCCCCTTCCTGACTGATCCCTACCCAACACTGCAATATCCCCCTCCATGACTGATCCCACCCAACACTGCAATATCCGCCTCCCTGACTGATCCTTACCTAAAACTGCACTCACCCTCTCCCTGACTGATCCCTCCCCATAACTGCACTCTCACCCTCCCTGACTATCCCTACCCAACCCTGTAAGCTACCCCTCCCTGGCTGATCCCTACCCTACACTGCAATATACCCCCTCCCTGATTGATCCCGACCCAACACTCTAAAGACCTCCGCCCCGACTGATCCCTAACCAACACTCTAATCACCCCCTCCCCGACTGATCCCTTTCCAACACTACAATCACCCCTCCCTGACTGATTCCTATCCTACATTCTAATCACTCCCTCCCTGACCTATCCCTACCCAACACTGCAATCACCCCCTCCCTGACTGATCCCGACCCAAAACTGCAATAAACCCCTTTCTGACTGATCTCTACCCAACACTGCAATCACGCCTTCACTGACTGAAACCGACCCAACACTGTAATCTCCACCTCCCTGTCTGATCCCTAACCAACATTGCACTCTCCCCCTCCCTGACTGATCCCTACCCAACACTGCTATCACCCCCTCACTGACTGATCCCTACCAAACACTACAATCTCCCCCTCACTGACTGATCCCTTTCCAACAGTGCAATATTGCACTCCCTGACTGATCCCTTTCCAAAACTGCAATCACCCCTTCGCTGACTGATCCCTACCCAACACTGCCATATCCCCCTCCGTGACTGATCCCTACCCAACACTGTAATCACCGACTCCCTGACTGATCCCTACCCAACACTGCACTCTCCCCCTCCCTAACTGATCCCACCCAACACTGCAATATCCCCCTCCCTGACTGATCACGACCCAACTCTATAATGTCCCCTCCCTTACTGATCCCGACACAATGCTGCAATATTGCCCGCGACTGATCCCTACCCAACACAGCAAACTCCCCCTCGCTGACTGATCCCTACCCAAAACTGCATTAACCCCCTCCCTGACTGACCCCAACCCAAAACAGCACTCACCTTCTCCCTGACTGATCCCTAAACAACACTGCAATATCCCCCTCCCTGACTGATCCCTACCAAACACTACAATCTCCCCCTCACTGACTGATCCCTTTCCAACACTGCAATATCCCACTCCCTGACCTACCTCTACCCAACACTGCATTCTCACCCTCCCTGACTGATCCCTATCCAACACTGCCATATCCCCCTCCGTGACTGATCCCTACCCAACACTCTAATCACACCCTCCCTGAGTGATCCCTACCCAACACTGTAATCTCCCCCTCCGTGACTGATACCTACCCAAAACTGCACTCACCCCCTCCCTGACTGACCCCTACCCAACACTGCACTCACCCCCTCCCTGACTGACCCCTTCCCAACACTGCACTCTCCCCCTTCCTGACTGATCCCTACCCAACACTGCAATATCCCCCTCCATGACTGATCCCACCCAACACTGCAATATCCGCCTCCCTGACTGATCCTTACCTAAAACTGCACTCACCCTCTCCCTGACTGATCCCTCCCCATAACTGCACTCTCACCCTCCCTGACTATCCCTACCCAACCCTGTAAGCTACCCCTCCCTGGCTGATCCCTACCCTACACTGCAATATACCCCCTCCCTGATTGATCCCGACCCAACACTCTAAAGACCTCCGCCCCGACTGATCCCTAACCAACACTCTAATCACCCCCTCCCCGACTGATCCCTTTCCAACACTACAATCACCCCTCCCTGACTGATTCCTATCCTACATTCTAATCACTCCCTCCCTGACCTATCCCTACCCAACACTGCAATCACCCCCTCCCTGACTGATCCCGACCCAAAACTGCAATAAACCCCTTTCTGACTGATCTCTACCCAACACTGCAATCACGCCTTCACTGACTGAAACCGACCCAACACTGTAATCTCCACCTCCCTGTCTGATCCCTAACCAACATTGCACTCTCCCCCTCCCTGACTGATCCCTACCCAACACTGCTATCACCCCCTCCATGACTGATCCCACCCAACACTGCACTATCCCCCTCCCAGACTGATCCCACCCAACACTGCACTATCCCCCTCCCAGACTGATCCCACCCAACACTGCACTATCCCCCTCCCTGACTGAACCCGACCCAACTCTATAATGTCCCCTCCCTTACTGATCCCGACACAATGCTGCAATATTGCCCGCGACTGATCCCTACCCAACACAGCAAACTCCCCCTCGCTGACTGATCCCTACCCAAAACTGCATTAACCCCCTCCCTGACTGACCCCAACCCAAAACAGCACTCACCTTCTCCCTGACTGATCCCTAAACAACACTGCAATATCCCCCTCCCTGACTGATCCCTACCAAACACTACAATCTCCCCCTCACTGACTGATCCCTTTCCAACAGTGCAATATTGCACTCCCTGACTGATCCCTTTCCAAAACTGCAATCACCCCTTCGCTGACTGATCCCTACTCAACACTGCCATATCCCCCTCCGTGACTGATCCCTACCCAACACTGTAATCACCGACTCCCTGACTGATCCCTACCCAACACTGCACTCTCCCCCTCCCTAACTGATCCCACCCAACACTGCAATATCCCCCTCCCTGACTGATCACGACCCAACTCTATAATGTCCCCTCCCTTACTGATCCCTACACAACGCTGCAATATTGTCCCCAACTGATCCCTACCCAACAATGCAATCTCCCCCTCCCTGACTGATCCCTACATAAAACTGCACTCATCCTCTCCCTGACTGATCCCTACCCAAACCTGTAATCTCCCACTCCCTGACTGAACCCTAACCAACACTGCAATATACACCCTCCCTGATTGATCCCGACCCAACACTCTAATCACCCCCTCCCCGACTGATCCCTACCCAACACTGCAATCACCCCCTCCCTGACGTATCCCTACCCAACACTGCAATATCCACATCCCTGATTGATCCCTACACAACTCTCTAATCACCCCCTCCCCGACTGATCCCTACCCAACACTGCAATATCCCCCTCCCTGACTGATCCCTTTCCAACACTACAATCACCCCTCCCTGACTGATTCCTATCCTACATTCTAATCACTCCCTCCCTGACCTATCCCTACCCAACACTGCAATCACCCCCTCCCTGACTGATCCCGATGCAAAACTGCAATAAACCCCTTCCTGACTGATATCTACCCAACACTGCAATCACGCCTTCCCTGACTAAAACCGACACAACACTGTAATCTCCACCTCCCTGTCTGATCCCAAACCAACATTGCACTCTCCCCCTCCCTGACTGATCCCTTTCCAACACTGCAATCAGCCCCTCCCTGACTAATCCCTACCCAACACTCTAATCATCCCATCCCTGACTCATCACTACCCAACACTGCAATTACCCCCTCCATGACTGATCCCACCCAACACTGCACTATCCCACTACCTGATTGATCCCTACCAAACACTGCAATATCCCCCTCCCTTACTGAACCCGACCCAACTCTACAATTTCCCCTCCCTTACTGATCCCGACACAACGCTGCAATATAGCCCGCGACTGATCCCTACCCAACACTGCAATCTCCCCCTCCCTGACTGATCCCTACCAAAAACTGCATTAACCCCCTTCCTGACTGATCCCTACCCAAAACAGCACTCACCCTCTCCCTGACTGATCCCTACCCAACACTGCAATATCACCCTCCCTGACTGATCCCGACCAAACACTACAATCTCCCTCCTCACTGACTGATGCCTTTCCAACTGTGCAATATCGCATTCCCTGACTGATCCCTTTCCAACACTGCAATCTATCCCTGCCTGACTGATCCCTACCCAACAATGCAATCACCCCCTCCCTGACTGATCCGTACCCAACACTGCAAACTCCCCCTCCCTGACTGATCCCGACTCAACACTTCAATCTCCCCTCCCTGACTGATCCCTATCCAACACTGTAATCTCCCCCTCCCTGACTGATCCCTAACCAACACTGCAATATCCCCCTCCCTGACTGATCCCTACCCAACACTGCAATCATCCCCTCCATGACTGATACCTACTCAACACTGCAATCTCCACCTCCCTGACTGATCCCTACCCAACACTGCAATCACCCCCTCCCTGACTGATCCGTACATAACACTGCAATCTCCCCCTCCCTGACTGATCACTACTCAACACTGCAATCTCCCCTCCCTGACTCATCCCTACCCAACACTGCAAGCTCCGACTGCCTGACTGATCCCTACCACACTCTACAATCTCCCCCTCCCTGACTGATCCCTACGCAACTCTGCAATCTCCCCCCGTGACTGATCCCTACCCAACACTGCAATATCCCACTCCCTGAATGATCCCTACCCAACACTGCAATCACCCCCTCCCTGACTGATCCGTACCCAACACTGCAATCTCCCCCGCCCTCACTGATGCCTACTCAACACTGCAATCCCCCCTCCCTGACTGATCCCTACCCAACACTGCAATCTCCGACGACCGGACTGATCCCTACCCAACTCTACATTCACCCCCTCCCTGACTGATCGCGAAACAACACTGCACTCACCCCTCCCTGACTGTACCTTACACAACACTGCACTCACCCCCTGCCTGACTGATCCTTAACCAACACTGCAATCACCCTCTCCCTGACTGATCCGTACCCAACACTGCAAACTCCCCCTCCCTGACTGATCCCGACTCAACACTGCAATCTCCCCTCCCTGACTGATCCCTATCCAACACTGCAAACTCCCCCTCCCTGACTGATCCCTACCCAACACTGCAATCACCCCCTCCCTGACTGATCCGTATATAACACTGCAATCTCCCCCTCCCTGACTGATCCCTACTCAACACTGCAATCTCCCCTCCCTGACTCATCCCTACCCAACACTGCAAGCTCCGACTCCCTGACTGATCCCTACCAAACTCTACAATCTCCCCCTCCCTGACTGATCCCTACGCAACACTGCAATCTCCCCCCCGTGACTGTTCCCTACCCAACACTGCAATATCCCACTCCCTGAATGATCCCTACCCAACACTGCAATCTCCCCCGCCCTCACTGATCCCTACTCAACACTGCAATCCCCCCTCCCTGACTGATCCCTACCCAACACTTCAATCTCCGACTCCCTGACTGATCCCTACCCAACTCTACAATCACCACCTCCCTGACTGATCGCGAAACAAAACTGCACTCACCCCTCCCTGACTGTACCTGACACAAAACTGCACTCGCCCCCTCCCTGACTGATCCCTACCCAACACTGCAATCACCCCCTCCCTGACTGATCCGTACCCAACACTGCAAACTCCCCCTCCCTGACTGATCCCGACTCAACACTGCAATCTCCCCTCACTGACTGATCCCTATCCAACACTGTAATCTCCCCCTCCCTGACTGATCCCTAACCAACACTGCAATCACCCCCTCCCTGACTGATCCATACAAAACACTGTAATCTCCGCCTCCCTGACTGATCCCGACGCAACACTGCAATCTCCCCCTCCCTAACTGATCCCTACACAACACTGCAATCACCCACTCTCTAACTGATCCCTGCCCAAACCTGCCATCTCCCCCTCCCTGACTGATCACTTCCCAACACTGCAATCTCCCCCTCCCAGACAGATCCCTATCCAACACTGCAATCTCCACCTCACTGACTGATCCCTACCCAACACTGCACCCACCCCCTCCCTGACTGATACCTACCCAACACTGCAATATCCCCCTCCCTGACTGATCCCAACCCAACACTGCAATCTCCCCCTCCCTGACTGATCCCTACCCAACACTGCAGTCTCCCGCTCCCTTACTGATCCCTACACAACACTGCAATCACCCACTCTCTAACTGATCCCTGCCCAAACCTGCCATCTCCCCCTCCCTGACTGATCACTTCCCAACACTGCAATCTCCCCCTCCCAGACAGATCCCTATCCAACACTGCAATCTCCACCTCACTGACTGATCCCTACCCAACACTGCACCCACCCCCTCCCTGACTGATACCTACCCAACACTGCAATATCCCCCTCCCTGACTGATCCCCACCCAATACTGCAATCTCCCCTCCCTGACTGATCCATACCAAACACTGCAATCTCCCCCTCCCTGACTGATCTCTATCCAACACTGTAATCTCCCCCTCCCTGACTGATCCGTACCCAACACTGTAATCTCCCCCTCCCTGACTGATCCCTACTCAACACTGCAATCTCACCCCCTCCCTGACTGATCCCTACCCAACACTGTACTCACCACCTCCCTGACTGATCCCTACCCAACACTGTAATCTCCGCCTCCCTGACTGATCCCGACCCAACACTGTAATCTCCGCCTCCCTGACTGATCCTTACCCAACACTCCAATATCCCCCCTGACTGATCCCTACCCAACACTTCACTCACCCCCACCCTGACTGATCCCTACACAAGACTGCAATCACCCGCTCTCTGACTGATCACTGCCCAACACTGTAATCTCCCCCTCCCTGACTGATCCCTACCCAACACTTCACTCACCCCCACCCTGACTGATCCCTACACAACACTGCAATCACCCGCTCCCTGACTGATCCCTACCCAAAACTGCCATATCCCCCCTGACTGATCCCAACTCAACACTGCACTCACCCCCTCCCTGACTGATCCCTTCCCAACACTGCAATCTCCCCCTCCCTGACTGATCCCTACCCAAAACTGCCATATCCCCCCTGACTGATCCCAACTCAACACTGCACTCACCCCCTCCCTGACTGATCCCTTCCCAGCACTGCACCCACCCCCTCCCTGACTGATCCCAAACCAACACTGCTATATCCCCGCTGACTGAGCTCTACCCAACACTGCAATCACCCCCTCGCTGACTGAGACCTCCAAAACACAGCACTCACCCCCTTCCTGACTGACACCTGCCCAAAAAACTGCAATCTCCCCCTCCCTGACTGATCCCTACCCAACACTGCAATCTCCCCCTCCCTGACTGATCGCTATCCAACACTGCAATCTCCCCCTCCTTGACTGTTCCCGACCCAACACTGCAATCTCCCCCTCCCTGACTGATCCCTACCCAACACTGCAATATCCCCCTCCCTGACTGTTCCTTACCCAACACTGCACTCACCCCCTCCCTAACTGATCCCTACACAACACTGTAATCTCCCCCTCCCTCACTGATCCCTACCCAACACTGCAATCTCCCGCTCCCTGACTGATCCCGACCCAACACTGTACTGACCCCCTCCCTGACTGATCCCTATCCAACACTGTAATCTCCCCCTCCCTGACTGATCACGACTCAACTCTGTAATCTCACCACCTCCCTGACAGATCCCTACCCAACACTGCAATATCCCCCTCCCTGACTGTTCCTTACCCAACACTGCACTCACCCCCTCCCTGACTGATCCCTACACAACACTGTAATCTCCCCGTCCCTCACTGATCCCGACCCAAAACTGCAATCTCCCCTCCCTGACTGATCTCTACTCAACATTGCAATCTCCCCCTCCCTGACTGATCCCTACCCAACACTGTACTCTCCCCCTCCCTGACTGATCGCTAACCAACACTGCAATCACCCCCTCCCTGACTGATCCATACAAAACACTGTAATCACCCCGTCCCTGAATGATCCCTACACAACACTGCAATCACCCGCTCCCTAACTGATCCCTGCCCAACCCTGCCATCTCCCCCTCCCTGACTGCTCCCCACCCAACACTGTACTCTCCCCCTCCCTGACTGATCCCCACCCAATACTGCAATCTCCCCCACCCTGACTGATCCATACCAAACACTGCAATCTCCCCCTCCATGACTGATCTCTATCCAACACTGTAATCTCCCCCTCCCTGACTGATCCGTACACAACACTGTAATCTCCCCCTCCCTGACTGATCCCTACTCAACACTGCAATCTCACCCCCTCCCTGACTGATCCCTACCCAACACTGTACTCACCACCTCCCTGACTGATCCCTACCCAACACTGTAATCTCCGCCTCCCTGACTGATCCCGACCCAACACTGTAATCTCCGCCTCCCTGACTGATCCTTACCCAACACTCCAATATCCCCCCTGACTGATCCCAACCCAACACTTCACTCACCCCCTCACTGACTGATCCCTAACCAAAACTGTAATCTCCCCCTCCCTCACTGATGCCAATCCAACACTGCAATCTCCCCCATCCTTAACTGATCCCTACCCAACACTGCAATCTCCCCTTCCCTGACTGATCTTTACCCAACACTGCATTCTCCCCCTCCCTGACTGATCCCTACCCAACACTGCAATCACCCCCTCGCTGACTGAGACCTCCAAAACACAGCACTCACCCCCTTCCTGACTGACACCTGCCCAAAACTGCAATCTCCCCCTCCCTGACTGATCCCTACCCAACACTGCAATCTCCCCCTCCCTGACTGATCGCTACCCAACACTGCAATCTCCCCCTCCTTGACTGTTCCCGACCCAACACTGCAATCTCCCCCTCCCTGACTGATCCCTACCCAACACTGCAATATCCCCCTCCCTGACTGTTCCTTACCCAACACTGCACTCACCCCCTCCCTAACTGATCCCTACACAACACTGTAATCTCCCCCTCCCTCACTGATCCCTACCCAACACTGCAATCTCCCCCTCCCCGACTGATCGTTACCCAACACTGCAATCTCCCTCTCCCTGACTGATCCCTACCCAACACTGTACTCTCCCCCTCCCTGACTGATCCCTACACAACACTGCAATCTCCCCCTCCCTGACTGATCCCAACCCAACACTGCAATCTCCCCCTCCCTGACTGATCCCTATCCAACACTGTAATCTCCCCCTCCCTGACTGATCACTACTCAACTCTGTAATCTCACCACCTCCCTGATTGATCCCTACCCTACACTGCAATATCCCCCTCCCTGACTGTTCCTTACCCAACACTGCACTCACCCCCTCCCTGACTGATCCCTACACAACACTGTAATCTCCCCGTCCCTCACTGATCCCTACCCAAAACTGCAATCTCCCCTCCCTGACTGATCTCTACTCAACACTGCAATCACCCCCTCCCTGACTGATCCATACAAAACACTGTAATCTCCCCATCCCTGACTGATCCCTACAAAACACTGCAATCACCCGCTCCCTAACTGATCCATGCCCAACCTTGCCATCTCCCCCTCCCTGACTGATCCCTACCCAACACTGTAATCTCTCCCTCCATGACTGTTCCCTACCCAACACTGTAATCACCCCGTCCCTGAATGATCCCTACACAATACTACAATATCCCCCCCCCCTGACTGATCCCAACTCAACACTGCACTCACCCCCTCCCTGACTGATCACTTCCCAACACTGCAATCTCCCCCTCCCTGACAGATGCCTATCCAACACTGCAATCTCCCCCTCACTGACTGATGCCTACCCAACACTGCAATCTTCCGCTCCCTTATTGATCCCCACCCAACACTGTACTCTCCCCCTCCCTGACTGATCCCCACACAATACTGCAATCTCCCCCTCCCTGACTGATCCATACCAAACACTGCAATCTCCCCCTCCCTGACTGATCCGTATCCAACACTGTAATCTCCCCCTCCCTGACTGATCCGTAGCCAACACTGCAATCTCCCCTCCCTGACTGATCTCTACTCAACACTGCAATCACCCCCTCCCTGACTGATCCATACAAAACACTGTAATCACCCCGTCCCTGAATGATCCCTACACAACACTGCAATCACCCGCTCCCTAACTGATCCCTGCCCAACCCTGCCATCTCCCCCTCCCTGACTGCTCCCCACCCAACACTGTACTCTCCCCCTCCCTGACTGATCCCCACCCAATACTGCAATCTCCCCCACCCTGACTGATCCATACCAAACACTGCAATCTCCCCCTCCATGACTGATCTCTATCCAACACTGCAATCTCCACCTCACTGACTGATCCCTACCCAACACTGCACCCACCCCCTCCCTGACTGATACCTACCCAACACTGCAATATCCCCCTCCCTGACTGATCCCAACCCAACACTGCAATCTCCCCCTCCCTGACTGATCCCTACCCAACACTGCAGTCTCCCGCTCCCTTACTGATCCCTACACAACACTGCAATCACCCACTCTCTAACTGATCCCTGCCCAAACCTGCCATCTCCCCCTCCCTGACTGATCACTTCCCAACACTGCAATCTCCCCCTCCCAGACAGATCCCTATCCAACAGTGCAATCTCCACCTCACTGACTGATCCCTACCCAACACTGCACCCACCCCCTCCCTGACTGATACCTACCCAACACTGCAATATCCCCCTCCCTGACTGATCCCCACCCAATACTGCAATCTCCCCTCCCTGACTGATCCATACCAAACACTGCAATCTCCCCCTCCCTGACTGATCTCTATCCAACACTGTAATCTCCCCCTCCCTGACTGATCCGTACCCAACACTGTAATCTCCCCCTCCCTGACTGATCCCTACTCAACACTGCAATCTCACCCCCTCCCTGACTGATCCCTACCCAACACTGTACTCACCACCTCCCTGACTGATCCCTACCCAACACTGTAATCTCCGCCTCCCTGACTGATCCCGACCCAACACTGTAATCTCCGCCTCCCTGACTGATCCTTACCCAACACTCCAATATCCCCCCTGACTGATCCCTACCCAACACTTCACTCACCCCCACCCTGACTGATCCCTACACAAGACTGCAATCACCCGCTCTCTGACTGATCACTGCCCAACACTGTAATCTCCCCCTCCCTGACTGATCCCTACCCAACACTTCACTCACCCCCACCCTGACTGATCCCTACACAACACTGCAATCACCCGCTCCCTGACTGATCCCTACCCAAAACTGCCATATCCCCCCTGACTGATCCCAACTCAACACTGCACTCACCCCCTCCCTGACTGATCCCTTCCCAACACTGCAATCTCCCCCTCCCTGACTGATCCCTACCCAAAACTGCCATATCCCCCCTGACTGATCCCAACTCAACACTGCACTCACCCCCTCCCTGACTGATCCCTTCCCAGCACTGCACCCACCCCCTCCCTGACTGATCCCAAACCAACACTGCTATATCCCCGCTGACTGAGCTCTACCCAACACTGCAATCACCCCCTCGCTGACTGAGACCTCCAAAACACAGCACTCACCCCCTTCCTGACTGACACCTGCCCAAAAAACTGCAATCTCCCCCTCCCTGACTGATCCCTACCCAACACTGCAATCTCCCCCTCCCTGACTGATCGCTATCCAACACTGCAATCTCCCCCTCCTTGACTGTTCCCGACCCAACACTGCAATCTCCCCCTCCCTGACTGATCCCTACCCAACACTGCAATATCCCCCTCCCTGACTGTTCCTTACCCAACACTGCACTCACCCCCTCCCTAACTGATCCCTACACAACACTGTAATCTCCCCCTCCCTCACTGATCCCTACCCAACACTGCAATCTCCCGCTCCCTGACTGATCCCGACCCAACACTGTACTGACCCCCTCCCTGACTGATCCCTATCCAACACTGTAATCTCCCCCTCCCTGACTGATCACGACTCAACTCTGTAATCTCACCACCTCCCTGACAGATCCCTACCCAACACTGCAATATCCCCCTCCCTGACTGTTCCTTACCCAACACTGCACTCACCCCCTCCCTGACTGATCCCTACACAACACTGTAATCTCCCCGTCCCTCACTGATCCCGACCCAAAACTGCAATCTCCCCTCCCTGACTGATCTCTACTCAACATTGCAATCTCCCCCTCCCTGACTGATCCCTACCCAACACTGTACTCTCCCCCTCCCTGACTGATCGCTAACCAACACTGCAATCACCCCCTCCCTGACTGATCCATACAAAACACTGTAATCACCCCGTCCCTGAATGATCCCTACACAACACTGCAATCACCCGCTCCCTAACTGATCCCTGCCCAACCCTGCCATCTCCCCCTCCCTGACTGCTCCCCACCCAACACTGTACTCTCCCCCTCCCTGACTGATCCCCACCCAATACTGCAATCTCCCCCACCCTGACTGATCCATACCAAACACTGCAATCTCCCCCTCCATGACTGATCTCTATCCAACACTGTAATCTCCCCCTCCCTGACTGATCCGTACACAACACTGTAATCTCCCCCTCCCTGACTGATCCCTACTCAACACTGCAATCTCACCCCCTCCCTGACTGATCCCTACCCAACACTGTACTCACCACCTCCCTGACTGATCCCTACCCAACACTGTAATCTCCGCCTCCCTGACTGATCCCGACCCAACACTGTAATCTCCGCCTCCCTGACTGATCCTTACCCAACACTCCAATATCCCCCCTGACTGATCCCTACCCAACACTTCACTCACCCCCTCACTGACTGATCCCTAACCAAAACTGTAATCTCCCCCTCCCTCACTGATGCCAATCCAACACTGCAATCTCCCCCATCCTTAACTGATCCCTACCCAACACTGCAATCTCCCCTTCCCTGACTGATCTTTACCCAACACTGCATTCTCCCCCTCCCTGACTGATCCCTACCCAACACTGCAATCACCCCCTCGCTGACTGAGACCTCCAAAACACAGCACTCACCCCCTTCCTGACTGACACCTGCCCAAAACTGCAATCTCCCCCTCCCTGACTGATCCCTACCCAACACTGCAATCTCCCCCTCCCTGACTGATCGCTACCCAACACTGCAATCTCCCCCTCCTTGACTGTTCCCGACCCAACACTGCAATCTCCCCCTCCCTGACTGATCCCTACCCAACACTGCAATATCCCCCTCCCTGACTGTTCCTTACCCAACACTGCACTCACCCCCTCCATAACTGATCCCTACACAACACTGTAATCTCCCCCTCCCTCACTGATCCCTACCCAACACTGCAATCTCCCCCTCCCCGACTGATCGTTACCCAACACTGCAATCTCCCTCTCCCTGACTGATCCCTACCCAACACTGTACTCTCCACCTCCCTGACTGATCCCTACACAACACTGCAATCTCCCCCTCCCTGACTGATCCCAAACCCAACACTGCAATCTCCCCCTCCCTGACTGATCACTACTCAACTCTGTAATCTCACCACCTCCCTGATTGATCCCTACCCAACACTGCAATATCCCCCTCCCTGACTGTTCCTTACCCAACACTGCACTCACCCCCTCCCTGACTGATCCCTACACAACACTGTAATCTCCCCGTCCCTCACTGATCCCTACCCAAAACTGCAATCTCCCCTCCCTGACTGATCTCTACTCAACACTGCAATCACCCCCTCCCTGACTGATCCATACAAAACACTGTAATCTCCCCATCCCTGACTGATCCCTACAAAACACTGCAATCACCCGCTCCCTAACTGATCCATGCCCAACCTTGCCATCTCCCCCTCCCTGACTGATCCCTACCCAACACTGTAATCTCTCCCTCCATGACTGTTCCCTACCCAACACTGTAATCACCCCGTCCCTGAATGATCCCTACACAATACTACAATTTCCCCCCCCCCCTGACTGATCCCAACTCAACACTGCACTCACCCCCTCCCTGACTGATCACTTCCCAACACTGCAATCTCCCCCTCCCTGACAGATGCCTATCCAACACTGCAATCTCCCCCTCACTGACTGATGCCTACCCAACACTGCAATCTTCCGCTCCCTTATTGATCCCCACCCAACACTGTACTCTCCCCCTCCCTGACTGATCCCCACACAATACTGCAATCTCCCCCTCCCTGACTGATCCATACCAAACACTGCAATCTCCCCCTCCCTGACTGATCCGTATCCAACACTGTAATCTCCCCCTCCCTGACTGATCCGTAGCCAACACTGTAATCTCCCCCTCCCTGACTGATCCCTACTCAACACTGCAATCTCACCCCCTCCCTGACTGATCCCTACCCAACACTGTAATCTCCGCCTCCCTGACTGATCCCTATCCAACACTGTAATCTCCCCCTCCCTGAATGATCCCTACCCAACACTGTAATCTCCCCCTCCCTGAGTGATCCCTACCCAACACTGCACTCACCCACTCCCTGACTGATCCCTACCCAACACTGCACGCACCCCCTCCCTGACTGATTCCTTTCCCAACACTGCACTCACCCCCTCCATGACTGATCCCTACCCAACACTGCAATATTCCCCCTGACTGATCCCGACCCAACACTGTAATCTCCCCCTCCCTGACTGATCCCTACCCAACACTGCAATCACCCCCTCCCTGACTGATCACTACCCAACAATTCAATCTCCCCCTCACTGACTGACCCCTACCCAACACTGCAATCTCCCCCTCACTGACTGATCCCTACCCAACACTGTAATCTCCCCCTCCCTGACTGATCCCTACACAACACTGCAATCTCCCCTTACCTGACTGATCCTTACCCAACACTGCAATCTTCCCCTCCCTGACTGATCCCTACCCAACACCGCAATCTCCCCTCCCTGACTGATCACTACCCAACACTGCAATCTCCCCCTTCCCTGACTGATCCCTACCCATCTCTACAATCTCCCCCTCACTGACTGATCCCTAACCAACACTGCACCGACCCCCTCCCTGACTGATCCCAACCCAACACTGCAATATGCCCCCTGACTGATCTCTACCCAACACAGCAATCTCCCCCTCACTGACTGATCCCTACCCAACACTGTAATCTCCCCCTCCCTGACTGATCCCTACACAACACTGCAATCTCCCCTTCCCTGACTGATCCTTACCCAACACTGCAATCTTCCCCTCCCTGACTGATCCCTACCCAACATAGCAATCTCCCCCTCCCTGACTGATCCTTACCCAACACTGCAATCTCCCCCTCCCTGACTGATCCCTAACCAACTCTACAATCTCCCCTCACAGACCGATCCCTCCCCAACACTGCAATCACCCCCTCCCTGACTGATCCGTACCCAACACTGAAATCTCCCCCTCCCTTACTGATCCCTACCCAACTCTACAATCTCCCCCTCCCTGACTGATACCTACCCAACACTGCAATCTCCCCTCCCTTACTGATCCCTTACCAACACTGCAATATCCCGCCTGACTGATCCCTACCCAACACTGCACTTATCCCCTCCCTGACTGATCTCTACACAACACTGTAATCACTGACTCCCTGACTGATCCCGACCAATCTCTACAATCACCCCCTCCCTGACTGATCCCTACCGAACACTGCAATCATCCCTCCCTGACTAATCCCTACCCAACACTGCAATATCCCACTTCCTGAATGATCCCTACACAACACAGCAATCTCCCCCTCCCTAACTGATCCCTATCCAACACTGCACTCACCCCCTCCCTGACTGATCCCTACACAACACTGCAATCTCCCCCTCCCTGACTGATCCCTACCCAACACTGCAATATCCCACTCCCTGAATGATCCCTACACAACACTGCAATCTCCCTCTCCCTGACTGATCCCTACCCAACACTGCAATCTCCCCCTCCCTGACGGATCCTTCCACAACACTGCAGTCACTGACTCCCTGACTGGTCCCTACCCAACTGTACACTCACCCCCTCCCTGATTGATCACTACCCAACACTGCAATCTCCCCTCCCTGATTGATCACTACCCTACACTGCAATCTCCCCCTCCCTGACTGATCCCTACTCAACACTGCAATCTCCCCGCCCGGACAGATCCCTCCCCAACACTGCAATCTCCCCTTCCCTGACTGATCCCTACCCAACTCTACAATCTCCCCCTCCCTGACTGATCCCTACGCAACACTGCAATATCCCACTCCCTGAATGATCCCTACACAACACTGCAATCTCCCCCTCCCTGACTGATCCCTACCCAACACGGCAATCACCCCCTCCCTGACTGATCCGTACCCAACACTGCAATCTCCTCCTCCCTGACTGATCCCTACGCAACACTGCAATCTCCCCCCCTTACTGATCCCTACCCAACATTGCACTCACCCCCTCCCTGACTGATCACTACCCAACACTGCAATCTCCCCCTCCCTGAATGATCCCTACCCAACTCTACAATCTCCCCCTCCCTGACTGATTCCTCCCCAACACTGCAACCTCCCCCTCCCTGACTGATATCTACCCAACACTGCAATCACCCCCTCCCTGACTGATCCGTATCCAACACTGCAATCTCCCCCTCCCTGACTGATCCCTACTCAACACTGCAATCTTCCCTCCCTGACTGATCCCTACCCAACACTGCAATCTCCTTCTCCCTGACTGATCCCTACCCAACTCTACAATCGGCCCCTCCCTGACTGATCCCTATACAACACGGTAATCAGTGACTCCCGGACGGATCCCTACCAAACTCTACAATCACCCCCTCCCTGACTGATCCCTACCCAACAATGCAATTTCCCCCTCCCTGATGATCCCTACCCAACACTGCAAACTCCCCCTCCCTGACTGATATCTACCCAACACTGCACTCACCCTCTCCCTGACTGATCCCTACCCAACACTGCAATCTCCCCGTCCCTGACTGATCCCTACCCAACACTGTAATCACCCCCTCCCTGACTGATCCCTACCCAACTCTACAATCTCCGCTCCCTGACTGATCCCTACCCAACACTGCAATCTCCCCCTCACTGACTGATCGCGACCCAACACTGCACTCAACTCCTCCCTGACTGTCCCTTACCCAACTCTGCACTCACCCTCTCCCTGACTGATCCCTACCCAACACTGTAATCTCCCCCTCCCTGACTGATCCCTATCCAACACTGCAATCTCCCCCTCCCTGACTGATCCCTACCCAACACTGCAATCTCCCCATCTCTGACTGATCCCTGCTCAACACTGCAATCTCCCCTCCCTGACTGATCCCTACCCAACACTGCAATCACCCCCTCCCTGACTGATCCCTACCCAAAACTGCAATCTCCCCCTCCCTGACTGATCCCTGCTCAAAACTGCAATCTCCCCTCCCTGACTGATCCCTACCCAACACTGCAATCTCCCCCTCCCTAACTGATCCCTACCCAACTCTACAATCTCCCCTCCCTGACTGATCCCTACCCAACACTGCACTTACCCCCTGCCTGACTGATCCCTACACAACACTGCAATCTCCCCCTCCCTGACTGATCCCTACCCAACACTGCACTTACCCCCTCCTTGACTGATCCCTACACTACACTGTAGTCACTGACTCCCTGACTGATCCCTACCCAACTCTACAATCTCCCCCTCCCTGACTGATCCCAACCCAACACTGCAATCTCGCCCTCCTTGACTGATCACTACACAACACTGTAATCACTGACTCCCTGTCTGATCCCTACCCAACTCAACAATCTCCACTCCCTTCCTGATCCCTATCCAACTCTACAATCAGCCCCTCCCTGACTGATCCCTACCCAACACTGCAATCTCCCCCTCCCTTACTGATCCCTACCCAACTCTACAATCTCCCCTCCCTGACTGATCCCTACCCAACACTGCACTTACCCCCTGCCTGACTGATCCCTACACAACACTGCAATCTTCCCCTCCCTGACTGATCCCTACCCAACACTGCACTTACCCCCTCCTTGACTGATCCCTACACAACACTGTAGTCACTGACTCCCTGACTGATCCCTACCCAACTCTACAATCTCCCCCTCCCTGACTGATCCCAACCCAACACTGCAATCTCCCCTTCCCTGACTGATCTTTACCCAACACTGCATTCTCCCCCTCCCTGACTGATCCCTACCCAACACTGCAATCACCCCCTCGCTGACTGAGACCTCCAAAACACAGCACTCACCCCCTTCCTGACTGACACCTGCCCAAAACTGCAATCTCCCCCTCCCTGACTGATCCCTACCCAACACTGCAATCTCCCCCTCCCTGACTGATCGCTACCCAACACTGCAATCTCCCCCTCCTTGACTGTTCCCGACCCAACACTGCAATCTCCCCCTCCCTGACTGATCCCTACCCAACACTGCAATATCCCCCTCCCTGACTGTTCCTTACCCAACACTGCACTCACCCCCTCCATAACTGATCCCTACACAACACTGTAATCTCCCCCTCCCTCACTGATCCCTACCCAACACTGCAATCTCCCCCTCCCCGACTGATCGTTACCCAACACTGCAATCTCCCTCTCCCTGACTGATCCCTACCCAACACTGTACTCTCCACCTCCCTGACTGATCCCTACACAACACTGCAATCTCCCCCTCCCTGACTGATCCCAAACCCAACACTGCAATCTCCCCCTCCCTGACTGATCACTACTCAACTCTGTAATCTCACCACCTCCCTGATTGATCCCTACCCAACACTGCAATATCCCCCTCCCTGACTGTTCCTTACCCAACACTGCACTCACCCCCTCCCTGACTGATCCCTACACAACACTGTAATCTCCCCGTCCCTCACTGATCCCTACCCAAAACTGCAATCTCCCCTCCCTGACTGATCTCTACTCAACACTGCAATCACCCCCTCCCTGACTGATCCATACAAAACACTGTAATCTCCCCATCCCTGACTGATCCCTACAAAACACTGCAATCACCCGCTCCCTAACTGATCCATGCCCAACCTTGCCATCTCCCCCTCCCTGACTGATCCCTACCCAACACTGTAATCTCTCCCTCCATGACTGTTCCCTACCCAACACTGTAATCACCCCGTCCCTGAATGATCCCTACACAATACTACAATTTCCCCCCCCCCCTGACTGATCCCAACTCAACACTGCACTCACCCCCTCCCTGACTGATCACTTCCCAACACTGCAATCTCCCCCTCCCTGACAGATGCCTATCCAACACTGCAATCTCCCCCTCACTGACTGATGCCTACCCAACACTGCAATCTTCCGCTCCCTTATTGATCCCCACCCAACACTGTACTCTCCCCCTCCCTGACTGATCCCCACACAATACTGCAATCTCCCCCTCCCTGACTGATCCATACCAAACACTGCAATCTCCCCCTCCCTGACTGATCCGTATCCAACACTGTAATCTCCCCCTCCCTGACTGATCCGTAGCCAACACTGTAATCTCCCCCTCCCTGACTGATCCCTACTCAACACTGCAATCTCACCCCCTCCCTGACTGATCCCTACCCAACACTGTAATCTCCGCCTCCCTGACTGATCCCTATCCAACACTGTAATCTCCCCCTCCCTGAATGATCCCTACCCAACACTGTAATCTCCCCCTCCCTGAGTGATCCCTACCCAACACTGCACTCACCCACTCCCTGACTGATCCCTACCCAACACTGCACGCACCCCCTCCCTGACTGATTCCTTTCCCAACACTGCACTCACCCCCTCCATGACTGATCCCTACCCAACACTGCAATATTCCCCCTGACTGATCCCGACCCAACACTGTAATCTCCCCCTCCCTGACTGATCCCTACCCAACACTGCAATCACCCCCTCCCTGACTGATCACTACCCAACAATTCAATCTCCCCCTCACTGACTGACCCCTACCCAACACTGCAATCTCCCCCTCACTGACTGATCCCTACCCAACACTGTAATCTCCCCCTCCCTGACTGATCCCTACACAACACTGCAATCTCCCCTTACCTGACTGATCCTTACCCAACACTGCAATCTTCCCCTCCCTGACTGATCCCTACCCAACACCGCAATCTCCCCTCCCTGACTGATCACTACCCAACACTGCAATCTCCCCCTTCCCTGACTGATCCCTACCCATCTCTACAATCTCCCCCTCACTGACTGATCCCTAACCAACACTGCACCGACCCCCTCCCTGACTGATCCCAACCCAACACTGCAATATGCCCCCTGACTGATCTCTACCCAACACAGCAATCTCCCCCTCACTGACTGATCCCTACCCAACACTGTAATCTCCCCCTCCCTGACTGATCCCTACACAACACTGCAATCTCCCCTTCCCTGACTGATCCTTACCCAACACTGCAATCTTCCCCTCCCTGACTGATCCCTACCCAACATAGCAATCTCCCCCTCCCTGACTGATCCTTACCCAACACTGCAATCTCCCCCTCCCTGACTGATCCCTAACCAACTCTACAATCTCCCCTCACAGACCGATCCCTCCCCAACACTGCAATCACCCCCTCCCTGACTGATCCGTACCCAACACTGAAATCTCCCCCTCCCTTACTGATCCCTACCCAACTCTACAATCTCCCCCTCCCTGACTGATACCTACCCAACACTGCAATCTCCCCTCCCTTACTGATCCCTTACCAACACTGCAATATCCCGCCTGACTGATCCCTACCCAACACTGCACTTATCCCCTCCCTGACTGATCTCTACACAACACTGTAATCACTGACTCCCTGACTGATCCCGACCAATCTCTACAATCACCCCCTCCCTGACTGATCCCTACCGAACACTGCAATCATCCCTCCCTGACTAATCCCTACCCAACACTGCAATATCCCACTTCCTGAATGATCCCTACACAACACAGCAATCTCCCCCTCCCTAACTGATCCCTATCCAACACTGCACTCACCCCCTCCCTGACTGATCCCTACACAACACTGCAATCTCCCCCTCCCTGACTGATCCCTACCCAACACTGCAATATCCCACTCCCTGAATGATCCCTACACAACACTGCAATCTCCCTCTCCCTGACTGATCCCTACCCAACACTGCAATCTCCCCCTCCCTGACGGATCCTTCCACAACACTGCAGTCACTGACTCCCTGACTGGTCCCTACCCAACTGTACACTCACCCCCTCCCTGATTGATCACTACCCAACACTGCAATCTCCCCTCCCTGATTGATCACTACCCTACACTGCAATCTCCCCCTCCCTGACTGATCCCTACTCAACACTGCAATCTCCCCGCCCGGACAGATCCCTCCCCAACACTGCAATCTCCCCTTCCCTGACTGATCCCTACCCAACTCTACAATCTCCCCCTCCCTGACTGATCCCTACGCAACACTGCAATATCCCACTCCCTGAATGATCCCTACACAACACTGCAATCTCCCCCTCCCTGACTGATCCCTACCCAACACGGCAATCACCCCCTCCCTGACTGATCCGTACCCAACACTGCAATCTCCTCCTCCCGGACTGATCCCTACGCAACACTGCAATCTCCCCCCCTTACTGATCCCTACCCAACATTGCACTCACCCCCTCCCTGACTGATCACTACCCAACACTGCAATCTCCCCCTCCCTGAATGATCCCTACCCAACTCTACAATCTCCCCCTCCCTGACTGATTCCTCCCCAACACTGCAACCTCCCCCTCCCTGACTGATATCTACCCAACACTGCAATCACCCCCTCCCTGACTGATCCGTATCCAACACTGCAATCTCCCCCTCCCTGACTGATCCCTACTCAACACTGCAATCTTCCCTCCCTGACTGATCCCTACCCAACACTGCAATCTCCTTCTCCCTGACTGATCCCTACCCAACTCTACAATCGGCCCCTCCCTGACTGATCCCTATACAACACGGTAATCAGTGACTCCCGGACGGATCCCTACCAAACTCTACAATCACCCCCTCCCTGACTGATCCCTACCCAACAATGCAATTTCCCCCTCCCTGATGATCCCTACCCAACACTGCAAACTCCCCCTCCCTGACTGATATCTACCCAACACTGCACTCACCCTCTCCCTGACTGATCCCTACCCAACACTGCAATCTCCCCGTCCCTGACTGATCCCTACCCAACACTGTAATCACCCCCTCCCTGACTGATCCCTACCCAACTCTACAATCTCCGCTCCCTGACTGATCCCTACCCAACACTGCAATCTCCCCCTCACTGACTGATCGCGACCCAACACTGCACTCACCTCCTCCCTGACTGTCCCTTACCCAACTCTGCACTCACCCTCTCCCTGACTGATCCCTACCCAACACTGTAATCTCCCCCTCCCTGACTGATCCCTATCCAACACTGCAATCTCCCCCTCCCTGACTGATCCCTACCCAACACTGCAATCTCCCCATCTCTGACTGATCCCTGCTCAACACTGCAATCTCCCCTCCCTGACTGATCCCTACCCAACACTGCAATCACCCCCTCCCTGACTGATCCCTACCCAAAACTGCAATCTCCCCCTCCCTGACTGATCCCTGCTCAAAACTGCAATCTCCCCTCCCTGACTGATCCCTACCCAACACTGCAATCTCCCCCTCCCTAACTGATCCCTACCCAACTCTACAATCTCCCCTCCCTGACTGATCCCTACCCAACACTGCACTTACCCCCTGCCTGACTGATCCCTACACAACACTGCAATCTCCCCCTCCCTGACTGATCCCTACCCAACACTGCACTTACCCCCTCCTTGACTGATCCCTACACTACACTGTAGTCACTGACTCCCTGACTGATCCCTACCCAACTCTACAATCTCCCCCTCCCTGACTGATCCCAACCCAACACTGCAATCTCGCCCTCCTTGACTGATCACTACACAACACTGTAATCACTGACTCCCTGTCTGATCCCTACCCAACTCAACAATCTCCACTCCCTTCCTGATCCCTATCCAACTCTACAATCAGCCCCTCCCTGACTGATCCCTACCCAACACTGCAATCTCCCCCTCCCTTACTGATCCCTACCCAACTCTACAATCTCCCCTCCCTGACTGATCCCTACCCAACACTGCACTTACCCCCTGCCTGACTGATCCCTACACAACACTGCAATCTTCCCCTCCCTGACTGATCCCTACCCAACACTGCACTTACCCCCTCCTTGACTGATCCCTACACAACACTGTAGTCACTGACTCCCTGACTGATCCCTACCCAACTCTACAATCTCCCCCTCCCTGACTGATCCCAACCCAACACTGCAATCTCGCCCTCCTTGACTGATCACTACACAACACTGTAATCACTGACTCCCTGTCTGATCCCTACCCAACTCAACAATCTCCACTCCCTTCCTGATCCCTATCCAACTCTACAATCAGCCCCTCCCTGACTGATCCCTAGCCAACACTGCAATCTCCCCCTCACTGACTGATCCCGACCCAACACTGCAATCTCCCCCTCCCTGACTGATCCCAACCCAACACTGCAATCTCCCCCTCCCTTACTGATCCCTATCCAATACTGTAATCTCCCCCTCCCTGAATGATCCCTACCCAATACTGTAATCTACCCCTCCCTGACTGATATCTACCCAACACTGCAATCTCACGCCCCCGCTGACTGATCCCTACCCAACACTGCACTCACCCTCTCCCTGACTGATCACTACCCAACACTGCAATCTCCCCCTCCCTGACTGATCCCTACCCAACACTGCACTCACCCCCACCCTGACTGTTCCTTACCAAACACTGCACTCACCCCCACCCTGACTGATCCCTACACAATACTGTAATCTCCCCCTCCCTCACTGATTCCTACCCAACAATGCAATCTCCCCTCCTCGACTGATCCCTACCCAACATTGCAATCTCCCCCTACCGGACAGACCACTACCCAACACTGCAATCACCCCCTCCCTGACCGATCCCTACCCAACACTGCAATATCCCCCGTGACAGATCCCTATCCAACACTGTAATCTCCCCCTCCCTGACAGACCACTACCCAACACTGCAATCACCCCCTCCCTGACTGATCCCTACAAAACACTGAAATCACCCCCTCCCTGACTGTTTCCTACCGAACACTGCAATCTCCCCCGCCCTCACTGATCCCGACTCAACACTGCAATCCCCCCTCCCTGACTGATCCCTACCCAACACTGCAATCTCCGACTCCCTGACTGATCCCTACCCAACTCCAAAATCTCCCCCTCCCTGACTGATCGCGAAACAACACTGCACTCACCCCTCCCTGACTGTACCTTACACAACACTGCACTCACCCCCTCCCTGACTGATCCCTACCCAACACTGCAATCACCCCCTCCCTGACTGATCCGTACCCAACACTGCAAACTCCCCCTCCCTGACTGATCCCGACTCAACACTGCAATCTCCCCTCCCTGACTGATCCCTAACCAACACTGCAATCATCCCCTCCATGACTGATCCCTACTCAACACTGCACTCACCCCCTCCCTGACTGATCACTAACCAACACTGCAATCACCCCCTCCCTGACTGATCCGTACATAACACTGTAATCTCCCCCTGCCTGACAGATCCCTAACCAACACTGCAATCATCCCCTCCATGACTGATCCCTACTCAACACTGCAATCTCCACCTCCCTGACTGATCCCTGCCCAACACTGCAATCACCTCCTCCCGGACTGATCCGTGCATAACACTGCAATCTCCCCCTCCCTGACTGATCCCTACTCAACACTGCAATCTCCCCTCCCTGACGCATCCCTTCCCAACACTGCAAGCTCCGACTCCCTGACTGATCCCTACCAAACTCTACAATCTCCCCCTCCGTGACTGATCCCTACCCAACACTGCAATATCCCACTCCCTGACTGATCCGTACACAACACTGCAATCTCCCCCGCCTCACTGATGCCTACTCAACACTGCAATCCCCCCTCCCTGACTGATCCCTACCCAACACTGCAATCTCCAACTACCGGACTGATCCCTACCCAACTCTACATTCACCCCCTCCCTGACTGATCGCGAAACAACACTGCACTCACCCCTCCCTGACTGTACCTTACACAACACTGCACTCACCCCCTCCCTGACTGATCCCTACCCAACACTGCAATCACCCCCTCCCTGACTGATCCGTACCCAACACTGCAAACTCCCCCTCCCTGACTGATCCCGACTCAACACTGCAATCTCCCCTCCCTGACTGATCCCTATCCAACACTGCAATCTCCCCTCCCTGACTGATCCCTACCCAACACTGCAATCACCCCCTCCCTGACTGATCCGTACATAACACTGCAATCTCCCCCTCCCTGACTGATCCCTACTCAACACTGCAATCTCCCCTCCCTGACTCATCCCTACCCAACACTGCAAGCTCCGACTCCCTGACTGATCCCAACCAATATCGACAATCTCCCCCTCCCTGACTGATCCCTACGCAACACTGCAATCTCCCCCCCCGTGACTGTTCCCTACCCAACACTGCAATATCCCACTCCCTGAATGATCCCTACCCAACACTGCAATCACCCCCTCCCTGACAGTTCCGTACCCAACACTGCAATCTCCCCCGCCCTCACTGATCCCTACTCAACACTGCAATCCCCCCCTCCCTGACTGATCCCTACCCAACACTGCAATCTCCACCTCCCTGACTGATCCCTACCCAACATTGCAATCACCCCCTCCCTGACTGATCCGTACATAACAATGTAATCTCCCCCTCCCTGACTGACCCTAACTAACACTGCAATCATCCCCTCCATGACTGATCCCTACTCAACACTGCAATCTTCACCTCCCTGACTGATCCCTACCCAACACTGCAATCACCCCCTCCCTGACTGATCCGTGCATAACACTGTAATCACCCCCTCCCTGACTGATCCCAAACCAACACTGCAATCATCCCCTCCATGACTGATCCCTACTGAAAACTGCAATCTCCACCTCCCTGACTGATCCCGACCCAACACTGTACTCTCCCCCTCCCTGACTGATCGCTAAACAAAACTGCAATCACCCCCTCCCTGACTGATCCATACAAAACACTGTAATCTCCCCATCCCTGACTGATCCCTACACAACACTGCAATCGCCCAATCCCTAACTGATCCCTGCCCAACCCTGCCATCTCCCCCTCCCTGACTGATCCCTACCCAACACTGTAATCTCTCCCTCCATGACTGATGCCTACCCAACACTGTAATCACCCCGTCCCTGAATGATCCCTACACAATACTGCATTATCCCCCCTGACTGATCCCAACTCAACACTGCAATCACCCACTCCCTGACTGATCACTTCCCAACACTGCAATCTCCCCCTCCCTGACAGATCCCTATCCAACACTGCAATCTCCCCCTCACTGACTGATCCCTACCCAACACTGCAATCTCCCGCTCCCTTATTGATCCCCACCCAACACTGTACTCTCCCCCTCCCTGACTGATCCCTATACAACACTGTAATCTCCCCCTCCCTGACTGATCCGTACCCAACACTGTAATCTCCCCCTCCCTGACTGATCCCTACTCAACACTGCAATCTCACCCCCTCCCTGACTGATCCCTACCCAACACTGTAATCTCCGCCTCCCTGACTGATTCCGACCCAACACTGCAATCTCCCCCTCCCTGACGGAACCCTACCCAACACTGCAATATCCCCCCTGACTGATCCCAACTCAACACTGCACTCACCCCCTCCCTGACTGATCCCTTCCCAACACTGCAATCTCCCCCTCACTGTCTGATCTCTACTCAACACTGCACCCACCCCCTCCCTGACGGATCCCAACCCAACACTGCTATATCCCCCCCTGACTGATCTCTACCCAACACTGCAATCTCCCCCTCACTGACTGATCCCTACCCAAAACTGAAATCTCCCCCTCACTGACTGATCCCTAACCAAAACTGTAATCTCCCCCACCCTCACAGATCCCTATCCAACACTGCAATCTCCCCCATCCTGAACTGATCACTACCCAACACTGCAATCTCCCCCACCCTGACTGATCTCTACCAAACACTGCAATCTGCCCCTCACTGACTGATCCCTACCCAAAACTGTAATCTTACCCTTCCCTGACTGATCTCTACCCAACACTGTAATCTACCCCTCCCTAACTGATCCCTGCCCAACCCTGCCATCTCCCCCTCCCTGCCTGATCCCTACCCAACACTGTAATCTCTCCCTCCATGACTGATGCCTACCCAACACTGTAATCACCCCGTCCCTGAATGATCCCTACACAATACTGCAATATCTCCCCTGACCGATCCCAACTCAACACTGCACTCACCCACTCCCTGACTGATCACTTCCCAACACTGCAATCTCCCCCTCCCTGACAGATCCCTATCCAACACTGCAATCTCCCCCTCACTGACTGATCCCTACCCAACACTGCAATCTCCCGCTCCCTTATTGATCCCCATCCAACACTGTACTCTCCCCCTCCCTGACTGATCCCCACACAATACTGCAATCTCCCCCTCCCTGACTGATCCATACCAAACACTGCAATCTCCCCCTCCCTGACTGATCCCTATACAACACTGTAATCTCCCCCTCCCTGACTGATCCCTACTCAACACTGCAATCTCACCCCCTCCCTGACTGATCCCTACCCAACACTCTAATCTCCGCCTCCCTGACTGATTCCGACCCAACACTGCAATCTCCCCCTCCCTGACGGAACCCTACCTAACACTGCAATATCCCCCCTGACTGATCCCAACTCAACACTGCACTCACCCCCTCCCTGACTGATCCCTTCCCAACACTGCAATCTCCCCCTCACTGTCTGATCACTACCCAACACTGCACCCACCCCCTCCCGGACTGATCCCAACCCAACACTGCTATATCCCCCCTGATTGATCTCTACCCAACACTGCAATCTGCCCCTCACTGACTGATCCCTACCCAAAACTGTAATCTCCCCCTCACTGACTGATCCCTACCCAAAACTGTAATCTCCCCCTCCCTCACAGATCCCTATCCAACACTGCAATCTCCCCCATCCTGAACTGATCACTACCCAACACTGCAATCTCCCCCACCCTGACTGATCACTACCCAACACTGCAATCTGCCCCTCACTGACTGATCACTACCCAAAACTGTAATCTTACCCTTCCCTGATTGATCTCTACCCAACACTGCAATCTACCCCTCCCTGACTGATCCCTACCCAACACTGCAATCTCCCCTCCCTGATTGATCCCTACCCAACTCTACAATCTCCCCTCCCTGACTGATCCCTCCCCAACACTGCAATCTCCCCCTCCCTGACTGATCCGGACCCAACACTGCAATCACCCCCTCCCTGACTGATCCCTACCCAACTCTACAATCTCCCCCTCCCTTACTGATCACTACACAACACTGCAATATCCCCCCGACTGATACCTACACAACACTGCACTTACCCCCTCCCTGACTGATCCCTACACAACACTGTAATCACTGACTCCCTGACTGATCCCTACCCAACACTGTAATATCCCCCTCCCTGACTGATCCCAGACCCAACACTGCAATCTCCCCTCTCTGACTGTTCCCTACCCAACACTGCACTCACCCCCTCCCTGATTGATCCCTACCCAACACTGCAATCTCCCCATCCCTGACTGATCCCTTCCCAACACTGCAATTACCCCCTCCGTTGCTGATCCCTACCCAACACTGCACTCACCCCCTCCCTGACTGATCTCTACCCAACACTGCAATCTACCCCTCCCTGACTGATCCCTACCCAACACTGCAATCTCCCCTCCCTGATTGATCCCAACCAACTCTACAATCTCCCCTCCCTGACTGATCCCTCCCCAACACTGCAATCTCCCCCTCCCTGACTGATCCGGACCCAACACTGCAATCACCCCCTCCCTGACTGATCCGTACCCAACACTGCAATCACCCCCTCCCTGATTGATTCCTACCCAACTCTACAATCTCCCCCTCCCTTACTGATCACTACACAACACTGCAATATCCCCCCGACTGATACCTACACAACACTGCACTTACCCCCTCCCTGACTGATCCCTACACAACACTGTAATCACTGACTCCCTGACTGATCCTTACCCAACACTGTAATCTCCCCCTCCCTGACTGATCCATACAAAACACTGTAATCTCCCCATCCCTGACTGATCCCTACACAACACTGCAATCACCCGCTCCCTAACTGATCCCTGCCCATCCCAGCCATCTCCCCCTCCCTGACTGATCCCTACCCAACACTGTAATCTCTCCCTCCATGACTGATCCCTACCCAACACTGTAATCACCCCGTCCCTGAATGATCCCTACACAATACTGCAATATCCCCCTGACTGATCCCAACTCAACACTGCACTCACCCACTCCCTGACTGATCACTTCCCAACACTGCAATCTCCCCCTCCCTGACAGATCCCTATCCAACACAGCAATCTCCCGCTCACTGACTGATCCCTACCCAACACGGCAATCTCCCGCTCCCTTATTGATCCCCACCCAACACTGTACTCTCCCCCTCCCTGACTGATCCCCACACAATACTGCAATCTCCCCCTCCCTGACTGATCCAAACCAAAGACTGCAATCTCCCCCTCCCTGACTGATCTATACCAAACACTGCAATCTCCCCCTCCCTGACTGATCCCTATACAACACTGTAATCTCCCCCTCCCTGACTGATCCGTAACCAACACTGTAATCTCCCCCTCCCTGACTAATCCCTACTCAACACTGCAATCTCACCCCCTCCCTGACTGATCCCTACCCAACACTGTAATCTCCGCCTCCCTGACTGATCCCGACGCAACACTGCAATCTCCCCCTCCCTGACGGAACCCTACCCAACACTGCAATATCCCCCCTGACTGATCCCTACCCAACACTTCACTCACCCCCACCCTGACTGATCCCTACCCAACAGTGTAATCTCCCCCTCCCTGACTGATCCCTACCCAACACTGCAATATCCCCCCTGACTGATCCCAACTCAACACTGCACTCACCCCCTCCCTGAGTGATCCCTTCCCAACACTGCAATCTCCCCCTCACTGACTGATCACTACCCAACACTGCACCCACCCCCTCCCTGACTGATCCCAACCCAACGCTGCTATATCCCCCCTGACTGACCTCTACCCAACACTGCAATCTGCCCCTCACTGACTGATCCCTACCCAAAACTGTAATCTCCCCCTCACTGACTGATCCCTACCCAAAACTGTAATCTCCCCCTCCCTCACAGATCCCTATCCAACACTGCAATCTCCCCCATCCTGAACTGATCACTACTCAACACTGCAATCTCCCCCACCCTGACTGATCCCTACCCATCACTGCAATCTCCCCCACCCTGACTGATCTCTACCCAACACTGCAATCTGCCCCTCACTGACTGATCCCTACCCAAAACTGTAATCTTACCCTTCCCTGACTGATCTCTACCCAACACTGCAATCTACCCCTCCCTGACTGATCCCTACCCAACACTGCAATCTCCCCTTCCTGATTGATCCCTACCGAACTCTACAATCTCCCCTCCCTGACTGATCCCTCCCCAACACTGCAATCTCCCTCTCCCTGACTGATCCGGACCCAACACTGCAATCACCCCCTCCCTGACTGATCCGTACCCAACACTGCAATCTCCCCCTCCCTGACTGATCCGGACCCAACACTGCAATCACCCCCTCCCTGACTGATCCCTACCCAACTCGACAATCTCCCCCTCCCTTACTGATCACTACACAACACTGCAATATCCCCCGACTGATACCTACACAACACTGCACTTACCCCCTCCCTGACTGATCCCTACACAACACTGTAATCACTGACTCCCTGACTGATCCCTACCCAACACTGTAATCTCCCCCTCCCTGACTGATCCCTACCGAACACTGCAATATCCCCCTCCCTGACTGATCCCGACCCAACACTGCAATCTCCCCTCCCTGACTGATCCCTACCCAACACTGCACTCACCCCCTCCCTGACTGATCCCTACCCAACACTGCAATCTCCCCCTCCCTGACTGATCCCTTCCCAACACTGCAATCACCCCCTCCGTTGCTTATCCCTACCCAACACTGCACTCACCCCCTCCCTGACTGATCTCTACCCAACACTGCAATCTACCCCTCCCTGACTGATCCCTACCCAACACTGCAATCTCCCCTCCCTGATTGATCCCTACCCAACTCTACAATCTCCCCTCCCTGACTGATCCCTCCCCAACACTGCAATCTCCCCCTCCCTGACTGATCCGGACCCAACACTGCAATCTCCCCCATCCTGAACTGATCACTACCCAACACTGCAATCTCCCCCACCCTGACTGATCTCTACCCAACACTGCAATCTGCCCCTCACTGACTGATCCCTACCCAAAACTGTAATCTTACCCTTCCCTGACTGATCTCTACCCAACACTGTAATCTACCCCTCCCTAACTGATCCCTGCCCAACCCTGCCATCTCCCCCTCCCTGCCTGATCCCTACCCAACACTGTAATCTCTCCCTCCATGACTGATGCCTACCCAACACTGTAATCACCCCGTCCCTGAATGATCCCTACACAATACTGCAATATCTCCCCTGACTGATCCCAACTCAACACTGCACTCACCCACTCCCTGACTGATCACTTCCCAACACTGCAATCTCCCCCTCCCTGACAGATCCCTATCGAACACTGCAATCTCCCCCTCACTGACTGATCCCTACCCAACACTGCAATCTCCCGCTCCCTTATTGATCCCCACCCAACACTGTACTCTCCCCCTCCCTGACTGATCCCCACACAATACTGCAATCTCCCCCTCCCTGACTGATCCATACCAAACACTGCAATCTCCCCCTCCCTGACTGATCCCTATACAACACTGTAATCTCCCCCTCCCTGACTGATCCGTACCCAACACTGTAATCTCCCCCTCCCTGACTGATCCCTACTCAACACTGCAATCTCACCCCCTCCCTGACTGATCCCTACCCAACACTCTAATCTCCGCCTCCCTGACTGATTCCGACCCAACACTGCAATCTCCCCCTCCCTGACGGAACCCTACCCAACACTGCAATATCCCCCCTGACTGATCCCAACTCAACACTGCACTCACCCCCTCCCTGACTGATCCCTTCCCAACACTGCAATCTCCGCCTCACTGTCTGATCTCTACCCAACACTGCACCCACCCCCTCCCTGACGGATCCCAACCCAACACTGCTATATCCCCCCCTGACTGATCTCTACCCAACACTGCAATCTCCCCCTCACTGACTGATCCCTACCCAAAACTGAAATCTCCCCCTCACTGACTGATCCCTAACCAAAACTGTAATCTCCCCCACCCTCACAGATCCCTATCCAACACTGCAATCTCCCCCATCCTGAACTGATCACTACCCAACACTGCAATCTCCCCCACCCTGACTGATCTCTACCCAACACTGCAATCTGCCCCTCACTGACTGATCCCTACCCAAAACTGTAATCTTACCCTTCCCTGACTGATCTCTACCCAACACTGTAATCTACCCCTCCCTAACTGATCCCTGCCCAACCCTGCCATCTCCCCCTCCCTGCCTGATCCCTACCCAACACTGTAATCTCTCCCTCCATGACTGATGCCTACCCAACACTGTAATCACCCCGTCCCTGAATGATCCCTACACAATACTGCAATATCTCCCCTGACTGATCCCAACTCAACACTGCACTCACCCACTCCCTGACTGATCACTTCCCAACACTGCAATCTCCCCCTCCCTGACAGATCCCTATCCAACACTGCAATCTCCCCCTCACTGACTGATCCCTACCCAACACTGCAATCTCCCGCTCCCTTCTTGATCCCCACCCAACACTGTACTCTCCCCCTCCCTGACTGATCCCCACACAATACTGCAATCTCCCCCTCCCTGACTGATCCATACCAAACACTGCAATCTCCCCCTCCCTGACTGATCCCTATACAACACTGTAATCTCCCCCTCCCTGACTGATCCGTACCCAACACTGCAATCTCCCCTCCCTGATTGATCCCTACCCAACTCTACAATCTCCCCTCCCTGACTGATCCCTCCCCAACACTGCAATCTCCCCCTCCCTGACTGATCCGGACCCAACAATGCAATCACCCCCTCCCTGACTGATCTGTACCCAACACTGCAATCTCCCCCTCCCTGACAGATCCCTATCCAACACAGCAATCTCCCGCTCACTGACTGATCCCTACCCAACACGGCAATCTCCCGCTCCCTTATTGATCCCCACCCAACACTGTACTCTCCCCTTCCCTGACTGATCCCCACACAATACTGCAAACTCCCCCTCCCTGACTGATCCAAACCAAAGACTGCAATCTCCCCCTCCCTGACTGATCCCTATACAACACTGTAATCTCCCCCTCCCTGACTGATCCGTAACCAACACTGTAATCTCCCCCTCCCTGACTGATCCCTACTCAACACTGCAATCTCACCCCCTCCCTGACTGATCCCTACCCAACTCTGTAATCTCCGCCTCCCTGACTGATCCCGACCCAACACTGCAATCTCCCCCTCCCTGACGGAACCCTACCCAACACGGCAATCTCCCGCTCCCTTATTGATCCCCACCCAACACTGTACTCTCCCCCTCCCTGACTGATCCCCACACAATACTGCAATCTCCCCCTCCCTGACTGATCTATACCAAACACTGCAATCTCCCCCTCCCTGACTGATCCCTATACAACACTGTAATCTCCCCCTCCCTGACTGATCCGTAACCAACACTGTAATCTCCCCCTCCCTGACTAATCCCTACTCAACACTGCAATCTCACCCCCTCCCTGACTGATCCCTACCCAACACTGTAATCTCCGCCTCCCTGACTGATCCCGACGCAACACTGCAATCTCCCCCTCCCTGACGGAACCCTACCCAACACTGCAATATCCCCCCTGACTGATCCCTACCCAACACTTCACTCACCCCCACCCTGACTGATCCCTACCCAACAGTGTAATCTCCCCCTCCCTGACTGATCCCTACCCAACACTGCAATATCCCCCCTGACTGATCCCAACTCAACACTGCACTCACCCCCTCCCTGAGTGATCCCTTCCCAACACTGCAATCTCCCCCTCACTGACTGATCACTACCCAACACTGCACCCACCCCCTCCCTGACTGATCCCAACCCAACGCTGCTATATCCCCCCTGACTGACCTCTACCCAACACTGCAATCTGCCCCTCACTGACTGATCCCTACCCAAAACTGTAATCTCCCCCTCACTGACTGATCCCTACCCAAAACTGTAATCTCCCCCTCCCTCACAGATCCCTATCCAACACTGCAATCTCCCCCATCCTGAACTGATCACTACTCAACACTGCAATCTCCCCCACCCTGACTGATCCCTACCCATCACTGCAATCTCCCCCACCCTGACTGATCTCTACCCAACACTGCAATCTGCCCCTCACTGACTGATCCCTACCCAAAACTGTAATCTTACCCTTCCCTGACTGATCTCTACCCAACACTGCAATCTACCCCTCCCTGACTGATCCCTACCCAACACTGCAATCTCCCCTTCCCGATTGATCCCTACCGAACTCTACAATCTCCCCTCCCTGACTGATCCCTCCCCAACACTGCAATCTCCCCCTCCCTGACTGATCCGGACCCAACACTGCAATCACCCCCTCCCTGACTGATCCGTACCCAACACTGCAATCTCCCCCTCCCTGACTGATCCGGACCCAACACTGCAATCACCCCCTCCCTGACTGATCCCTACCCAACTCGACAATCTCCCCCTCCCTTACTGATCACTACACAACACTGCAATATCCCCCGACTGATACCTACACAGCACTGCACTTACCCCCTCCCTGACTGATCCCTACACAACACTGTAATCACTGACTCCCTGACTGATCCCTACCCAACACTGTAATCTCCCCCTCCCTGACTGATCCCTACCGAACACTGTAATATCCCCCTCCCTGACTGATCCCGACCCAACACTGCAATCTCCCCTCCCTGACTGATCCCTACCCAACACTGCACTCACCCCCTCCCTGACTGATCCCTACCCAACACTGCAATCTCCCCCTCCCTGACTGATCCCTACCGAACACTGTAATATCCCCCTCCCTGACTGATCCCGACCCAACACTGCAATCTCCCCTCCCTGACTGATCCCTACCCAACACTGCACTCACCCCCTCCCTGACTGATCCCTACCCAACACTGCAATCTCCCCCTCCCTGACTGATCCCTTCCGAACACTGCAATCACCCCCTCCGTTGCTTATCCCTACCCAACACTGCACTCACCCCCTCCCTGACTGATCTCTACCCAACACTGCAATCTACCCCTCCCTGACTGATCCCTACCCAACACTGCAATCTCCCCTCCCTGATTGATCCCTACCCAACTCTACAATCTCCCCTCCCTGACTGATCCCTCCCCAACACTGCAATCTCCCCCTCCCTGACTGATCCGGACCCAACACTGCAATCTCCCCCATCCTGAACTGATCACTACCCAACACTGTAATCTCCCCCACCCTGACTGATCTCTACCCAACACTGCAATCTGCCCCTCACTGACTGATCCCTACCCAAAACTGTAATCTTACCCTTCCCTGACTGATCTCTACCCAACACTGTAATCCACCCCTCCCTAACTGATCCCTGCCCAACCCTGCCATCTCCCCCTCCCTGCTTGATCCCTACACAACACTGTAATCTCTCCCTCCATGACTGATGCCTACCCAACACTGTAATCACCCCGTCCCTGAATGATCCCTACACAATACTGCAATATCTCCCCTGACTGATCCCAACTCAACACTGCACTCACCCACTCCCTGACTGATCACTTCCCAACACTGCAATCTCCCCCTCCCTGACAGATCCCTATCCAACACTGCAATCTCCCCCTCACTGACTGATCCCTACCCAACACTGCAATCTCCCGCTCCCTTATTGATCCCCACCCAACACTGTACTCTCCCCCTCCCTGACTGATCCCCACACAATACTGCAATCTCCCCCTCCCTGACTGATCCATACCAAACACTGCAATCTCCCCCTCCCTGACTGATCCCTATACAATCCCTAACCAAAACTGTAATCTCCCCCACCCTCACAGATCCCTATCCAACACTGCAATCTCCCCCATCCTGAACTGATCACTACCCAACACTGCAATCTCCCCCACCCTGACTGATCTCTACCCAACACTGCAATCTGCCCCTCACTGACTGATCCCTACCCAACTCTACAATCTCCCCCTCCCTTACTGATCACTACACAACACTGCAATATCCCCCCGACTGATACCTACACAACACTGCACTTACCCCCTCCCTGACTGATCCCTACACAACACTGTAATCACTGACTCCCTGACTGATCCCTACCCAACACTGTAATCTCCCCCTCCCTGACTGATCCCTACCGAACACTGTAATATCCCCCTCCCTGACTGATCCCAGACCCAACACTGCAATCTCCCCTCTCTGACTGATCCCTACCCAACACTGCACTCACCCCCTCCCTGATTGATCCCTACCCAACACTGCAATCTCCCCCTCCCTGACTGATCCCTTCCCAACACTGCAATTACCCCCTCCGTTGCTGATCCCTACCCAACACTGCACTCACCCCCTCCCTGACTGATCTCTACCCAACACTGCAATCTACCCCTCCCTGACTGATCCCTACCCAACACGGCAATCTCCCCTCCCTGATTGATCCCTACCCAACTCTACAATCTCCCCTACCTGACTGATCCCTCCCCAACACTGCAATCTCCCCCTCCCTGACTGATCCGGACCCAACACTGCAATCACCCCCTCCCTGACTGATCCGTACCCAACACTGCAATCACCCCCTCCCTGATTGATTCCTACCCAACTCTACAATCTCCCCCTCCCTTACTGATCACTACACAACACTGCAATATCCCCCCGACTGATACCTACACAACACTGCACTTACCCCCTCCCTGACTGATCCCTACACAACACTGTAATCACTGACTCCCTGACTGATCCTTACCCAACACTGTAATCTCCCCCTCCCTGACTGATCCATACAAAACACTGTAATCTCCCCATCCCTGACTGATCCCTACACAACACTGCAATCACCCGCTCCCTAACTGATCCCTGCCCATCCCTGCCATCTCCCCCTCCCTGACTGATCCCTACCCAACACTGTAATCTCTCCCTCCATGACTGATCCCTACCCAACACTGTAATCACCCCGTCCCTGAATGATCCCTACACAATACTGCAATATCCCCCTGACTGATCCCAACTCAACACTGCACTCACCCACTCCCTGACTGATCACTTCCCAACACTGCAATCTCCCCCTCCCTGACAGATCCCTATCCAACACAGCAATCTCCCGCTCACTGACTGATCCCTACCCAACACGGCAATCTCCCGCTCCCTTATTGATCCCCACCCAACACTGTACTCTCCCCCTCCCTGACTGATCCCCACACAATACTGCAATCTCCCCCTCCCTGACTGATCCAAACCAAAGACTGCAATCTCCCCCTCCCTGACTGATCCCTATACAACACTGTAATCTCCCCCTCCCTGACTGATCCGTAACCAACACTGTAATCTCCCCCTCCCTGACTGATCCCTACTCAACACTGCAATCTCACCCCCTCCCTGACTGATCCCTACCCAACTCTGTAATCTCCGCCTCCCTGACTGATCCCGACCCAACACTGCAATCTCCCCCTCCCTGACGGAACCCTACCCAACACGGCAATCTCCCGCTCCCTTATTGATCCCCACCCAACACTGTACTCTCCCCCTCCCTGACTGATCCCCACACAATACTGCAATCTCCCCCTCCCTGACTGATCCATACCAAACACTGCAATCTCCCCCTCCCTGACTGATCCCTATACAACACTGTAATCTCCCCCTCCCTGACTGATCCGTAACCAACACTGTAATCTCCCCCTCCCTGACTAATCCCTACTCAACACTGCAATCTCACCCCCTCCCTGACTGATCCCTACCCAACACTGTAATCTCCGCCTCCCTGACTGATCCCGACGCAACACTGCAATCTCCCCCTCCCTGACGGAACCCTACCCAACACTGCAATATCCCCCCTGACTGATCCCTACCCAACACTTCACTCACCCCCACCCTGACTGATCCCTACCCAACAGTGTAATCTCCCCCTCCCTGACTGATCCCTACCCAACACTGCAATATCCCCCCTGACTGATCCCAACTCAACACTGCACTCACCCCCTCCCTGACTGATCCCTTCCCAACACTGCAATCTCCCCCTCACTGACTGATCACTACCCAACACTGCACCCACCCCCTCCCTGACTGATCCCAACCCAACGCTGCTATATCCCCCCTGACTGATCTCTACCCAACACTGCAATCTGCCCCTCACTGACTGATCCCTCCCCAACACTGCAATCTCCCCCTCCCTGACTGATCCGGACCCAACACTGCAATCACCCCCGCCCTGACTGATCCGTACCCAACACTGCAATCTCCCCCTCCCTGACTGATCCGGACCCAACACTGCAATCACCCCCTCCCTGACTGATCCCTACCCAACTCTACAATCTCCCCCTCCCTTACTGATCACTACACAACACTGCAATATCCCCCCGACTGATACCTACACAACACTGCACTTACCCCCTCCCTGACTGATCCCTACACAACACTGTAATCACTGACTCCCTGACTGATCCCTACCCAACACTGTAATCTCCCCCTCCCTGACTGATCCCTACCGAACACTGCAATATCCCCCTCCCTGACTGATCCCAGACCCAACACTGCAATCTCCCCTCCCTGACTGATCCCTACCCAACACTGCACTCACCCCCTCCCTGACTGATCCCTACCCAACACTGGAATCTCCCCCTCCCTGACTGATCCCTTCCCAACACTGCAATCACCCCCTCCGTTGCTGATCCCTACCCAACACTGCACTCACCCCCTCCCTGACTGATCCCTACACAACACTGCAATCTCCCCCTCCCTGACTGATCCCGACCCAACACTGCAATCTCCCCTCCCTGACTGATCCCTACCCAACACTGCACTCACCCCCTCCCTGACTGATCCCTACCCAACACTGCAATCTCCCCCTCCCTGACTGATCCCTTCCCAACACTGCAATCACCCCCTCCGTTGCTGATCCCTACCCAACACTGCACTCACTCCCTCCCTGACTGATCCCTACACAACACTGCAATCTCCCCCTCCCTGACTGATCCCTACCCAACACTGCAATAACCCCCTCCGTTGCTGATCCCTACCCAACAATGCCATCTCCCCCTCCCTGACTGATCCCTCCCCAACACTGCAATCTCCCACTCCTTGACTGATCCCTACCCAAAACTGCAATCTCCCCCCTCCCTGACTGATCGCTACCCAACACTGCAATCTCCCCTCCCTGACTGATCCCTGCCCAACACTGCAATCACCCCCTCCCTGAGTGATTCCTACCCAACACTGCACTCAACCCCTCCCTGACTGATCCCTACCCAAAAATGCAATCTCCCCCTCCCAAGGAAAAAAGAATAACTAGAGAGAAAATAGAACCCTTTAACGACCAAAGTGGACATGTTTGTGCAGAAACACAGGAGGTGTTTCCCTCTGTGTTGACCTTGGAGAAGGACATGAAGGCCTGGGAACTTGGGAATGTTAGTGATGATCTCTTGGTGTCAGTCCATATCACAGGAGAGGATGTGTTGAATGCATTAGAATGTATGAAGTTGGATAAATCTCCTGGACCTGACCAAACATATCCATGGCACCTCAAGAGGCGAAGGAAGTACTTGTGGGGTCCCTGCTGATCTTTTTGCCTCTCCGTTAGCCACGGGTGAGGTCCCCGAAGACTGGAGGACAACAAATGTTGCGTCCTTATTCAAGAATGGCTGCAAAGATAAACCTGGGAACTATAGATCAGTAAACCTAAGATCCGTGGTAAGTAAGTTACTTGAGAAGATGCTGAGAGATTAGATAGACATGCATTTGGAAATACAACATTTGATTGGGAGTAGTCAGCAAAGCCTTGTGCATGGGAGACAATGCCTCACAAATTAGTCAGCGTTCTTTATTGAAGTGATCAGGAAGTTTGACGAGGGCAGGCCAGTACATGTAGACTCTATAGACTTCAGGAAGGCCTTTGATAAGGTTCCACATGGTACCTTGCTCTGGAAGGTTAGATCGCATGGAATCCAGGGGGCGTTGGCAAGCTGTGTACACAATTGGCTTGATGGTAGGAAGCAGAGGGTAACAGTCAGACTGGAGGCCTGTGACTAGTGGTGTGCCTCAGCGGTCATAGAATCATAGAATCCCTCCTCTGTGGAAACAGGCCCTTCGGCCCAACAAGTCTACTGGCCCTCTGAAGATTATTCCACCCAAGCCCATTCCCCTACTTTATTACTCTACATTTACCCCTGAGTAATGCAACTTACTTCCACATCCATGAAAATTCTTGGCAATTGAGCATGGGCAATTTACTTGACCTGCAGAGCTTTGGATTGTGGGAGGAAACCGGTGCACCCAGAGGAAACCCACGCAGACATGGGGAGAACGTACAAACTCAGTTGGTCTGGCATGGTGGCTCAGTGGTTGGCACTGCTGCCTCACAGCGCCAGGGACCGGGATTCGACCCCAGCCTCGGGTGACTGTGTGGAGTTTGCACATTCTCCCTGTGTCTGTGTGGGTTTCCTTTGGGTGCTCCGGTTTCCTCCCCATTCTAAAAATGCACAGGTCAGATGAATTGGTCAAGCTAAATTGCCCATATTGCTAGGTGCATTCGTTAAGGGTAAATGTTGGGTAGGGAGAATGGATCTGGGTGGGTTACTTTTCAGCAGGTCGGTGTGGACTTGTTGGGCCAAATGGCCTGTTTCCATACTGTAGGAAATCTCACCCGAACAGGATCTAACCCACACAGACCATCCTGTGAGGTTGGAATTGAACCCAGATCCACAGTGTTGGGAGGCAGCAGTGCTAACCACTGAGCCATTGTGCCACTGAGCTGGTCAGTGCTAGGCCCATTGCTGTTTGTTATCGATATCAATGATTTGGATGAGGATGTTTAAGGCATGATTAGTAAGTTTGCAGATTACACTAAAATAAGTGAGGAAGGCTCTCAGCAATTGCAACATGGCCTTGATCAGCTGGGGAATTGGGCTGCGAAATGGCAAATGGAGTTTAATACAGACAAGGGCGAGATCTTGCATTTTGGAAAGTCACATCAAGACAGGGGTTTCATGGTGAATGGTAGGGCCTGAAGGAGTGTAGTGGAGCAGAGGGACCTTGGATTCCAGGTGCACGGTTCTCCGAACTCAGGGAGACAGGGCAGTGAAGAAGGCTTTTGGCACACTGGGCCCTTCACCAGTCAGGGCATGGAATATCTAAGTTGGGAAGTTCTGTTGTAGTTGTGCAGGATGTTAGTGAGGCCGCACACGGAGTATTGTGTTCAGTTTTACCCACCTTGCTATCGGAAGGATGTTATTAAACTGGAAAGAGTGCAGAACAAACTTACAAGGATGTTGCCAGAACTCAACTAGACAGATATAGAGAGAGGTTGGACAAGCAAGGACATTTTCTTTCATGTGTAGGAGACTGAGGGGTATCCTTATAGAGGTGTTTAAGATCATGGGAGGCATGGATAGGGTGAATGCACTCAGTCTTTATCCAAGGCTTGGGGAATCAAGGATGAAAGGGCATCAGTTTAAGGTGAAAGGGTAAGATTAAAAGGGAACCTGAGGGACAATGCTTTTACCCAGAGGGTGGTGCACGTACGGAATGAACTACCAGTGCAAGTGGTCGAGGAGGATACATTTAATAACATTTAAAAGGCACTTGGACAAATACATGGAGAGGAAAGTATTGGAAGGATATGGCCCAAGTGCAGGGAAACGGGGTTAGTGTGGATGGACCAGTTTGGGCCAAAGAGCCTGTCTCCATGCTGTATAACTCTATGACTCTATGAACATATCCAGGTGTCCCATAATACAGAAGCGGCCAAAACAACACGAACACGAGCCGGTACAAATGTGAAACAGTCCTGCAGAATTTTACAGGAAGCCAGCCTGGCCTTGCAGTGAAGGATTCCTGGTAGAGGAGCTGTGGTGAGATGCCCATAGAGAACCGGGGAAGGAAGCTGGAAAGCTCACTCCACTGCTGATAGCCTGGAGGACCCCCGGCTGGGATAAGGCCGCTGGGATCCGGTCACCCCAGGGAAACCTACAGGCTGTGACAGAGCTAGGTCTCCGACACAATGAGCAGGACATGAACGTTACAGGAAAATCTCACCCACATGGGACTACTCCAGTTCCAATTGGGAAGAGCCCAATCCAGTGAAAGGAGGGTCTCTGGGGATGGGGAGGCAGCCTCAGGTTACATTGACAATCTGGAAGGACAGTGTATGAGCTCCAAGCAGCTGCATGGTTCCTGTACACCTACAACACGGAACAACACACATCAGGCCCTAGTAGAAGGTGTCAAGAGCAAATACAATCCCTAGGGAAGTAGGACTCCTCCCAGAATGGGATAATGTGTGCCTTTGGGGTTCTACCTCCCCAGGGAGATGACAGGCTCCACACTGACACATCCACACCCGCTCACAGATGGGGACTCCCACTGCCTGTCTCCCAGGTAACTGAACCTTTTGCCCCCAGCCCTGAGCCACAGCCGAACTCAGATTCCATGAATCATGTGGTTACCCAGTGTAAAGCAGCTTATGGTCTCACTCCGTACACAACAGCCATTCCAGGCACCCGGCTGGTGGGCAGCACTAAAAGGCCACTCAGTTTGTTCCTATATCAAACCCAGATACATTTTTGGATGAGATACACCGACAGTCTGTCATACACGGACTGGATGCTGACAAACAAATTAAATTAATCATCATGTGACTTTGTCCACCAGGCCATTCAGCCCTCCCTGAGGGACAACAGTGAGGAAGGGACATCCATGATGAAATGAAGGCAGCGATCCTTCATGCTCGAGAAAAGTCCCATTCTGGGTTAGTGACAAACAGTGTAAATATTTGTTCCAGGAGAACATCCACATTAACATGTCTCACTGTCAGTTACAGCAGCTCACCAACGGCGAGGTTAATGACAGCTGTAAGGACACTTCGGTGGGGCACTGGGCTTGGTGCGAAGGATTCGAATTATCCCAAGTGACAATATTAGGATGGGGATCTTTGAAGTCGAAAGTATCGGAATTACATTAAACAAGGTACTTGGATGTGTTATCATGATTCCCTCCCACATGCTGTGGAGATAGAGGGGACATTGACAGGGTCCACACTTACGTAAATGTGAAGGAACAGGCCATACCATGACATTCCCATCGCCTGTCATTAACGAATTCGGCTCCTCTCACATCAAGCTGTGGTCCTAACCGCACTCACCTTGATATATCTCGGGATACCAGTGGTTAGGATTGCAGGCTGTAACAGATGGGTCCGCTCATGGTGAATAATGCCTGGATACACCCCCAGGGACTGGAAGGTAGATGGAACTCCCCGGGTGATCACCTTAGTTTCATTCATTTGCAGTGTTTGAGTGTTCCTGGCTGGGCCCAGTATTGATTGCCTGTCCGGAGCTGCTCGGGAGCTGGTTTTGGCGGTGAGCTGCCTCCTTGAACTTTTGCAGGTGGTGGACTCACAATGTCCTTCGGGAGGGAATTCCTGGAGTTTGAGCCAGCAGGTCTCATTCACTTGCATTTATTCTGCTCACCGGATGTTGGCTATGCATCACAATTCTGTATGGATTCTCAGAACGGAATATGTTTTGTCAAAACAGTTAGGAGAGCCACAGTCGCTCAGTGGTTAGCACTGTCACCTCACATCGCCAGAGACCTGGGATTGATTCCACTCCTGAGTGACTGTCTGTGTGGAGTTTGTACATTCTCCCTACATCTGTATGGGTTTTCTCCCACTGTTCAATCGTGGGCATTTTTGACAGATTGCCCGTAGTGTCGAGGGATATTCAGGTTAGCTGGAATAGCCATGGGAAATGTAGGGTTTCAGGGATATCATCAGGGGATAGATCTGAGTTGGATTCTCTTCAGAGGGTCATTGTGGACTCGATGGGCTGAAGGGCCTGTTTCTGCTCTGTAGGGATTCTATGGTATCACTTATCAGCCATATGACAATCGGTTTGACCAACGTACAAAATGGCATTCGCTCAAACAGCAGGCTAGTCTGACAACAAACATAACCAGCTTTTAAAATTAGGTTTGTAATTCATTGTATAAGCTTCTTTTTTTATATTCAAAAGACTGGGTGGGGGAGGGGGAATGGGTGAAATGTTGCGGCCTCCTTGCTAAAACACAGATAGACAGCCAAGAGATGCTGGGTATATTGGACAAGTTATACTCCCAAATCACAAAAGCCAGATAGCAGCCAGATGGTCATCCCATCAGCATAATGTCAAAGGCAACAGTTCCCCTGGGCAGACATATCCCGAATAACGTCTCCACCAAACAAAGGAGGGAGCAGACAGGAAGGTACCGGGTCCTGCTACACAAAGAAACTAACAGGAACAAGCCATCCAAATGATTAGCAACGCTTCAAACTATTAACTGATTCTTTGAATTGGCCAGAAGTATAGAAAGTTCTGGGAAACCATCCAGAAATGAACAAAACAAGGGATTACCTGCAGACTGATCTCTTGAATTTTATGGAGGCTTTCTGAGGTGACCAACATGGCAAGGGACAGAGACCAGCTCACCATCCAGAGAGAGGGAGAGAGAGAGGGAGAGAGACAAGCTGAAGGAAACCTCAGGAGCATGGGAGAGAGGGAGTGCGAAAAACCATTGAGAGAGAGAGAGCTGGAACCAACTGGAATACTGAGTGTCACCCCTTCAGTCTGTCCATGCTTCAACGCCTGTTTGTCTCAGTCTGACTTCCCCTTCTCTCTTTGTCCTTCTCTCTCCCTGTCTGTCTCTTTCTCTCAATGTGCCTTTCTCTCACACCCTCCCTCTCACTGTCTGTCTCTGCCCCATCTGTCTCTCATGCCCCTTCTCCATCCCCACTCTCTATACCTCTCTCTCTTTTTCTCATCCTCCCTTTCTCTTTTTCTTTGTTTCAGACTTGAAAGTGCTCACCCAATTTTAAACCCACTAAATTTATTTTGCCCCTCATTTTAACTCTCCTCCCAAATTTATTCCCTTCCCCAAATACCTTCCCTCCCAAATACCTACCTTACCAACTGTGCCCCCCTCAAATATTTTGCTGCCCCCAACATTGCTGTGAGCCTCACTCCCTGGGGCAGAGGGAGTTGAGTGGAAAAGTGTGGAGCTGGAAGAGCCCAGCAGGTCAGGCCTGAACCATCGACTCTCCTGCCTGACCTGCTGTGCTTCACCAGCTCCTCACTTTGTAACTCTGACTCTCCAGCATCTCCAGTCCTCACTTTCTCACACCGATAGATGAGTCTGGGTTGACTGACTGGCCTCTGACTGTTTTAATGCACAGCAAGATTTGAGTCCGAGAATTACAGAAGGTTTGCATCACAGATGGAGTCCTTTCTGCCCATCATCCCCCCTCCCCCATTAAATGATCCTGGTCCTGTTCAGGATCCTCAGGATTGGCCCCTGAATGGCCGCATTGACTATTCTTCCTGTGCAGACCTCTTCTCCACCCTGTCTCAGATGTTGCATCACATGCTATCCCTCCCTCCATCTCTCTCTGACAAAAGCCCCTCCTTTCTCCACCAACCCCAAAACCCCATCAAACCCTCCCCCTGTCTCTGGCTGTCCCACTCTCTCCTTGTCTTCCACTCTCCCCCTTCCCATGCAGACTCACAGCCCCTGGGCTGGAGGACATAGTGCAGAGACTAATTCACCTTTTGACTGACTGCTGTAATGCACAGCAAGATCCCACTCGAAAGCCATCGCCAAGTACACACACTGTCCTTCTCCCTCAATATATGCCCTTCTCACTCTCGGTCTCTCCCTGTCTCTCTCACTCTGTCCTTTTCTCACTCCACGTCCCTGACTCTTAGTGCCCATTTCTCTTGCTCCACTTTCTCCATCTCCATTCTCTCCATGTCTCTCTCTCTTTTTGTCAGTGTCCCTTTCTGTCTTCTTTTTCTCTATTTCAGACTCACTCAGAAAAGTACTTCATGTTCCTCCCCTACAGTGGGGGTAAAACCTGAGAGAGAGCAGGCACTGAGGCAAGCTCATCCCGATGCCCCTTCTCCCAGTCACTGGGACAGAGCAGAGGGGTCCAGGGAGAAAGAGGGAGAGAAACTACAGGAGAGAAAGAGAGATGGATGGACAGACAGTGAGAGGGAGGGAGAGAACAAGAGAAAGACAGGCAGGCAGAGGGGGGTAGAGGAAGTGAGAAGAACTGAGAAAGAGCAGGACAGAGACAGACAGAGAGAGAGAGAGAGAGTGAAACTCCAGGAAGAGAAATACAATGTCAGACAGATACAAGGTGAAAATGGGGAGAGAAAGACAGGGAGAGAATTTCAGGCAGACAGCAAGACAGAAATCTCAGGGAGAGATATAGGACAGAGAGAGAGAGAGAGGAGTTGCAACAGCAGAGAGATAGAGCTGAGAGAGTGGGGTGGTGGTGGGGGCTGTGATGTGGCTAGGATGATGTACAGACAGGAATAGCAAGATCCCACAGAGCTGACAGACAGATGCAGAGAGAGATGAGCAAGGTGTTAGTTTTGTGAAAGACTGAATGATTAAGCATTCCTGAAAAACCTGGTGAGGTGACAAAGGAGGAAGGGAATCTACTGGGAAATGTAAACAGGACAGAGATGTGAAGGATGGTGAGCGAGAAGGATTGAAGGAAAGATGTGGGAGAGAGAACTGGGAACACAGAAATAGACATGAGAGCTGCAGAGAGAGAGGGAAGCAGTGAAATCTGTGGGATCAGATCCCTCTCTAGCATTTTGCTCCTTTGTCTCTCCCCGTTCCCACAAACAGCCTCAATCCCACAATTCGCGTGTGTGTGCTCTCGTCTGATGATTCCTCATGGTAGAATAATTTGATTGTCTGTCTCTATGTTGTCCTAATTTCAGCTCCCAAATCAAATGTTGAATCATCCACGATCCTATTGAATAGTAGAGCAGGCTCGATGGGCTGAATGGTGTCCTCCTGTTCCTATTTCGGATGGTGTTATGTCCTTAACACTACCTCCCAACTCTTGGCCCCCACACTGGAGGTTATGACTCCACAAGGCCCTGATCTGTAGAGTGCTGCACTCTTCCGTGAGTCTCGGAGGGAACCAGCCTGATTTGGATTGGAGTTGCAGCCTCTCAGTGAGAAGTGAAATCTCCTCGAGATTCCCCTCAGTCTCTCACTGTAAGGTGGAGCAGGCCAGACTCGGGGAAGTAAACAGCAGACCAGGTCTGCCCTGTCCTCCAGCTCCATTTCAGAAGGCCACATGGGAGGGGCTTGGTTACTTCATCAGCTTCCCGTGCTCTCCCTTCTGGGTTAGGGTGGGGGCCGAATGGCCTTGCTCCTGGATCCTATTGAGGTGCAGGCTGGCTATGATTGGGTTATACAGGGCATGCTCCTGGAGTGAAGTCAGTTAGCTCAGTTGGCAGGTCAGTTGGTTTATAATGCAGAGTAAAACCAATAGCGTGTGTTCAATTCCCACACCAGCTGGGGTTACCCTGAAGGACTCTCCTTCCCAACCTCTCCCCTCAGTTGGGCCATGGTGACCCTCTGATTAAATCCCCACCAGACACCGCTCTGTAATGAGGAGCTGTCCCATGCTCTGGTAAGACTACGGTGACATTACATTGGTTTGTACCTGGGGCACTGTGTGCAGGACTAGTCACTGCATTGCCAGAGGGATGTTAGTGTGTGGGGAAGGTTTACTGGATGAATTCCCACTGGAATGAACAGCACTCTCTTTCACCCAGTTAATTCACTCTTGCAGCCTTTGTGTCTTTGGAGACACGAGGACCAATTCACCTGAAACAGCAGCTGGATTTTATATTCATAAGATTGGCTAGCACACACACACACACACACACACACACACACACTCCCTCAAACACACACACACACACTCCCTCAAACACACACACATACACACACACACACACTCTCACATGAACATGCACTTTCTCTCTCGCGCACACATATACAGACACACAGAGATGCACATGCATCCACTCTTTCACACACACAAACACGGGCAGTCTCTCTCTCTCTATCTCTCTCTGTCTCTCTCTCTCTCTCACACACACACACACACACATACATACACATGGCTGTAAAGGCATGGTTGAGGTATTGCTGGAGAAATGATTTCTCTGAGGACTGAACCCTGATCTCACATGATGACTGCTCCAGGGGGACAGACAGCAGCTACAGATGGACTTGTTGGATCTTCCTTTGCACCACCTCTTGCATCGACAGCATTAGTCTGTTTGGGTGCCTGCCTTTCTAAAACGTCTCCAAGCAACAAGTAACAATAGATTGATGAAAATTTTCCCCCAAACTATGTTTCAGACACATTCTGCTGTTATTTTTCACTGATTGTTTAAAATGATCCGAATCTTTTGTAATGGGGAGTGGCTTCCATTTCAAATTACGACACCAGAGTGCCTCGGGGACCCTGAGGAAATGATCAGGGTATTGCATCTGTTCCTTTCTATCCTCTGCATTCTGTACCACGAGATAGTGCTCCCTCAGTACCTCAGATAGTGCTCCCTGAATAACCCAGATAGTTTTACCTCAATACGTCAGATAGTGCTCCCTCAATGCCTCAGATAGTGCTCGCTCAGTACCTCAGACAGTGCTCCCTCATTACCTCAGATAGTGCTCCCTCATTACCTCAGATAGTTCTCCCTCAATACCTCAGGAAGTGCTCCCTCAATACCTCAGATATGTTTCCCTCAGTACCTCAGATATTGCTCTCTCAATACCTCAGAAAGTGCTCCCTCAATACCTCAGATAGTTCTCCTTGAATACCCCAGATAGTTCTCCCTCAATACGTCAGATAGTGCTCCCCCAGTACCTCAGATAGTGGTCCCTAATACCCCAGATAGTTCTCCCTCAATACCTCAGATAGTGCTCCCTCAGTACCTCAGATAGTCCTCCCTGAATACCCCAGATAGCTCTCCCTCAATACGTCGGATAGTGCTCCCCCAGTACCTCAGATAGTGGTCCCTAATACCCCAGATAGTTCTCCCTCAATACCTCAGATAGTGCTCCCTCAGTCCCTCAGATTGTCCTCGCATAATACCTCAGATAGTTCTCCATCAGTACCTGAGATAGTTCTCTCTCAATACCTCAGAAAGCGCTCCCTCAGTACCTCAGATTGTGCTCGCTCAATACCTCAGATAATTCTCCCTCAATACCTCAGAAAGTGCTTTCTCAATACCTCAGATAGTTCTCCTTCAATCCCTCAGAAAGTGCTCCCTCAATATCTCAGAAAGTGCTCCCTCAATATTTCAGATAGTTCACCCTCTATACCTCAGATAGTCCTCCCCCAGTACCTCAGATAGTACTCCCTAAATACCTAAGAAATTGCTCCCTCAATAGCTCAGATAGTTCTCCCTCAATACCTCAGAATGTTCTCCCTCAATACCGAAGAAAGCATCACTTTATTGTATTTAACCCCCAAAGCCCCTTAGACAGTAGCTCCACAAAACATTCACATCCTCAACATTTCAGGGTGCAGCCCAGCTCCCTCCTCAGATTGTGTTCAAACCCCTTCAGACTGGAAGGACCCACATCCACCCCTGTCCAAGATTGGAGCCCAGTTCCCCAGAACATTACTTGTCTCTCTGGATTAATTTTAGAATTCCTACAGTGTAGAAGCAAGCCATTCGGTCCATTGGCTCCACACTGACTGTCTGAACAGCATCCCACCCAGACTCACATCCTCTACTCTATCCCTGTAATGCTGCATTTCCCATGGCATCTTTGGGCGGTGGGAGGAAACGGAATCACCTGGAGGGAACCCGCACAGATACAGAGAGAATGTGAAAACTCCACACAGACAGTCACCAGGAGTTAGAATCAATCCACTGAGACACTGTGCTGTCCTCTCTCCTTGGATGCCATGTCATCTAACCTGTTACTAAGCAGTCTCCCATGTGAAACCTTCTCATCTGTCTCCTTGGTCATCCCTTCAAAAGCTCTATCAAGTTGGACACATCATTTCCACAAACAAAGCCAAGCTGACCATCCCTAATCAATCCTTGCTTTTCCAAATGCATGTAAATTGTCTCTCAGAATGCCCTCCAACAGCTTACCCACCACTGCCATCAGGCTCACAGCTCCATAGTTCAATGGCTGTTCCTTGCAGCCTTACTTCAATAATGGCCCATCATTAATCACCCTCCAGTCTTCAGGCACCTCACCCGTTGCCACTGATTGGTCCATCTGACAAGGCCATCTCCATCCTTCTGTAATCTCAGGCTATCATCCTCAGTATTTATCACCCAACCAATCTTCATATCATTCATGAACCCAATGATTAACCCTCCACCATTCAAATCTAAATCTTTTCTATCAACCACATCAGTAAGACCCCAATAGTGAGACATGAACTGACAGAGATTTCTAATTGGGCCATCACTGTCTGCTTCCTGCCACTCAGCATTCTGCGCTAAATTCCTTGGATCTTGAGTTTTTATGTTCACTATCAGTTTCCAGTATGGATCCTGATAAAAGCCTTACTGACCTCCAAGCAGATGACAGGAAAGTATTGCCCTTATTTACACACCTGACCACCTCCTTAAAAAGTGCAATCCCATTGGTCAGACCTGACCCCTCCTTAACACAACCATTCTGACTGTTCTTCATGAACTCCAGTCTCTTTAAATGCTGATTAATTCTCTCTCCCAAAATTGCTTCCAACAGACGTCCCACCCACGATATTAGCCTGACTGGCCTGTAGCTGCCTGGTATATCTCATGCTCCTTCTTGAATAACAGTACCACATGGTCAGTCCGACGACACCTTTCCTGTGGCCAGAGGGGATTTGAAAATGTTTGCAAGTGTACCTGCTACTTCCTCCATCACCTCATTCGGTAAACTGAGATACATTTCCACCGTCTTTGGAGATTTATTGGGTTGGAAGAAGGCCAAACCATCCAAACCATCTCTCTCTCTATATGCTCATTCATTTAATTGTATCACAGAGCATCTCCACGATTTCATATCAACCCTGTCCCAATGAGCACTGACAAAATGCATTCATTCACTGTAGCCTCTGGGTCCATGCACAAATTCTCACTGTGTTTCTCTCATTATCAATTCACCCTTAATGTCACTGTAAGGTACATTCAGAATTCTATTTCCCCTCTTAGCACTCCTCTGTCCCAGGCAATTAGCCTGCGATACGATTTAGAGGAGTGTGGGATGTCATTCTGGATGTGGATTAGCATTGGGAAGCTCAGAAATAAGGAACACACGATTGTGCCGAGTGTGGAGCAGTGGGATTCATTTGGGATGAGCACACGGAAGCTGAGGAATAAAACAAAAACTCGATCCCTGGGAAAAGAGGGTGGTACCTCTTCAGGTTCAATATCCAATTAAATATGGTCTGTTTGAACATAGTCTCTGGAATCTGGACGTGGGAATCATTGCTGAGCAGGGTATGTAGGATGCAGAGGCAGAAATATACTGAACAATTTCGGATATTCCTCTTAGACCACAAGACATGAGAGCAGAATCTAGGTCTTTCAGCCCATCTGATAGTGTGGCACTCACTCAGTACTGACCTTCTTACAATGCAGGTGTCCCCCAGACTGATGCGCTGACAGTGTAGCGCTCCCTCAGTAATGACCCTCTGACAGTACAACGCTGCACCCATATGGACCTTCTGACATTGCAGGAATCCTTCATTACTGACCTCCTGACAGTGCAGCACTCCCTCAGACTGACCCCCTGACAGCGCAGCACTCCTTTAGTAGTGACCCCCTGACAGCGCAGCACTCCTTCAGTAGTGACCCTCTGACAGTGCAGCACTCCCTCAGTAATGACCCTCTGACAGCGCAGCACTCCTTCAGTAGTGACCCCCTGACAGTGCAGCCCTCCCTCAGTATTGACCATTTGACAGTGCAGCACTCCCTCAGTAATGACCCTTTGACAGTGCAGCCCTCCCTCAGACTGACCCCCTGACAGGGAAGCACTCCCTCAGAAGTGACACCCTGACAGTCCAGCACTTCCTTAGTAATGACCATTTGACAGTGCAGCACTCCCTCAGTAATGACCCTCTGACAGTGCTGCACTCCCTAAGTACTGACCCTCTGACATTGCAGCGCTCCCTCAGTACTGACCCCTCTGACAGTGTGCCACTCCCTCAGTACTGACCCCTCTGACAGTGTGGGACTCCCTCAGTACTGACTCTCTGACATTACAACACTCCCATAGTACTGACATTGCAGTGCTTCCTCCGTCCTGACCCTCAGACAATGCTGCACTCCTTGCATACTGATCCACTGACAATGCAGCACTCCCTCAGTACTGAACCCTCAGACACTGCAGCTTTCCCTCAGTACTGACCCTCTGAAATTGCAGAGCACCCTCAGTACTGGCCTTCTGATTGTGGAACGTTTCCCTCAGTACTGACACTCTGACAGCGTAGCACTCCCTCAGTACTGACCTTCTGACAGTGCAGCAGTCCCTCAGTACTGACCTTCTGACAGTGCAGCACTCCCTCAGTACTGACCTTCTGACAGTGCAGCACTCCCTCAGTGCTGACCTTCTGACAGTGCAGCACTCCCTTAGTGCTGACCCTCTGGCAGTGTAGCACTCCCTCAGCACTGACCCTCTGACAGTGTCACGCTCCCTCAGTACTGACCTTCTGACAGTGCAGCATTCCCTCAGTACTGACTCTCTCACAGTGCAACATCCCTCAATACTGTCACTCTGACAGTGTGGCACTCCTTCAGTACTGACCCACTGACATTGCAGCACTCCCTCAGTACTGAACCTCTGACAGTGCAGCACTCCCTCAATGTGACCCTCCGACAGTGCAGCACTCCCTCAGTGCTGACCCCCTGACAGTGTGACACTCCCTCAGTGCTGATGCTCTGACAGTGTGGCACTCGCTGAGTAATGACCCCTCTGACAGAGCAACACTATCTCAGTACTGACCCTCTGAAAGTGTGGCACTCCCACAGTGCTGACCCTGTGACATTGCAGCACTACCTCAGTACAGACCATTTAGCACTGCAGCATTCCTTCAGTACTTACCCTTTTATATTGCAGCACTCTCTCAGTACTGACCCTCTGACAGTGCCGCACTCAGTCAGTACTGACCCTCTGACAGTACAGCACTCGCTCAGCACTGACCCCTCTGACAGTGCAGCACACCCTCAGTACTGAACCTCTAACATTGCAGCACATCCTCAGTGATGACCCTCTGACAGTGCAGCACTCCCACAGTACTGACCCTCTGACAGTGCAGCAATTCCTCAGCACTGACCCTCTGACAGTGTCGCACTCCCTGTGTATTGATCCTTTGGCGGTGTAGCACTCCCTCAGTACTGACAGTGCAGCACTCCCTCAATACTGTCACTCATTACAGTGTGGCACCCCCTCAGTATTGTCCCTCTGACAGTTCAGCATTCCCTCAATACTGATCCTCAGCCAGTGCAGCACTCCCTCAGTGGTGACTCTCTGACAGTGCAGCAGTTCCTCAGTACTGTCCCTCTGACAGTGCACACTCTCTCAGTACTGACCGTCTCACAGTTCAGCTGTCTCTCACTAATTACCCTCTGAATTTCAGCGCTTCCTACATCCCGACCCTCTGACAATGCTGCACTCCCTCTCTACTGACTCTCTGGCTATGCAGGAATCCCTCAGTACTGACCATTTGGCAGTGCACACTCTCTCAGTACTGACACTCTCACACTTCAGCTCTCTCTCAGTAATTACCCTCTGACATTTCAGCACTTCCTGCGTCCCAACTCTCTGACAATGCTGATCGCACTCTATACTGACTCTCAGGCAATGCAGCAATCCCTCAGTACTGACACTCTGACAGTGCAGCACTCCCTCAGGAATGACACTCTGACAGTGCAGCACTCCCTCAGTACTGACCATTTGGCAGTGTATCACTCCCTCAGTAGTGACCTTTTAACAGTGCAGCACTCCCTCACTACTGACCCTCTGACAGTGCAGCACTCCCTCAGTACTGACCCTCTGGTAGTGCAGCACTCCCTCTGTACTGACCCTCTGACAGTGCAGCACTCCCTCAGTACAGACCTTTTGGCAGTGCAGCACTGTCTCAGTGCTGACCCTCTGATAGTGTGACACTCCCTCTGAGCTGAAAATCTGACAGTGTGACACTCCCTCAGTGCTGACCCTCTGACAGTGTGACACTCTCTCAGTGCTGAACCTCTGACAGTGCAGCACTCCCTCAGTACTGACCCCCTGACAGTGCAGCACTCCCTCAGTACTGACCATCTGACAGTGAGGCACTCCCTCAGTACTGACCCTCTGACAAGGAGGCACTCCCTCAGTACTGACCATCTGACAGTGTGACACTCCCTCAGTACTGACCGTCTGACAGTGTGACACTCCCTCAGTCCTGACCCTCTGAGAGTGAGGCACTCCCTCAGTTCTGACCCTCTGACAGTGTGACACTCCCTCAGTACTGACCCTCTGACAGTGCAGCAATCCCTCTGTGCCGACCCTCTGACAGTGCAGCACTCCCTCAGTACTGACCCTCTGACAGTGCGACACTCCCGCAGTACTGACCATCTGACAGTGCAGTACTCCCTCAGTACTGACCCTCTGACAGTGCAGAACTCCCTCAGTACTGACCATCTGACAGTGAGGCACTCCCTCAGTACTGACCTTCTGACAGAGCAACACTCTCTCAGTACTGACCCTCTAACAATGAGGCACTCACTCAGTACTGACCATCTGACAGTGTGACACTCCCTCAGTACTGCCCCTCTGACAGTGTGACACTCCCTCAGTACTGACCCTCTGACAGTGAGGCACTCCCTCAGTTCTGACCCTCTAACAGTGCACGCTCTCTCAGTACTGACCCTCTCACAGTTCAACTCTCTCTCAGTAATAATCCTCTGACATTTCAGTGTTTCCTACTTCCCGACCCTCTGACAATGCTGCACTCCCTCTATACTGACTCGCTGGCTATGCAGGAATACCTCAGTACTGACCCTATGACAGCGCAGCACTCCCTCAGTGCTGACTCTCTGACAGTGCACGCTCTCTCAGTACTGACAATCTCACAGTTCAGCTCCTTATCACTAATTACCCTCTGAATTTCAGCGCTTCCTACGTCCCGACCCTCTGACAATGCTGCTCTCCCTCTATACTGACTCTCTGGCTATGCAGGAATCCCTCAGTACTGACCCTCTGACAGTGCTGCGCTCACTCAGTAATGTCTGACAGTGTGGCACTCCCTCAATATGATCCTCTGACAGTGAAGCACTCCCTCAGCACTGACATACTGACAGTGCAGCACTCCCTCAGTACAGACCTTTTGGCAGTGCAGCACTGTCTTAGTACTGACCATCTGATAGTGTGACACTCCCTCAGAGCTGAACATCTGACAGTGTGACACTCCCTCAGTGCTGACCCTCTGACAGTGTGACACTCTCTCAGTGCTGAACCTCTGACAGTGCAGCACTCCCTCTGTGCTGACCCTCTGACAGTGCAGCAAACCCTCAGTACTGACCCTCTGACAGTGTGACATTACCGCAGTACTGACCATCTGACAGTGCAGTACTCCCTCAGTACTGACCCTCTGACAGTGCAGCACTCCCTCAGTACTGACCATCTGACAGTGAGGCACTCCCTCAGTACTGACCCTCTGACAATGAGGCACTCCCTCAGTACTGACCATCAGACAGTGTGACACTCCCTCAGTAATGACCCTCTGACAGTGTGACACTCCCTCAGTCCTGACCCTCTGACAGTGAGGCACTCCCTCAGTTCTGACCTTCTGACAGTGTGACACTCCCTCAGTACTGACCCTCTGACAGTGAGGCAATCCCTCAGTTCTGACCCTCTGACAGTGTGACACTCTCTCAGTAATGACCCTCTGACAGTGCAGCACTCCCTCTGTGTCGACCCTCTGACAGTGCAGCACTCCCTCAGTACTGACCCTCTGACAGTGTGACACTCCCGCAGTACTGACCATCTGACAGTGCAGTACTCCCTCAGTACTGACCCTCTGACAGTGCAGCACTCCCTCAGTACTAACCATCTGACAGTGAGGCACTCCCGCAGTACTGACCCTCTGACAGAGCAACACTATCTCAGTACTGACCCTCTGACAATGAGGCACTCGCTCAGTACTGACCATCTGTCAGTGTGACACTCCCTCAGTACTGCCCCTCTGACAGTGTGACACTGCCTCAGTACTGACCCTCTGACAATGAGGCACTCCCTCAGTTCTGACCCTCTGACAGTGTGACACTCCCTCAGTACTGACCCTCTGACAGTGAGGCACTCCCTCAGTTCTGACCCTCTGACAGTGCACGCTCTCTCAGTGCTGACCCTCTCACAGTTCAACTCTCTCTCAGTAATAATCCTCTGACATTTCAGTGTTTCCTACGTCCCGACCCTCTGACAATGCTGCACTCCCTCGATACTGACTCGCTGGCTATGCAGGAATACCTCAGTACTGACCCTCTGACAGTGCAGCACTCCCTCAGTACGGACCCTATGACAGCGCAGCACTCCCTCAGTACTGACCCTCTCACAGTTCAGCTCCTTCTCCCTAATTACCCTCTGAATTTCAGCGCTTCCTACGTCCCGACCCTCTGACAATGCTGCACTCCCTCTATACTGACTCTCTGGCTATGCAGGAATCCCTCAGTACTGACCCTCTGACAGTGCTGCGCTCACTCAGTACCGTCTGACAGTGTGGCACTCCCTCAATATGATCCTCTGACAGTTCAGCAATCCCTCAGTACTGACACACTGACAGTGCAGCACTCCCTCAGTACTGACCCTCTGACAATTTGACACTACCTCAGTACTGACACACTGACAGTGTAGCACTCCCTCTATACTGACCGTCTGACATTACAACACACCATCAGCACTGATCCCACTAACAGTGCAGCACTCCCTCAGTACTGACCATCTGACAGTGTGACACTCTCTCAGTGCTGAACCTCTGACAGTGCAGCACTCCCTCTGTGCCGACCCTCTGACAGTGCAGCAAACCCTCAGTACTGACCCTCTGACAGTGTGACAGTACCGCAGTACTGACCATCTGACAGTGCAGTACTCCCTCAGTACTGACCTCTGACAGTGCAGCACTCACTCAGTACTGACCATCTGACAGTGAGGCACTCCCTCAGTACTGACCCTCTGACAATGAGGCACTCCCTCAGTACTGACCATCAGACAGTGTGACACTCCCTCAGTACTGACCCTCTGACAGTGTGACACTCCCTCAGTCCTGACCCTCTGACAGTGAGGCACTCCCTCAGTTCTGACCCTCTGACAGTGTGACACTCCCTCAGTACTGACCCTCTGACAGTGTGACACTCCCGCAGTACTGACCACCTGACAGTGCAGTACTCCCTCAGTACTGACCATCTGACAGTGAGGCACTCCCTCAGTACTGCCCCTCTGACAGTGTGACACTCCCTCAGTCCTGACCCTCTGACAGTGAGGCACTCCCTCAGTTCTGACCCTCTGACAGTGTGACACTCCCTCAATACTGATCATCTGACAGTGAGGCACTCCCTCAGTTCTGACCCTCTGACAGTGTAGCACTCCCTCTATACTGACCGTCTGACATTACAACACACCATCAGCACTGATCCCACTAACAGTGCAGCACTCCCTCAGTACTGACCATCTGACAGTGTGACACTCTCTCAGTGCTGAACCTCTGACAGTGCAGCACTCCCTCTGTGCCGACCCTCTGACAGTGCAGCAAACCCTCAGTACTGACCCTCTGACAGTGTGACAGTACCGCAGTACTGACCATCTGACAGTGCAGTACTCCCTCAGTACTGACTTCTGACAGTGCAGCACTCACTCAGTACTGACCATCTGACAGTGAGGCACTCCCTCAGTACTGACCCTCTGACAATGAGGCACTCCCTCAGTACTGACCATCAGACAGTGTGACACTCCCTCAGTACTGACCCTCTGACAGTGTGACACTCCCTCAGTCCTGACCCTCTGACAGTGAGGCACTCCCTCAGTTCTGACCCTCTGACAATGTGACACTCCCTCAGTACTGACCCTCTGACAGTGAGGCACTCCCTCAGTTCTGACCCTCTGACAGTGTGACACTCTCTCAGTACTGACCCTCTGACAGTGAGGCACTCCCTCAGTTCTGACCCTTTGACAGTGCACGCTCTCTCAGTACTGACCCTCTCACAGTTCAACTCTCTCTCAGTAATAATCCTCTGACATTTCAGTGTTTCCTACTTCCCGACCCTCTGACAATGCTGCACTCCCTCTATACTGACTCGCTGGCTATGCAGGAATACCTCAGTACTGACCCTCTGTCAGTGCAGCACTCCCTCAGTACGGACCATATGACAGCGCAGCACTCCTTCAGTGCTGACTCTCTGACAGTGCACACTCTCTCAGTACTGACCCTCTCACAGTTCAGCTCCTTCTCACTAATAACACTCTGAATTTCAGCGCTTCCTACGTCCCGACCCTCTGACAATGCTGCACTCCCTCTATACTGACTCTCTGGCTATGCAGGAATCCCTCAGTACTGACCCTCTGACAGTGCTGCGCTCACTCAGTACCGTCTGACAGTGTGGCACTCCCTCAATATGATCATCTGACAGTTCAGCACTCCCTCAGTACTGACACACTGACAGTGCAGCACTCCCTCAGTACAGACCTTTTGGCAGTGCAGCATTGTCTCAGTGCTGACCCTCTGATAGTGTGACACTCCCTCAGAGCTGAACATCTGACAGTGTGACACTCCCTCAGTGCTGACCCTCTGACAGTGTGACACTCTCTCAGTAATGACCCTCTGACAGTGCAGCACTCCCTCTGTGCCGACCCTCTGACAGTGCAGCACTCCCTCAGTACTGACCATCTGACAGTGAGGCACTCCCTCAGTACTGACCCTCTGACAGAGCAACACTATCTCAGTACTGACCCTCTGACAATGAGGCACTCACTCAGTACTGACCATCTGACAGTGTGACACTCCCTCAGTACTGCCCCTCTGACAGTGTGACACTCCCTCAGTACTGACCCTCTGACAGTGAGGCACTCCCTCAGTTCTGACCCTCTGACAGTGTGACACTCCCTCAGTGCTGACCCTCTGACAGTGTGACACTCTCTCAGTAATGACCCTCTGACAGTGCAGCACTCCCTCTGTGCCGACCCTCTGACAGTGCAGCACTCCCTCAGTACTGACCCTCTGACAGTGTGACACTCCCTCAGTACTGACCACCTGACAGTGCAGTACTCCCTCAGTACTGACCCTCTGACAGTGCAGCACTCCCTCAGTACTGACCATCTGACAGTGAGGCACTCCCTCAGTACTGACCCTCTGACAGAGCAACACTATCTCAGTACTGACCCTCTGACAATGAGGCACTCACTCAGTACTGACCATCTGACAGTGTGACACTCCCTCAGTACTGCCCCTCTGACAGTGCGACACTCCCTCAGTCCTGACCCTCTGACAGTTAGGCACTCCCTCAGTTCTGACCCTCTGACAGTGTGACACTCCCTCAGTACTGACCATCTGACAGTGAGGCACTCCCTCAGTTCTGACCCTCTGACAGTGTGACACTCTCTCAGTACTGACCCTCTGACAGTGAGGCACTCCCTCAGTTCTGACCCTTTGACAGTGCACGCTCTCTCAGTACTGACCCTCTCACAGTTCAACTCTCTCTCAGTAATAATCCTCTGACATTTCAGTGTTTCCTACTTCCCGACCCTCTGACAATGCTGCACTCCCTCTATACTGACTCGCTGGCTATGCCGGAATACCTCAGTACTGACCCTCTGTCAGTGCAGCACTCCCTCAGTACGGACCATATGACAGCGCAGCACTCCTTCAGTCCTGACTCTCTGACAGTGCACACTCTCTCAGTACTGACCCTCTCACAGTTCAGCTCCTTCTCACTAATTACACTCTGAATTTCAGCGCTTCCTACGTCCCGACCCTCTGACAATGCTGCACTCCCTCTATACTGACTCTCTGGCTATGCAGGAATCCCTCAGTACTGACCCTCTGACAGTGCTGCGCTCACTCAGTACCGTCTGACAGTGTGGCACTCCCTCAATATGATCATCTGACAGTTCAGCACTCCCTCAGTACTGACACACTGACAGTGCAGCACTCCCTCAGTACAGACCTTTTGGCAGTGCAGCATTGTCTCAGTGCTGACCCTCTGATAGTGTGACACTCCCTCAGAGCTGAACATCTGACAGTGTGACACTCCCTCAGTGCTGACCCTCTGACAGTGTGACACTCTCTCAGTAATGACCCTCTGACAGTGCAGCACTCCCTCTGTGCCGACCCTCTGACAGTGCAGCACTCCCTCAGTACTGACCCTCTGACAGTGTGACACTCCCGCAGTACTGACCACCTGACAGTGCAGTACTCCCTCAGTACTGACCCTCTGACAGTGCAGCACTCCCTCAGTACTGACCATCTGACAGTGAGGCACTCCCTCAGTACTGACCCTCTGACAGAGCAACACTATCTCAGTACTGACCCTCTGACAATGAGGCACTCACTCAGTACTGACCATCTGACAGTGTGACACTCCCTCAGTACTGCCCCTCTGACAGTGTGACACTCCCTCAGTACTGACCCTCTGACAGTGAGGCACTCCCTCAGTTCTGACCCTCTGACAGTGTGACACTCCCTCAGTACTGACCATCTGACAGTGAGGCACTCCCTCAGTTCTGACCCTCTGACAGTGTGACACTCCCTCAGTACTGACCCTCTGACAGTGAGGCACTCCCTCAGTTCTGACCCTCTGACAGTGCACGCTCTCTCAGTACTGACCCTCTCACAGTTCAACTCTCTCTCGGTAATAATCCTCTGACATTTCAGTGTTTCCTACGTCCCGACCCTCTGACAATGCTGCACTCCCTCTATACTGACTCGCTGGCTATGCAGGAATACCTCAGTACTGACCCTCTGACAGTGCAGCACTCCCTCAGTACGAACCCTATGACAGCGCAGCACTCCTTCAGTGCTGACTCTCTGACAGTGCACACTCTCTCAGTACTGACCCTCTCACAGTTCAGCTCCTTCTCACTAATTACCCTCTGAATTTCAGCGCTTCCCACGTCCCGACCCTCTGACAATGCTGCACTCCCTCTATACTGACTCTCTGGCTATGCAGGAATCCCTCAGTACTGACCCTCTGACAGTGCTGCGCTCACTCAGTACCGTCTGACAGTGTGGCACTCCCTCAATATGATCCTCTGACAGTTCAGCACTCACTCAGTACTGACACACTGACAGTGCAGCACTCCCTCAGTACTGACCCTCTGACAGTTTGACACTAACTCAGTACTGACACACTGACAGTGTAGCACTCCCTCTAGACTGACCGTCTGACATTACAGCACACCATCAGCACTGATCCCTCTGACAGTGCAGCACTCCCTCAGTACTGACCATCTGATAGTGTGGCACTCCGTCATTACTGACACTCTGACTGTGCAGCACTCCCCCAGTACTGACCTTCTGACAGTTTGACACTCCCTCAGTACTGTCACTCTGACAGTGCGGCACTCACTTCGTAGTGACACCTCTAACAGTGCAGCACTCCCTCAGTACAGACCGTCTGACAGTGTGGCACTCCCTCAATATGATCCTCTGACAGTGCAGCACTCCCTCAGTACTGGCCATCTGACAGTGTGGCACTCCCTCAGTACTGACCCTCTGACAGTGTGGTAATCCCTCAGTACTGACCCTCTGACAGTGTGACATTCCCTCAGTACTGATCCTGTGACAGTGCAGCACTCCCTCAGTCGTGACCCTCTGACAGTGCAGCACTCCCTCAGTACTGACCGTCTGACAGTGTGGCACTCCCTCAGTGTTGACCCTCTGACAGTGCAGCACTCCCTCAGTACTGACCATTTGACAGTGTGGCACTCCCTCAGTACTGACCCACTGACAGTGTGGTAATCCCTCAGTACTGACGCAAAAACAGTGTGGTAATCCCTCAGTACTGACCCTCTGACAGTGTGACATTCCCTCAGTACTGATCCTGTGACAGTGCAGCACTCCCTCAGTAGTGACCCTCTAACAGTGCAGCACTCCCTCAGTACAGACCGTCTGACAGTGTGGCACTCCCTCAATATGATCCTCTGACAGTGCAGCACTCCCTCAGTACTGGCCATCTGACAGTGTGGCACTCCCTCAGTACTGACCCTCTGACAGTGTGGTAATCCCTCAGTACTGACGCTCTGACAGTGTGACATTCCCTCAGTACTGATCCTGTGACAGTGCAGCACTCCCTCAGTAGTGACCCTCTGACAGTGCAGCACTCCCTCAGTACTGACCGTCTGACAGTGTGGGACTCCCTCAGTACTGACCCACTCACAGTGTGGTATCCCTCAGTACTGACCCTCTGACAGTGTGACATTCCCTCAGTACTGATCCTGTGACAGTGCAGCACTCCCTCAGTAGTGACCCTCTGACAGTGCAGCACTCCCTCAGTACTGACCGTCTGACAGTGTGGCACTCCCTCAGTGTTGACCCTCTGACAGTGCAGCAATCCCTCAGTAGTGACCCTCTGACAGTGCAGTACTCCCTCAGTAATGACCGTCTGACAGTGTGCTAATCCCTCAGTACTGACCCACTGACAGTGTGGTAATCCCTCAGTACTGACCCTCTGACAGTGTGACATTCCCTCAGTACTGATCCTGTGACAGTGCAGCACTCCCTCAGCACTGACCCTCCGACTGTGCAGCACACCCTCAGTACTGACACTCTGACAATTCAGCACTCCCTCTGTACTGACCCTCCGACAGTGTGGCACTCCCTCAGTACTGACCCTCCGACAGTGCAGCACTGTCTCAGCACAGACCCTTTGGCAGTGTAGAGCTCCCTAAGCTTTGACCCTCTGGCCGTGTGTCAATCCCGCATTACAGATCCTCTGACAGTGCAGCACTCCCTCAGCACTGACCGACAGACAGTGTGGCACTCCGTCAGTACTGACCCTCTGACAATGTGGCACTCCCTCGTTACTGACGCTCTGATGGTGCAGCACTCCCTCAGTACTGACATTCTGACAGTGCAGCACTCCCGCAGTGCTGACCCCTCTGACAGTGTGGCACTCCCTCAGTACTGACCCTCTGACGGTGTAGCACTCCCTCAGTACTGACCCACTGACAGCGCAGCACTCCCTCAGTACTGACCCTCTGACAGTGCGGCACTCCCTCAGTAATGCCCCTCTGAAAGTGTGGCACTCTCTCAGCACTGACCCCTCTGACAGTGCAGCACTGCCTCAGCACTGACCCTCTGACAGTGCAGGACTCCCTCAGTACTGACCCCTCTGACAGTGCAGCACTCCCTCAGCACTGACTCTCTGACAGTGCAGCACTCCCTCAGTACTGACCCTCTGACAGTGCAGCACGCCCTCAGTACTGACCCTTTGACAGTGTGGCACTCCCTCAGTACTGACCCCTCTGACAGTGCAGCAATCCCTCAGTACTGACATTCTGACAGTGCAGCACTCCCGCAGTACTGACCAACTGACAGCGCAGCACTCCCTCAGTACAGACCCTCTGACAGTGCGGCTCTCCCTCAGTCCTGACACTCTGACAGTGCGGCACTCCCTCAGTACTGACCCTCTGTCAGTGCAGCACTCCCTCAGTACTGACCATCTGACAGTGTGGCACTCCCTCAGTACTGAAACTCTGACAGTGTGGCACACTCTCAGTACTGACCCTCTGACAGTGTGGCACTCCCTCAGTACTGACCCTCTGACAGTGAACCACTCCCTCAGTACTGACCCTCTGACAGTGCGGCACTCCCTCAGTAATGCCCCTCTGAAAGTGTGGCACTCTCTCAGCACTGACCCCTCTGACAGTGCAGCACTGCCTCAGCACTGACCCTCTGACAGTGCAGGACTCCCTCAGTACTGACCCCTCTGACAGTGCAGCACTCCCTCAGCACTGACTCTCTGACAGTGCAGCACTCCCTCAGTACTGACCCTCTGACAGTGCAGCACGCCCTCAGTACTGACCCTTTGACAGTGTGGCACTCCCTCAGTACTGACCCCTCTGACAGTGCAGCAATCCCTCAGTACTGACATTCTGACAGTGCAGCACTCCCGCAGTACTGACCAACTGACAGCGCAGCACTCCCTCAGTACAGACCCTCTGACAGTGCGGCTCTCCCTCAGTCCTGACACTCTGACAGTGCGGCACTCCCTCAGTACTGACCCTCTGTCAGTGCAGCACTCCCTCAGTACTGACCATCTGACAGTGTGGCACTCCCTCAGTACTGAAACTCTGACAGTGTGGCACACTCTCAGTACTGACCCTCTGACAGTGTGGCACTCCCTCAGTACTGACCCTCTGACAGTGAACCACTCCCTCAGTACTGAAACTCTGACAGTGTGGCATTCCCTCAGTACTGACCCTCTGACAGTGTGACACTCCCTCAGTACTGACCCTCTGACAGTGTGGCACTCCCTCGTTACTGACCCTCTGACGGTGCAGCACACCCTCAGTCCTGACCCCTCTGACAGTGTGGCACTCTCTCAGTACTGACCCTCTGAATGCGCAGCACTCCCTCAGTACTGACCCTCTGACAGTGTGGCACTCCCTCAGTACTGACCCCTCTGACAGTGCAGCACTCCCTCAGTACTGACCCTCTGACTGTGCAGCACCTCCTCAGTACTGACATTCTAACAGTGCAGCACTCCCTCAGTACTGACCCTCTGACAGTGTGGCACTCCCTCATTACTGACCCCTCTGACAGTGCAGCACTCCCTCAGTACTGACCCTCTGTCGGTGCAGCACTCCCTCAGTCCTGACACTCTGACAGTGTGGCACTCCCTCAGTACTGACACTCTGACAGTGCGGCACACCCTCAGTACTGACCCTCTGACAGTGTGGCACTCCCTCAGTACTGACCCTCTGACAGTGTGGCACTCCCTCAATTTGACCCTCTGACAGTGCAGCACTCCCTCAGTAATGACACTCTGACATTGCAGCACTCCCTCAGTACTGACCCTCTGACAATGCAGCACTCCCTCAGTAATGACCCTCTGACAGTGCAGAACTCCCTCAGTAATGACCCTCTAACAGTGCAGCACTCCCTCAATAATGACCCTCGGACAGTGCAGCGCTCCCTCAGTGCTGACCCTCTGACAGTGCAGCACTCCCTCAGTACTGATCCTCTGACAGTGCAGCACTCCCTCAGTGCTGACCCACTGACAGTGCGGCACTCCCTCAGTCTTGACCCTCTGCCAGTGCAGCACTCCCTCGGTGCTGACCCTCTTTATTTCTTGGGAAATGTAGAGACATAGGGTTTGCAGATTCTGAGGAAGCATGAGAGAGAAACACGAACTAAGGCCTGTCTGCAACTCTCTGCAATAGATTATTCAGAGGCACAGAGTCACAGAGATGCAGAGCATGGAACCAGTCCCTCCTGTCCAACTCGTCCATACCAACCAGATATTCTCATCTCATTTCATTCCATTTTCTGGCACTTGGCTGATATCCCTCTAAACCCTTCCTGTTCACATACTCATCGTGATGCCTTTTAAATGTCGCAATTATACCAGCCCCCATCACTTCCTCTGGCAGTTACCTGCATGCCCTTGAATAAGTGCTCAAACATTCATACTGTCGATACAAACTCTAATAAACACCAACCTATGAAAGGCTATCATTGTCCTTTTCAACCGACCCTTAGCTTCTTCATTACGCTGATTTCAACACAGGTAAAGAAACCGAGTTAGTGACCATCCACCGTGACCCTGTTATAAAACTTATTTTCAAATGTAGCTTGCATGTAATTCCCACACCCTCTAATAGTTGCCTGGAAGGTCGGGGTGGGGTGTACTCTCCTGCTGCAGTCCTTGGGTGTTCCACAGTGATGTTAGGGAGGGAACTCCAGGAGTTTGACCTGACCCATGTAAAGAGCTCTCTTACTGGAGGCCTTTTTAACGTTGGGAAGATAATATAGACCAGGAGGACCCGAGAGCTGCTGTCTTGTCAGAGGGAGAGGCCTGGTGGTTCACACACCTCAGGTAAGGGGCGAGGATGAGAAGCTGGGGACTTCATGGTAATTTCAGACATGATAGAGATTGAACCAACAATGTTGGCATCATGAACCTGTTAGCTGTGGTAGCTGAACCCCCCTTGTAGCAGAGGAATTCAATCCCTTAAACAGAGCAAGCTTGAGAATTCAACACTAAAATCAATCTTTACGGACGCGCTGGAGACCTGAAACATCAATACAGAGATTGCTGAAGAAGCTAAGCATGTACGGCAGCATCTCTGAGGGGAGAGGGAGAAAGAGACAGAGAGAAAGTTTACCTTTTAATCCAGTGATTTCTGCAGGAAAGTTCCTTCAGAACTGACCGTTTTGAGGAAGGGTCACTTGACAAAGGCACTTCACAAAGATCCTGATCAATGTAACTTTGTGGTGTTAGTTCAGAAGGAACAGCTCAGACCTAACATTTCAGTGTGCCTTTGTTCTGTATCTGTTCTCCCATGTAGCAAGCACTGCGAATACAATACCTTACACAGCCTTAAACCTGCACACCTGATGTGCTCTTCCAGCACCACTAATCCAGAATCTGGTTTCCAGCATCTGCAGTCATTGATTTTACCACAGCCTTAAACCTGTTTGTCAACTTGCAACAGTAGCAGCCTCAGGGCATTGAAAACAGACTGAATTACTCAGTGACACTTGAATAAGATCAAGTTCTCAAGTAAACAGATGGTGGGGAAATTCAGCACAATTCAGCAGGTAGCAACGGTGAAGAGAGAGAGGAACAATTTGCATTTCAAGTGACTCTTCCTCAAAACGGTCTGTTCTGAAGGAACTTTCGCGCAGAAATCACTGGATTGAAAAGTGAACTTTCTCTCTGTCTCTTTCTCCCCCTCCCTTCACAGAAGCACTATCTGAGGTAATGAGGGGGCACATTCTGAGCTACTGAGGGAGCACTTTCTGAGCTACTGAGGGAGCACTTTCTGAGATATTAAGGGTGCACTTTCTGAGGTATTGAGGAAGCACTAGTGAGGTATTGATGGAGCAATTTCTGAGGATTTGAGGAAGCACTATCTGAGGTATTCAGGGAGCACAATCTGAGGTATTGAGCAAGCACTATCTGATGTACTGAGGAAGAACTCTCTGAGGTACTGAGGGAGTACTCTCTGAGGTATTAAGGAAGCACTACCTGAGGTACTGAGAGAGCACTTTCTGAGGTTTGAGAGAGCACTTTCTGTGGTCCTGAGTGTGCATTATCTGAGGAATTGAGCGAGTACTTTCTGAGGTATTGAGGAAGCACTGTGGAGGCAAAATATAGAGACCCACCCTCCCTCCTACATAGAACATAGAACAATACAGCACAGAACAGGCCCTTCGGCCCACGATGTTGTGCCGAACCTCTAACCTAGATTAAGCACCCATCCATGTACCTATCCAAATGCCGCTTAAAGGTCGCCAATGATTCTGACTCTACCACTCCCACAGGCAGCGCATTCCATGCCCCCACCACTCTCTGGGTAAAGAACCCACCCCTGACATCTCCCCTATACCTTCCACCCTTCACCTTAAATTTATGTCCCCTTGGTATTGATGTATTGATGGGGCACTTTCTGAGGTATGGAGCGAGTAATTTCTGAGGTATTGAGGGACCACTGTCTGAGGTACTGAGGAAGCACTGTCTGAGGTACTGAGCGTGCACTATCTGAGGCATTGAGGGAGCACTTTCTGAGGTATTGACGGTACTCCTTCTGAGGTATTGCACGAGTGCTTTCTGAGGTATTGAGGGAGTACTATCTGAGGTAACGAGGAAGCACCATGTGAGTACTGAGGGAGCCCACTATTTGAGGTACTGAGGGAGCGCGTTCTGAGGTACTGAGGGAGCACTATTTGAGGTGTTGAGGAAGCACTATCTGAGCTTTTGAGGAAGCACTGTATGAGGTACTGAGTGTGCACGAGCTGATGTATTGATGGGGTAATTTCTGAGGTATTGAGCGAGTAATTTCTGAGGTATTGAGGGAGCAGTATCAGACGTACTGAGGGAGCACTTTCTGACGAATTGAGGGAGCACTTTCTGAGGTGTTGAGGAGGCACTGTCTGAGGTGCTGATTTAGCACCATCTGAGGTACTGAGGGAGAACTTTCTGAACTTTTGACTTCTCTCTCTGTTCACCCTCTCTCTCTGTCCCCCTCTCCATCCCTCCCCTCTCTGACCCACCTCTCTCTGTCCCCCTATCTCTGTCCCCCTCTCCGTCCCTCCCTTCTCTGTCCCACCTCTCTCTATCCCCCCTCCGTCCCCTCTCTCTCTGCGCCCCCCTCCGTCCCCTCTCTCTCTGTCCCCCCCTCTCTCTCTCCCCCTCTCTCTGTTCGCCTTCTCTCTGTGCCCCTCTCCATCCCTCCCTTCTCTGTCCCCCCTCTCTGTCCTCCCTCCCTCTGTCACACTCCTCTCTGTTCCCATTCTCTCTGTCCAACCCTCTCACTCTGTATCCTCCTCTCCCTCTGTCCCTATCTCTCCGTCCACCCCTCTCTCTCTGTCCCCCTTCTCCCTGTCCCCATTCTCTCAGTTCCCCCTCCCTCTGCCCCTATATCTGTCCCCCATCTCCATCTCTCCCCTCTCTGTCACACTCTCTCTGTCCCCCCTCTCTCTGACCCCCCTCTCTGGATACCCCTTCCCGCTTTCTCGGTCGCAGCCCTCTCTATGTACCCCCTCTCTCTGTCCCCTCACTTTCTCTGTCCCCCCCTCTCTCTATCCCTCTCTCTCTGTGTCCCTCTCTCTCTGTCCCCCTATCTGTCCCCCTCTCTCTGTCCCCCTCTCTCTGTCCCCCTGTCTCTGTGTCCCCGTCTCCCTCCGTCCTCTCTCTATCACAACCCTCTCTGTACCCCCGTGCCCCCTCTGTCCCCCACTCTCTTCATCCCCTACTCTCTGTCCCCCACTCTCTGTCTCCCTCTCTCTATCCCCCTGCTCTCTGTCTCCCCTCTCTCACCCGTTCTTTCTGTCCCCTCTCTCTCTGTCCCCCTCTCTTTGTCCCCCTCTCTCTGTACCCCCTCTCTCTCTGTCCCTCTATCTCTGTCCACCTCTCTCTGTCCCCCTCTCTCTGTACCCCCTCTCTCTGTCCCCATATCTCTGTCCACCTTTCTCTCTGTCCCCCTTTCTGTCCCCACGCTCTCTCTGTCCCACCGTCTCTGTGTCCCCCTCTCACTCCCTCCTCTCTCTGTCACCTCCCTCTCTGTCTACCCGTTGCCCCCTCTGTCCCCCACTCTCTCCCTCGTCCCCCCTCTGTCCCCCACTCTCTCCATCCCCCAGTCTCTGTCCCCCTCTCTCTGTCCCCCACTCTATGTCCCCCCTCTCTCTGTCCCCACTCTCTGTCCCCCTCTCTCTGTCCCCCACTCTCTGCCCCCTCTCTCTGTTCCCCGTCTCTTTGTCCCCTCTCTCTGACCCCCCTCTCTGACCCGTCTCTCTGTCCCCCTCTCTCTGTGCCCTCTCTCTGTCCCCCACTCTCTGCCCCCCACTCTCTGTCCCTCACTCTCTGTCCCCCTCTCTGTTCTCCCTCTCTGTGTCCCCCTCTCTCTGTCCCCCCTCTCTCTGTCCCCCTCTCTCTGTCTCCCACTGTCTGACCCCTCTCTATACAACCCTCTCTCTCCCCATCTGCCCCCTACCTCGCTCCCCCCACTCTCTTGTCCCCCTTTCTATCTGTTCCCTCCCTCTCTGTCCCCCCTCTCTCTGTCCCACCTCACACTGTCCCCACTCTCTCTGTCCGTCCCCTCTGTCCCCGTCTCTCTTACCTCCTCTTTCTTTCCCCCGCTCTGTCTGGCCCCCTCTTTCTGTCCCCCTCTCTCTTCGCCCCCATCTCCCTGTCCCCCTCTCTCAATATCCCCCCTCTCTCTGTCCCCACTCTCTCTCTGTCCCCCCCACTCTGTCACCCTTCACTCTGTCCCCAATCTCTCTGTCACCCTCTCACTCTGTCCCTCCCTCTCCCTCTGTCCCCATCTCTCTGTCCACCCTCTCTCTGTACCGCTTTCTCTGTCCCCCTCTCTCTCTTCCCCCTCTCACTACCTCCTCTCTCTCCCCTATCACTCAACCCTCTCTCTCCCCCCACTCTCTTGTCCCCACTCTCTTGCCCCGCCCTTTCTCTCTGTCCCCCTCTCTCTCTGACTCCCTCTCTCACTCTGACCGCCCCCTCTCTGTCCCCTTCTCTCTGTCCCCCTCTCTCGGTTCCCTCTCTCTCTGCCCCTCCTTCTCTCTGTTCCTCCGCTCTCAGTCCGCCCCCTCTGTCCCCTTCTCTATTTCCCCTCTCTCTGTCCCACCTCTCTCCGTTCCCCTGTCCCCCCTCTACTACACCCCCGTCTCTCTGTCTCCCCTCTCTTTCTGTCCCCACTCTCTCTGCTCCCCTCTCTGTCTCCCCTTCTCCCTGTACCCCCCTCTGTTCCCCCTCTCTCTGTCCCCCTCTCTCTGTACCACCTCTCGCTGTCCTCCCTCTTTCACTGTCCTCCTCTCTCTCTGTCCCCCTCTCTCTATCCTCCCTTCTTTCTGTCCCCCTCTCTCAGCCCCCCTCTCTATCCCCCCCTTCTCGGTCCCATCCCTCTCGCTGTTCCCCCCTCTCTGTCCCACTCTCAGTCCCCCTCTCTATCTCTGTCCTCCCCTCTCTGTATCTCCCGCTATCTGCCCCCCTCTCTCGGTCCCCATCTCTTTCTGTCCCCCTTCTCTCTGTCCCCCTTCTCTCTGTCCCCCCACTCTCAGTCCGCCCCCTCTCTCCCCGTCTCTCTTTACCACCCTCTCTGCCCCCCTCTATGTGGCCCCCTCTCTCTGTACCCCGGTTTCTCTGTCCCCTTCACTCTCTGTCCCCCTCACTCTCTGTCCCCCTTCTCCCTGTCCCCACTCTCTCTGTTCCCCCCTCTCTCTGCCCCCATCTCTGTCCCTCCCAGCTCTGGCCCTCCCCTCTCCGCCCCTCTCCTCTCTGTCCCTCTCTCTCTGACCTCACTCTCTGTTCCCCACCCCCGTCCCGCCTTCTCGTTCCCCGCCCTCTCTATGTACCCCCCTCTTTCTGTCTCCCCACTCTCTCTGTCCCCCCCTCTATATCCCTCTCTCACTCTGTCCCTCTTTCTGTCCCCCCGTCCCCCCGTCCCCCACTCTCTCCATTCCCCACTCTCTGTCCCTCTCTCTCTGTCCCCCTCTCTCTATCCGCCTCTCTCTGTCCCCCTCTCTCTGTTGCCTCTCTCTGTCCCCCTCTCTTTCCCGTTCTCTTTGTCCCCCCTTTCTCTCTGTCCTCCTCTCTTTGTCCCCCTCTCTCTGTCCTCCTCTCTCTGTCCACTCTCTCTGTCCTCATCTCTCTTTCCCCTCTCTCTGTGTCCCCCACTCACTCCTTCCTCTCTTTGTCACCTCCCTCTCTGACCCCCGTCCGCCCCCCGTCCCCACTCTCTCTATCCCCCACTCTCTGACCCACCTCTTTCCCCCAGTCTCTCCATCGCCCACTCACTGTCCCCCACTCTCTCCGTCCCCCAGTCTCTGTCCCCCTCTCTCTGTCCCCCACTCTCAGCCCCCCTCTCTGTTCCCCCGCTCTTTGTCCCAATCTCTCTGTTCCCCCTCTCTCTCTGTCCTGCTCTCTCTGACCCCACTCTCTGACCCCTCTCTCATTATGTCCTCCCCTATTTCTCTCTCGCTTCTTCAACTTAGCTCTCCCTTGACTCTCGATCTCTCTGTCTCACCCTGCTCCTTCACTCTCTCTCCACTTCTCTCACTCTCGATTCCCCTACCTCAGTCTCTCTTTCTCCCCACCTCCCTCTGTTTCTCTCTGACTAAATCTCTTTTGCTCCTGCCCCCCTCCCTCTCTGATGTAATCTGTCTCCCTGACGCGTCTGTCTCCCTCTGATCCAGAGATTGGGGAGGGGGTAGTCCCCATGAAACAACTGAAATCCTGTCCCACTCACGACAGGAAATGGGGAGTCCAGGTTGGAGTGGGGGGTGGGGGTGGGAACAGATGGAGTTAAATCCAGCTCCTGAGCTCAGGGCGCGGTGTCCTCCCCTTCCCTGAGGACCAGGACTTGGGGCTGAGTCTGTCTCTCTCCAGCTCAGCTTCTCCAACACAAAGACACACAATAACATCAGTCACTCTGCTGCTCGGCACGTTTTAATCAACATTTTTATTGGTTACAAATGGAAGTGATGGATACAGTCAGTGGGATGGTGCCTTTTCTCACCGGCCCCTGAGTTGTGAGAAACATTGAAATGTTTCCCTGTAACCGCCCTGTGGGATAAGGATGGACAAACCAGCGCTACCCTCAGTCTGTTACCATAGCGACAGGCTGCTCCATCGCTGAAACACTGAACTGAAATGAGAAAATCCCGGATGGTATGATTAATGAGGGAATTTGATGGATGGATGGATTTGGGTGACGGGATATTTCAGCACATTCTTCAGCTGCTGCCTGAACTTAGTCTGGGTCACGGCATAAATCGCGGTGTTTGTGCAGCAACTGAGGAGCTGCAGCATGAAGCCCAATTCCCCCACAAAGTTATGGAGATACACAGACCCATACCCAAACCACCACATCCGGTTCCATATTAAATACAGCATTAACATTGACCATAAGAGGGTGAAATTGGCCGAGATCACAAACAGTAAAATGATGGAATTTTTTCGGTTTCTCATTTCAGTGTCAGACTGAGCGTCCCCATTGGTGTGAGCGCGGAGTCTCCTGCGGGCTCTGCTGGTCACTAAAATGTGTCTGACGGTGAGAACATTGAGCAGCAGAATCAGGAGAAATGGGACACACGGCGTTAGAATGTGGTGGAGGAACTCGATTGTGACCCAGACAATGGAGGATACAACAGCGACTGTTACATCACAAAACCAGGGGAGGTTCACCAGCCGATACCGAGCCGTGAACATAAAATACCAGGAAATGTTCTTTAAACAGCTCAGCACAGTCACTGCTCCCAGAACCACAGCCGCCGTTTTCTCACTGCAATATTTACTTTTCAGCTTCTGGCAACAAATGGCCACAAACCGATCAAAGGTGAAAGTGACGGTGAACCAGACAGAGCAGTCAGTGGCTGCATAAAGCAGGACGGCGTGGATATTACACATGGGGACGGAGTACATCAGGAAATAAAACTGTTCCTCATAAACAATGGGAATGTGTCTCAGGATCAGGTCGAGGATAATGACCAGGAGATCCGCCGCTGCCATGGCCCCCAGGTAACGTCTGACACATTGGGACAATCCACAATCTTTTTAAAGCAGGACGTAGATGGTCACTACGTTAACTGTGACGAAGGAAAACAAACCGATTATCCATCAGCCTGGAGGCAAAGGGACCCGTTTGATCGGGGACCCAGTGAGATTTTCAAATGTGTCCCTGTATTCAGGGATTTATTAAAATAATTGGAGCTGGAATAACAAATGGGAAGGTCGGAATTACTGACAAAAATGTGACATAAACTACAAGAATCCCTCCCTCCCCAAACACACAGAGACACATCCATAAGGACAGATCGTTTCTAGAACATTCCCACACACTCGACCACTCGAGAGCAGACACAGGTCACTCCTTCCCAGTTCCTAATACGGAGGGTGGGAACGTTACTGTCCTGAAGGATTCTCTCCCAGTTTCCTGAAGACAAACAGAGTTTGGGAATTCCTGTATTTTGGTCTAAATTGTGGTCGATCCAGTGTCGTGGAGAAATGTAAACGCAGGGAAAACGTATTCCCCCCTTTAACTGCCTGAGGTGCCTTCGGAACAGTGTCTCCTTCTCCCTGGAACGGGATCTCTTCCCTCGGGATCTTATCGTTTGTTCAATTCACTGACGTCCGGCCGTTCACAAACAATGTCAGGGACAGAACGTTCCGGGGATGTCAGTTATAGAATGTCAGGGACAGAACGTTCCGGGGAATGTCAGTTATAGAATGTCGGGGACAGAACGTTCCGGGGAATGTCAGTTCCAGAATGTTGGGGACAGAACGTTCTGGGGAATGTCAGTTATAGAATGTCCTGGACGGAACGTTCCGGGGAATGTCAGTTCTAGAATGTTGGGAACAGAACGTTCCAAGGAATTCCTTGAGCTGTCCATCACCTTTCCCCCCATCCACCCCACCAACCTGATGTACTGAGCAAAGGCCACATATCCATCCAGCGTGGGGAGCTGCACTGTCCACATCATTGCATTCTCTATAAACCGCAGATTGTCTGACCAGCGCAGCAGGATGTGCAGTGATCGCACGGGAATTAATCTGTAACCAAGGAACAGTTACCCTCCCAGCATGTAGGACTGTGTACCCCACCCCAGTACATTGATCTGGAAACCAATAGCAGTTACCTCCCAGCATGTAGGACTGTGTACCCCACCCCAGTACATTGATCTGTAAACCAGGAGCAGTTACCCTCCCAGCATGTAGGACTGTGTACACCACCCCAGTGCATTGATCTGTAAACCAGGAGCAGTTACCCTCCCAGCATGTAGGACTGTGTACACCACCCCAGTACATTGAACTGTAAACCAGGAGCAGGTACCCTCCCAGCATGTAGGACTGTGTACCCCACCGCAGTGCATTGATCTGTAAACCAGGAGCAGTTACCCTCCCAGCATGTCGGACTGTGTACAACACCCCAGTACATTGATCTGGAACCCAGGAGCAGTTACCCTCCCAGTATGTAGGACTGTGTACACCACCCCATTGCATTGCTCAGTAACACTGTGTGAGATCCCTGCACAGTGTGGGGAAACTTGCAGCCCATGCTGGAAGTGACAGGATGTGCAGCTCCCATCCATTTACAGCTCCATAATCTCCATTGCGCCCTGACAAGAGGGTGCTGTGGGTATGAACCTCACTGCCAGAGAGAGATGGTGGAGGAATCTGTTTAAATATCACCACATGGGAGGGGTTTGGGGTATAGACAGAGAGGGGGAGACTGAGAGACAGTGTCATGGAAGGATGTGTTCCCAGGTTTCAGAATACTGAAATGGAGACACTTCGATAGCATCCTGTAACATGAGCCAGTCTTCCCAGGAAAGATGGGAAAAAGGGATATTGGTGTGAGGTCAGATGAAACAACAGCTGCTGTGTTTTTGAAATTACGTTTGTGTAATTTTAATAAGTGTCTTTTTGAATCAGTACATTTCTGTAAATTTGGAGTAGGGTAAGAAGCAGTTAAGTGAAAGGGAGTCTCAGAGTTGTGAATAGTTGATGTACAATGTTCAGTTTCAGAGTTTAAAAAAATTTTGTTTTTATTTAAACAGTGGAATTTGGAAGTTCTCTGTCACTCATATTTTAACAGTTTACAAGGCAAATTGAGCATTTCTTTATGTTTAGTTTATATTACCAGATGAACTCAATGTTGTGTCCTAACAATTGCTGTGTGTCTCTGTGTGTCTCTGTGTGTCTGTGTGTGGGGCAGGTCTGGCAGTCTCTGTGGTGCTTAAAGTGATACAATGCCACCCTCTGCTGGCCTCCACAGGCCACTGCACCGACATTGGCAGGGGGAGAAAACCAACAGGGATTCATTCAGTGATGGGGAGGGAGAGGGCAGCTGCTCACCGCACCATCCAAACTGATGTCTTATCTATGGACTGATCTAAATGTCCTTTAAATGTTGTAACTATTCCTGCTTTCACCACTTCCTCTGGAAGTTCATTCCACACACAAGCCGGCTTCTGTATAAAATATTTACCTCTCATGACTTTTGTAAATCTTTTTCCTCGAACCTTAAAATATCCCTCAGTTTTGAATCCCCAACTCTAGGGAAAAGACATCAGCCCTCCCTTCAGCTTCTCTGTACCCCTTCTCTGTATTTTATAAACCTCTGTAAAGTTACTGCTTAATCTCATATTCTTCAGTGAAAAAAGTCCCAGTCTACCCAGCCTCTCCTTATAGCTCAATCCCTCCTTTTCCAGCAACTTCCAGGTTAATCTCTTCTGAACCTTCTCCAGCTTAATAATATCAAGGTCAGTAATATCAAAGTGAATAGTCAAGGTATTTTCTTAGGGTACGGGGAGTCCAAAACCAGAGGACATAGGCTGAAGGTGAGAGGGGAAACATTTAAAAGTGACCTAAGGGGCAGCTTTTTCACCCAGAGGGTGGTGTGCCTATGGAGTGAGCGGGCAGGATGACCAGACTGGACACAGTATTCCAGAAGAGGTCTCTCCAATGTCCTGTACATCCTCAACATGACGTCCCAATTCCGATACTCAAAGGTCTGTCCTATGAAGACATGTGTGTTAAACACCTTCTTAACCACACTATCTATATGAGATGCAAATTTTAAAGAATTAAACCTCACGGCCTAGGTTTCTGTTCTACAGCACTGCCAAAGGCCCTGCTTTTAATTGTAATGGTCCTGTTCTTGTTTGATTTACCAAATCCAATCCCTCACATTAATCCAAATTAAACTCCATCCGCCACCCCTCAGCCCAGTGAGTGATATTACTGCCACCTCACCGTACCACTTCAATTTTAAAACCCCCATCCCTCTCCAGGAAACCTGCACACTCCGGCCTTGATTTTCACAAAGACCCTGAGCTTGGTTTGCCTTGTGTGGTTAGGGGGAGGAGGGACAGATTGCAGACACAGTCAGTGGGGAGGAGAGGCTGGACAGTAATCAGCGGCTTGGTATCATTTCATGGTTTTAGGAAAAGGGGAGTCACACGTGAGAGTTGGGTAAGAGTGATCGGTGATTTAGGGTCAGAAATTAAGCTCTTCCTTCGTCTCTGGTGTTCAGTAATAAATATCTATTTGAGACGCTTCATTGGGCAGAGTGTGAGTGCAAGGTTTCTTTCCTTAATAATGCAGACGTCAGATAATAGCAATTAAAGATGGTCATAGTTAATTTTGCTAGCATAGCATATACACTCAATATCCAACAGTTGAGACAAATATCTTGCATTTGTTTAATAATACAAAGTGTTTTTTGTAATTCAGTAATGGTAACCTGATTATAATAAATCCACATCAAGCAGAAAGTGGGCACTAAAATATGACCCAAAATCTGGGTATGGTAGTGTAGTGGGTAGTGTCCCTGTCTCTGAGTTAGAGCTCTGCATTTGATTCCAATTCCTGAACTTGTGTGGTAGTGTTACTAGCTCTGGACTGGAAGGCCTGGATTCAAGTCCTGTCTGCTGCAGAGGTATGTCCCAGCATGTCAGGACAGTCTGATGAACAAACACACAGGAGAATAATGTTACAGCTTTATGGGTATTGTCGAGTGATGCTAGGGGGATGTGGCAGTAATATCACACACTGGGCTGAGGAGTGGCAGATGGAGGTTAGTTTGCATTAATGAGAGGCATTGGATTTGGTAAATCAAACAGGAACAGGCCCTAAACAATTAAAAGCAGGGCCTTTGGCAGTGCTGTAGTACTGAAAACCTAGGCCGTCAGGTTTAATTCTTTAAAATTTACATCTCATATTGATAGTGTGGTTAAGAATGTGTTTAACACACTTGTCTTCATTGGTCAGACCTTTGAGTATCGGCATTGGGACGTCAATGTTGAGGTTGTACAGGACATTGGTGAGACCTCTTCTGGGCACAAAGGTCTCGGTGTAAAGCCCACAGAAGTGTCTTAGGATACATCTGAACAAACCGATTAAAATGGATTTAGAGTTGTGACTTGATGGAGAAGGAAGAGGTGTCAGTATTGAATTTCAGAAGTTAGGCCCGGGATGAGTGAAAGTCCAGCCATTCGTGTTGATTGGAGTCAGATTTCGCAGCAGTAAAGGTTTATAAAATCAGAATGGTCATGGATAGGGTGAGTAGTCAGGGTTTTTTTTTCCCCAGGTTGGGGCGTCCAAAACTAGAGGGCATTGGTGGAAAGTGAGAGGGGAAAGGTTTTGATGAGGCCGAAAGGGCCCCTTTTCACACAGAGGGTGGTGTGCGTATGGAATGAGCTGCCAGAGGAAGTGATGGAGGCTGGTACAACTACAGCATGTAAAAGGCATCTGGGTACTGACAGACCATACAAGATTTTCCAGCAATTTCTGTATTTCTTGAAAAAAATGCATTCATTTTAACACAGGTATTCTGAATAAATGAAACATTTTTATTTTTTAATGACACAGGGACATATAAATATATCTTCAAATTGACCGAGACCATTTTCTGCTCAGGGTATGGCTCTGTGTGTGACAGCAGCAATGATGCACCTACATGGAGCAGGGAATGTGAAGGAGACATAGTTTGGACAATGTACAAGGAGACCTCACATGGTCCAGTTTGGGAGAGGATGATATTACTGTGTGATTCAACTCAGAGAGGGAGAAAATGTAATCGGCCTGAGAAGGAATGGCCTATTGCACTCTCTCTCCTTCATTGTTCCTCATCACAGCAATGTGTGTGAGCTAAAAAAATCTCTGAAGTCATTTGTTGCCATTCGTATTTTGATGGAATCCCTACAGTGCTGAAACAGGCTCTTTGGCCCAACAAGTCCATACCAACTTTCCCAACATTTACCCCTGACTAATGCATCTCACCTTGAAATCCCTGAACACTACAGACAATTTCGCGTGACCAATCCATCGAACCTACACAGTTTGTGGTAGGAAACTGGATCACCCATTAGAAGCTCACACAGACAAGGGGAGAATGTGCAAACTCCACACAGACAGTCACCCATAGCTGGAATCGACCCCAAGTCCCTGGTGCTGTGAGGCAGCAGTGCTCACCACCGTGCTATGATGATGATCCCTAACAAGAATTCACTGGAATCTACTCACTGCCTAAAACAAAGGGAATTCAGCCAAATCCAACTGTCCCAGGATGAAATCCCATTGCTAGCAGCTGTGTGAGTACAATATCTTCAGAAGCAGAATAACATTTTGGACAATCTCACAATTTTTCCTTTGTCATGAGTTCCAATAATATCTGGACAAAGTTCTTTCAAGTTAAAGTTGCAGACATTTTGTATGTGTGTGTCTCAGTGTTTTAAACAGGGAAATATTGATTATATTATTGCAATACCCAAACAGTTTGCCATTCATTTTTCCATCATAGTTTGAGTAACATTGCTCTGGATCATAAACGTGTTGTTTTAGCAGATTAAAGAAACTAGCCTGATTTGTCCTAAAACTTACCCTGACCCAGTCTGAGACAAATATCTTCGGCCATATCACCGAACTGGTTACATTTACCATTTGTTATGAGCAGTGGACGAGTGGGACTAGAAAAGGAAGTAGTGACCCAAAAAGCCGGGGAACTATAGACCGGTGAGCCTGATGTCTGCGGTGGGTAAGTTGTTGGAGGGGATTCTGAGGGATAGCATTTACATACATTTGGGAAGGCAAGGGCTGATCGGGGTAGACAACGTGGCTTTCTGCATGGGAAATCATGTCTCATTAATTTGGTTGAGTTTTTTGAAGAGGTGACAAAGAATATTGATGAAGCCAGTTTGGTAGACATTGTCTATATGGACTTCAGCAAGGTGTTCATTTAAAGAACAAAGAGTAAAGAAAATTTACAGCCCAGGAACAGGCCCTTCGCCCTCCAAGCCTGAGCCAATCCAAACGTACTGTCTAAATCAGTCGCCCAATTCCTAAGCATATGTATCCCTGTATTCCCCACCTACTCATGTATCTGTCCAGATGCATCTTAAATGAATCTACCGTGCCTGCCTCTACCACCTCTGCTGGCAATACGTTCCAAATGCCCACCACTCTCTGTGTGAAGTACTTACCATGTGTATCCCCCTTAAACATTCCAACTCTCACTTTGAAAGCATGACCTCTCGTTATTGAATCCTTCACCCTGGGAAAAAGCCCGTCTCTATCCACCCTGTCTATACCCTTCATGATTTTGTAAACCTCAATCAGGTCCCCCCTCAATCTCCTTTTATCTAGTGAAATTAAACCGAACTTACTCAGCCTCTCTTCATAGCTGGTATTTCATTCTGATTGTTCGACAGATGAGTAAGGTTTGGTCACAACAGATACAGAGGGAGCTAGTCACAATTGCCTTGAAGGAAGAGGGATATTTTTCAGCCTGGAGGCTTGTGAGCAGCAGTGTGCTGTAAGAATCAGTACTGAATTCACTGCATTTCATCATTTATGTAAAGCATTTAGATGTGAATATAGGGGCCATAGATAGTAAGTTTACAGATGACATCAGAAAGGTTGTGTAATAGATTATCTCAGAGTACAACTAGACCACAATTAGATGGGACAAAGGGGCAAGGAGTGACAGATGAAGTTTAATTTAGATAAATACGAGGTTTTGTATTTTGTGAACGCACACCAGGGCAGGAATTATACACTTAATGATAAGGTCCTGGGGCGTGTTGTAGAACAAAGGGGTACTGCAGGTATATTGTTCCTTGAATGTGGACTCGTAGGTAGACAGAATGGTGCAGAACACATTTGGCACATTTATCTTAATCAGTCAGAGCATTGAGTATAGGAGTTGTGGTGGGATGTTGTATCTGTACAGGATGTTGTGAGGCCACTTTAAGAATACTGCGTACAACTCGGTTTTCTGCAGAAATAACTTACCCGGATATTCCAAGACTGGAGGTTTGAGCTTAAGTGAGATGTTGATTAGGTTGAGGTGCTTTCTCCTGGAGTGTCAGAGGCTGAAGGGTGACATTATAGAGGTTTATAAAACCATCAGGGGCATGGATATCCTGAACAGCCATGTTCTGCTCTCCAGGGTAGGGAGTCCAGAACAAGAGGGCAGAGGTTGAAGGGGAGAGGGCGAATGATTTAGAAGGGACCTGAAGATAAATGTTTCACACAGAGAGTGGTGTGTGTACAGAAAGTGCTGTCAGAGGAAGTGCTGAAGGCGATTACAATCGCACATTTAAAAAGTATCTGAAAGAGGAGAGATATTTACCAAATGCTGGCAAATGGGACTGGATCAGATTTGATATCTGATTGGAATGAACAGATTGGACTAACGGTTCTGTTTCCGTTCTGCATGACTGTCTGATTCTATAAGAGGGATGTTGAATAATTCTGAAAGGACCTTTCAAGTGGGAATTCTCTTCACTGGAAGTTTATCGTGCCTCTATGTTCACATTGATTGAAAGCTGCATTAGTTAAATATTTGACAGAGAATTGAGTCATGCACAATGGGACACAGACAGGAAAGTGGGGCTGAGATCCGAACCTGATCAGCCACAATTTTAGTGCCAGGTGGAGAAGGCTCAAAGTATCTAATGACCCACTCCTGCTCCTCAGTCCCATGTTCCTGTGTTCCATTCAGCCCATCAAACCTGCTAGACAGGAACAGTTGGAGGCCACTTACTCCTATAATCTGGTGCACAGAAACAGAGGAGACCATTCAGCCTCTCAATACTGTCCCACACGGTTTGAAGTGATTTGGGAAAAGTAATTGGAAAAGCCAGGCACGGGTATGAAAGAGGCCCCTCATCTCTCTTCACAGAACTTCCCTTCTCTGCAACTTGTGCTTCAGTTGTTGGTCATGTTTAGACCCAGATTCACTGTGAATACAGCCCTTATACCTCAACCAGAGTTGGCTCACAAAATCCTCTGGTCTCCCTGACTGCAATATTCAGTAATTGCACATCCATGAAAATAACACCCACTAACTTTCCAATAACAGAATGGGAGAACATCAGGAACAGGGACAGGTCGTTCACTCCCCAAGCCTGCCTTGCCCTTCACTAAGATCATGACAGATCTGCTCTTGGCCTCAAATCCACTTTCATACCCAATTCTTCATGGCCCTCAGCTCTCTGACAGGTCAATATCCATCTACCTCCTCTCCAAATACTTTCAGGCATCTAGCTTCCCGAACACTCTTGAGAACAGAAATCCTGACATTCAATCCCACCTGTTTGAAGAAAACACTTGCTGCTCCTATATCATGGTTTATTGATATGAACAAAAGAGGTTGAGACAAGGGTTCGGGTAAAAATGACTGGCCCTGATATCAAGGCAGTGGTTGACCTTTATTGACATCAAGGATCTTAACAAAACTGAACTTAATGGGAATCAGAGTAACCTCTCCAGTGTTTGGGGTCAAACATGGTACAAAGGAAGATGGTGATCATCTCAGTCCTGGGTCAGCTCGGTGGGACATCCTCAGGGGAGCTTCCACTTCACAAACAGCTTCAGCTGAATCATCAATGTCTCCCCTCCCCACCCTCCCCACCATAAGATCAGAAGTAGGGATGGTCACCGAAGATACCACAATGTTCAGAACATTTTGTTCCCCCCCCCAGCTCCTGAGCTGGTCTGTGTCCATGTGCAACAAGTCCCAGACTCCATTGAGACTTGTGCTGTTAAATGGTCCGTAACATTCATCTACCAGCACTGTCTGACACTGCACATTGCCACAGTAAAACAAGAGTTCATTCAGCACCTCACGCTAGTTTCACAGGAATATGAGGAAGTCGTTCAGCCCATTGACGCTATTGGAGAAGAACAGGGACAGCCCATTCAGTGCCTTCAGCCTATTACTCAGGAAGAGAAGGAGTCTAGTGTGATTGACCACACCAGAGCCCCTCGAAAATATTTGAAGGCGGTCACCTAGACTCTATATTTTTTTTATTTTAAAGGGAATATAAAGTGACTGTTCAGGATGCAATGTGACAGGTCAAACTACTCGGTGTGAAGCTAAACACTATTTATTGAAATGGGAAAGATAAAATGAAAGCAAAGAAAGAGGAATTTAGAAAATCATAATTCCATTAGACAAGTTAACAGAATAACAAATCTAGGAACTATTACTAATGAACTGTACCAATATAGGAAAATCCCAAAAACACAGCCCCTTGCAGAAAGGAAAATTCAGACACAGATTGTCACAAACATTTCTCTAATCCGGGAATTAAAAACAGCACCAAGACAAAATTCAGAGAGAGTAGCAACCAGGAGATAGTCACTGAAGATTCCAACTCTGTGCAGACCCCAATAGTTTCTGATGCTACTGAGAAACCAAAACCCAGAGATCGTAATTTGTGAGAGCTGGCCACACCCATATTGGCTGCATTAAAATTAACCCAAGGCCTCCCTTGCTGTTTACTCAGTGGTCTTAACTAGCCAGCTTGGTAACGATCATTCAATCTCTCTCTGAAAAGAAACCAGGACAAAATAACCTCTCAAAGCCTGCAGCATCATCACACTTGTCAGTACATTGAGCTGTCAAACAGGAACCAGGGGTAACCCAATCAGGCCCTTGGTCCTGTCCAATCGGAAGAGGAAGAAGCCATTCAAACCCTTGAGTCTCTTACACAGGAACAGAAGGAGGCCATTTAGCCCCTAAAGCCACTTGCACAGCAACAGGATGAGGCCATTCAGCTCCTTCAGTCTCTTACACAGGAAGAGAAGGAGGCCATTCCCCCCTCAACGCACTTGCAAAGGGACAGAATGAGGTAATTGATGCTGATTCCTGATGAATGGCTTATGCCCAAAACGTGGATTCTCCTGCTCCTCGGAGCTGCCTGACCATCTGTGCTTTTCCAGCAATCTCCTGTCTACTACAATCTCCAGCATCGGCAGTCCTCACTGTCTCCTGAATGATGCTCCAACATGATGAACGAGTGGGGCAGAGGCTGCACAGACAGACTACGTTGTTCCTCCTGGCTCTGTGGCTCATGATAAACACGTGGGACTTTAACGTGGTTTTCTAGTGTTGAGGAGGGAAGCCATATGTCATGTGTGAAGTCTCAAGAGGGCACCTTCCATCTCCAAGAAGCCAGCCTTTCTCTATGCAGGGTGGAAGCTGGTGGGAACGGCTACCTGTTTCACATCGAAGGTATTATGGCTGATGTTGGGGATTGTGAACAACATGGCGTTCAGTACGGGTTCACACGCCAACAGCACAATAACATGGGGAGAGTTAATTTAGGCATATACACTATTAGGAAAGTCACTTTAGACTGATGAATCGACTCTCTGTGTTCAAATAATGCTGATCTTTCTCATGTTGATCTTGTTGAGTGCTTGTCTTGTACAGTGTATCCTGTATGCCTTACTCTGTCCAAGTCTATTTCCACCCTGTGATCTGTCTGGCCATGCTTACTATGATCTGCCTCCACTGCTCATAAATAAAGTGTTTCCCTGTCCTGAGATACATGTGACAATAAATCAGATCAATCAATCCTGAGTAAATTACGGAATTTCTCACCCTATCAATGTGTCTTTTGGAAATATACCTGCTACACCTCGTGTTTCAGCATCACCATTTCAGACTTTACAGCTCTGCAGATTAAATTCTCAGGTTCTTCACTCTACCCTCATGATACCACGATCTGTATCTGTGGTAAGGAGCTCATTCCTTACAAAGGAGGTCAAATCTTTAGAGAGCACCCCAAATGCTCTCTCAGCAAGGCTCTACAACAGCAGGAAGATGGCTTTACTTATGTACTCGAATCATCTTACAATGATGGACAGCATACCATTGACTGCACCCATTACGTACACAGGGTTTGATTCGGAGCAGTCATCATAGACTTGTGAGTGGGAGATCATGCTTCCGAACTTTGTTAGAGTTCTTTGATGAAGTGACCAAGAAGGTTTACGAGGACAGAGCTGTAAATTTAGTCTCTCTGGATTTCAGTAAGGCATTTGATAAGGTTCCACATGGCAGGCTGCTCTGAAAGGTTCCATCACGTGGAATGCTGGGGGAACTGTCCGATCGGATACACAGTTGGGTTGATAGTCGGAAGCAGAGGGTTTAGTGTAAGGATGATGGTCAGACTGAAGGCTGTGTCCATTGCTGTTTGTTATCTATGATTTGGTTCAGAATGTACAAGGCATGATTAGTAAGTTTGCAGATGACACTAAAATAAGTGGTAGCGTGATCAGTGAAGAAGTTTATCAGAAATTGCAGCAGGACCTTAATCAGGTGCGGAAGTGGGCTGAGAAATGGCAAATGGAATTTCATATAGATGTGTGAGTTCTTGCATTTTGGAAACTCAAATCAAGGTAGGAGTTTCACGGTGAATGGGAGGGTCTTAAGAGGTGCAGTGGGCAGAGGGACCTTGGTTTTCACGGGCATGGTTCTCTAAGAGTAAAGTCACAGGTAGACAGGGCAGTGAAGAAGGCTTTTGGCACAATGGCCTTCATCAGGCAGGACATTGAGGATAGAAGTTGGGAAGTTATGTTGCAGTTACACAGGACTTCGGTAAGGCCACACTTGGAGTATTGTATTCAGTTTTTGTAACCTTTTATAGGGAGGATGTTATGAAATTAGAAAGAGTGCAGAAGAAATTTACAAAGACGTTGCCAAGACCCAATGGTCTGAGTTATAGGGAGAGGTTGGACAAGCTAGGACCTTTTCTTTAGCGTGTAAGAGACTGCGGGAGTCGTTATAGAGCTGTATAAAATCATGAGGGGTATGGATAGGGTTAATGCTCTCAGTCTTTTTCCAAGGTGTACAGAATCGAGGATTAGAGGGGATCAGTTTAAGGTTAGAGGGGAAGGAATAAAAGGGAACCTGAGTGGCCACTTCTTTACACAGAGGGCTGGTACATGGATGAGCTGCCAGCAGATGTGGTTGGTGGTGGGGCGCGGGGGGGGGGGTGGGGGGGGGTGGGGGGGGTGTACATTAACAACATTTCAATGCATTTGGGTAAATATGTCGATAGGAAAGGACTGGAAGGATATGGGCCAACTGCAGGGAAATGGGGCTAACGTGGATGGACATTTACAAGGTGAAGATGAACCCCTCTGTTAATTAAAACCAAACACCCAGAAAAGCTCGCCTCACCTCGTAATCTGTTAAAATATGAGTGACACAGATCTCCTATATTCCACTATTTTAACAAAAATTAACAAGTTTGTTTCTTAACTTTAATAGTGAACACTAAACAACAACTATTGACAAATACAAGCCCCTCTTTTCTTAGCTACTTAATATCTGACTCCAACTCTGTAAAAATATGCTGTTCCAAAAGCCCACATATTAATCATTACAATCTCAAGAGCACACAGTCTCTATCTTCCCCGCTGTGTTCACTCTTCCAGCTGCTGATCTCCCCGGGTCATTTTTTTAATTGCAAGTAGGTTTAGATGAACATGTATCTTTGATAGAGAGTGTTTGAGATGGCCAGTTAGCACTCCTGCTCTCTAGCAGTTACTCTGCTGTTGGATGGCAGTAGCTCTCCCTCTAGTGTTCAAAATGCTGGGTATGCATACTCCCCATGATATAGTAATTCTCATAATTTGGTTGCTTACCAGGTGTCCAAACAATAATATTCAAATTCCATTAGCTTCTGGTTTACTGAGCGTTATTTAAACTCTTTGGTTTAATTTGAATGGCTGTCAAAACAGCAACCAAAACTCAGGTATCCATTTCTCAGCTAATGGTGACATGTGGAACAGTTTGACCTTTAGCTGGCATCTGTGGCTTTAATTTCTATTCGGCAAAACCCGTTCGGTTTTAAAGTACTCTACATGTTTTTGGCTTGATAACATCTCCACGCTTCAGAAAATAAAGTGAACCAGCAGAATGAAAAGATGACTACATTTCTTCTCCTCTAACTTTAAATCCCAATTTTATGAAATACAAAAGTATTTATCTCAGTTATATCATTCATATTAATTTTGCACACCATTATAACACTGGAATAACACTAAATCTTATCTACACTTTTTCCTTTAAATCCGCGGTAACCCATCTGCTATCACATTATGGGAGCCACAGCATCTACATTTTGTACGTTTAAAGTCGGTAAGGTAAGACTCCAATGAAATAGTCTCAGATTCTGGTCTTTAACTATTCCAAAAAATGCGAGAGATTTGTCATTGTCCAAAACCATCTCCGACAATTTGTTTGTCATATACACGTTAAAATATTGTCAGGCCAGTGCGAAACATAATCATTCTTGTTCATTAATAGCGATTTTGTATCTTTGTTCTGGTGGATATTGAGTTTTTTTCGACAAGTAGCCAATAAGCCATTCAGTTCCATCATCCTCTTTCTGTATCAATACATCTCCGACCCCGATATCCCGAGCATCAAACACAATTTTCAAAGGGTTTCATAATATTTGGTGTAGCTAAAATTGGTGTGTTGATTAATCCTGCTTTAAAATTCTCAAATGCCTCCTGGCATTGTTCTGTCCACCACAATTCTGTGTTCTTCTTTAGTAAATCCATCAGTGGTGCCAATACGCTACTGAAGTTTGGAACAAACTTCTGATAGAATCCACTCAGTTCCAAAAATTGAAGCACCTCTTTCTTTGAGGATTGTTGTGGAAATTCCTCAAAGCCGTGTGTCTTTGTGTTCCATGGGGGTCAATCTTCCATGTCCAATGTAATGTCCCAAGAACGTCACCTCTGCCTTCGCAAATTCTGTTTTCTTTAAGTTTATTACCAAGTTTGCTTCTTGTTCAACATGATCTGTCAACTGTAACATGTGAGCTTTTAATCACTTCCTAAAGATCACCACATCATATAGATAAACTACACAATTTGTTCATCTGGCCACAGCTCTGTTCCTGAGTCATAAATGTGTCTGGAGCATTATTCATCCATATAAAATACTCGATAAAATTTTTTGTCATCTCCAGTATCTTTACTAGATAGCTGAACTGACTCCACATTTTTTTTTAATTTGAAAGGGACCACTAAACCTGGCTTTGAAGGGATTACCTACCACTGGTGGTTATACTAATACGTCATCCCCACGGGATATCCTCAAAGTTTCAGAGTTTTTATCTGCCACCTGCTTCACTCTATGTTGTGCTCTTCAAATACTATTCAGATATAGTATTTAGCAAACTCACCTACTCCATCTACTCTCTCCTTCACCTCACACACAGAATCCAAGTGTGAGATTTCCGACTTCGGTCCTGTCAATTTATATTTAATTAATTTCAAAGGACCTCTCACTTCATGTACGAATATTAACTCAAAGGAAGTAAATTGAGTAGATTTATTTGGGGCATCTCTAATGGCAAACAATATAACGGGACACCTTTATTCCAATCATTCGGGTAATCATAACAGTATTCTGTGAACATGGTCTTCAGCGTCTGATGCTAACTTTCCAAGGCTCCCTGGGATTCAGGGTCCGACATACTTGATTTAAACTGCTGCATGCCGAACCTATCCATGACTTCCTTAAACAGCTGAGCAGTAAAATGAGACCCTTGGTCTGACTGAATCTTACTGCCGAGCCCACAGCGAGTAAAGAAAGCTACCAACACCTCCACCTCCCTTTTTATCTTAACATTCCGTAATGGAATTGTCTCTGGAAATCTGGTAGACATATTCATTATGGTCAGCAAATATAGTTTTCCACTTTTATGTTAGGAAGCGGAGCTACACGATGTTGTGGCCATCACGGAAACATGGATAGATGAGGGACAGGAATGGCTGTTGGAGGTTCCTGGGTACAGATGTTTCAGTAAGATTAGGGAGGGTGGTATAAAAAGGAGGGGGGGTGGCATTGCTAATTAGAAATGGTATAACGGCTGCAGAAAGGAAGTTTGAGGGGGATCTGCCTCTGGAGGTAGTATGGGCTGAAGTCAGAAATAGGAAAGGTGCAGTCACCTTGTTGGGTGTTTATTATAGGCCCCCCAATAGCAGCAGAGATGTGGAGAAACAGATTGGGAAACAGATTTTGGAAAGGTGCAGAAGCCACAGGGTCGTAGTCATGGGCGACTTCAACTTCCCAAATATCGATTGGAAGCTCTTTAGATCAAGTAGATTGGATGGGGCGGTGTTTGTGCAGTGTGTCCAGGAAGCTTTTCTAACGCAGTATGTAGAGTGTCCAACCAGAGGGGAGGCCATATTGGATTTGGTACTCGGAAATGAACCGGGACAAGTGGTGGGCTTGTTAGTGGATGAACATTTTGGTGATGGTGACCACAATACTGTGACTTTCACCTTGGTTATGGAGAGAGATAGCTGCGCACAACAAGGAAGATTTTACAATTGGGGGAAGGGAAATTACGATGCTGTAAGACAGGATTTGAGGAGCATACGTTGGGAGCATAGGCTGTCAGGGAAGGATGTGGTGGAAATGTGGAACTTTTTCAAGGAGCAGATACGACGTGTCCTTGATATGTATGTACCTATCAGGCAGGAAAGAAATGATCGTGTGAGGGAGCTTTGGTTGACGAGGGAGGTTGAATGTCTAGTGAAGAGGAAGAAGGAGGCTTACATAAGGTTGAGGAAACAGGGTTCAGACAGAGCAGTGGAGGGATACAGGAGAGCCAGAAGGGACCTGAAGAAAGGGATTAGGAGAGCTAAGAGAGGGCATGAAAAATCCTTGGTGGATAGGATCAAGGATAACCCCAAGGCATTCTATGCGTATGTGAGAAACCTGAGAATGACGAGAACGAGGGTAGGTCCGATCAAGGACAGTAGTGGGAGACTGTGTATTGAGTCGGAAGAGATAGGAGAGGTCTTGAACAAGTACTTCTCTTCAGTATTTACGAACGAGAGGGACCGTATTGTTGAAGAGGAGAGTGTGAAACGGACTGATAAGCTAGAAGAGATACCTGTTAGGAAGGAAGATGTGTTGGACATTTTGAACAACTTGCGGATAGACAAGTCCCCCGGGCCTGACGGGATATATCCTAGGATTATGTGTGAAGCAAGAGAGGAAATTGCAGTACCGTTGGCAATGATGTTCTCGTCTTCACTGTCAACGGGGGTGGTACCAGGGGACTGGAGAGTGGCGAATGTTGTGCCCCTGTTCAAAAAAGGGAATAGGGATAACCCCGGGAATTACAGGCCAGTTAGTCTTACTTCTGTGGTAGGCAAAGTAATGGAAAGGGTACTGAGGGATAGGATTTACGAGTATCTGGAAAGACACTGCTTGATTAGGGACAGCCAGCACGGATTTGTGAAGGGTAGGTCTTGCCTTACAAGTCTTATTGAATTCTTCGAGGAGGTGGCCAAGCATGTGGATGAGGGTAGAGCAGTGGATGTAGTGTACATGGATTTTAGTAAGGCATTTGATAAGGTTCCCCATGGTAGGCTTATGCGGAAAGTCAGGAGGCATGGGATAGAGGGAAATTTGGCCAATTGGATAGAAAACTGGCTAACCGGTCGAAGGCAGAGAGTGGTGGTAGATGGTAAATATTCAACCTGGAGCCCAGTTACAAGTGGAGTTCCGCAGGGTTCAGTTCTGGGTCCTCTGCTGTTTGTAATTTTTATTAATGACTTAGATGAGGGAGTCGAAGGGTGGGTCAGTAAATTTGCAGATGATACGAAAATAGGTGGAGTTGTGGACAGTGAGGAGGGCTGTTGTCGGCTGCAGAGGGACTTAGATATGATGCAGAGCTGGGCTGAGGAGTGGCAGATGGAGTTCAACCCTGCCAAGTGTGAGGTTGTCCATTTTGGAAGAACAAATAAGAATGCGGAATACAGGGTTAATGGTAGGGTTCTTAGTCAGGTGGAGGAACAGAGGGATCTTGGGGTCTATGTACATAGATCTTTGAAGGTTGCCACTCAGGTGGATAGAGTTTGTAAGAAGGCATATGGAGTATTATCGTTCATTAGCAGAGGGATTGAATTCAAGAGTCGTGAAGTGATGTTGCAGCTGTACAGGACTTTGGTTAGGCCACAGTTGGAGTACTGTGTGCAGTTCTGGTCGCCTCATTTTAGGAAAGATGTGGAAGCTTTGGAGAGGGTGCAGAGAAGATTTACCAGGATGTTGCCTGGAATGGAGAGTAGGTCGTACGAGGATAGGTTGAGAGTTCTCGGCCTTTCCACGTTGGAATGGCGAAGGATGAGGGGTGACTTGATCGAGGTTTATAAGATGATCAGAGGAATAGATAGAGTAGACAGTCAGAAACTTTTTCCCCGGGTACAACAGAGTGTTACAAGGGGACATAAATTTAAGGTGAAGGGTGGAGAGTGGTGGGGGCATGGAATGCGCTGCCCGTGGGAGTGGTAGAGTCAGAATCATTGGCGACCTTTAAGCGGCATTTGGATAGGTACATGGATGGGTGCTTAATCTAGGTTAGAAGTTCGGCACAACATCGTGGGCCGAAGGGCCTGTTCTGTGCTGTATTGTTCTATGTTCTATACACGATTAATCATAACCCACGTGAAATGTTCTTCGAATGCAGTAATTGGCACGAAATGTGCTGGTTTTCTTCCTGCCTGTTACTTACCTACCATTTGGGATGTATATCATGTACAAAAAAAAACACTTCCTTGTGCATTCCAGGTCACTAGAAATGCTTCTGAACCTTAGTCTGAGTCTTCTGTACACCTAGGTGACCGCCTGCAATTAGTTTATGTGCTAACCATAACATTGTATGCTACAGGTAACGCAATGTGGTGCACTTCAGCCCATTTCCCTTCTGCAGTAACCTATCGGGGTCTCCATTTTAATTTTATGATTCAATCTTTTGGTTTTAACGTTCAACTATATACTGAATCCTTCTCTGTGTGTGTGCATGTGTATGTGTGTGTGAATGTGTGTGTATATATCTGTTGTAAGTCCATTAGCCTTTCTGGACTAAACACCTCTGCCTGATCCTCTGCCTGTTCAGGGTTTTTCCTGCACCGTTACAACAAACAGGGTGTCAGGTCACTGAGCATCAACCCATTTGTCTTTTTCTTTCTTCCTGCTGTAACGTATGACAGTGGGATCTTGTTACTACACACTCTGGAATGATTCCTCGGTATTTTTCTTTTAACACCCCAATTCCCTAGTCTTCCTTTGGCTTCTCCACCACAAGGAGTGCGTCTCCCGCCTCAACTCCTGCTAAATCGTTCCCAAGAAAAAACTGTATTCCTGGAACTGACACTCTGTTACTCACTGTCACTGTTACTTCCCTAATCTTGATTTGGCATTCCATCCTGATGTTACACAAGGGAATGCTTAATTTCTGTCCCCATTCCACAAATTATCACACTCTTGATTAACGTGCCAGAAAGAGTGAAAATACTTTCATCTCTTACTTTTAGCGGCCGAGAGAAATTGAGGACTGCAGATTCTGGAGATGAGAGTTGTAAAGTGTGGGGCTGGAAAAGCACAACACGTCGGCAGCATCCGAGGGGCAGGAGAGTTAACGTATAAATCCTTCATCAGTAAAGTGGAGGGTAAGGGAGGGTGAAGGAGGTTGAGAAATAAATAGGAGTGTGGGGTGGAGCTGGCGTGGAAGGGAGCTTGTAAGGCGATAGGTAGATGCAGGTGGGGTGTGATGGTGACAGGTCGGACAGGAGGGTGATAGGACTCCTATCGGTGGTAGGACAGCTGGAACCCTCAAACTGTATAGCATCAAAGTTGACTTCACCAAATTCCAAATCTCCCCTCCACCAACCTCTCCCATATCCAACCGTTCAACCTAGCACTGCCCTCTTGAACTGTCATAACTGGCCATCTTCCTTTCCACCTATCGACTCCACTCTACCCTCCAACATATCACTATCACTCCCACCTACATCTTCTTATTGCCTTCGAAATGACCCTCCCACCAGCACAGCTGCTCCCCTCGTATTTATCTTTCAGTCCCATTGTCCCCTAACCACATTCCTGACGATGGGTTTCTGCCTGATATTCGATTGTTCTGCTGTTTGGATGCTGCCTGATCTGTTGTGCTTTTCTAGCGCCTCACTTCTCAACTATGAGAGACTGAGCAGATCCCATATCTCACAAAATTATAACTTCTTGTCGTTCTCCCCCTGTTCTTTCTGAGTAAACTTTATCTACAGAGACGAATTCTTTCAGCGATCAGGCACTGCCTCCATAGCCAGACCCTGCCTCGGCTGTGCACTCTCCTGCAGCTCCTCGGCTCCACTTGGGGTCTCCTTTACCAGTTTCACTAATTCCACTGAGCTTAGCCTCTACTACCACATCATTCCCCAAAGTGCCTTCATTCAACGCCCAGCACGGTGTGTCTCAGCTTACTTCAATGAAACCACCTTTTCCCAGTGCCCTTCTTAAACCATCGACACTGTCATTTTATGTTTTCCACTCCCTTATAGTGAGAACACCTGAGGCCTTTCACCACCTTTCAACCCCCTTGGGCTTCTTCCTTCACCTGTGGTAAACGATTGTGAGCTACTGTTTGCTTTGTAATGTGTGATCTTCCCTTCTCCCAATTTCTATCCCTCACAGGATGAAACTCCTGCCAGAAGCTAAATATCATCTCGTACCCCAGTGCATATTTACCTGCCCTTTCTGCCGTGCTTCTCACTTCTTGAACTTTCGGTACATTCACATGAATTCTTACTATCTCTGGAAGTTAGTCTTTTAACTTCTCCAGCAAATTAATCTCCCTTCAAGCCTCACAGGTCTTATCCATTTTTAAGGCCAGCACCCATTTATCAAAATGACTGTGGTTACTTCTTTCAAACTCAATATAAGACTGACCTGTTTCCATCTGTATTTTTCTGAACATCTGTCTATATGCTTCTAGTATCAATTCATAACCAATCAATATTGCCAATTTGACATCTTGATAATCTCTTGACCCCACATCTGATAGCGCTGCACATACCTCACCAGCTGTGCCCACCATATTAATCTGAACTAGCATTACCCACAAGTTCACTGGACACGTCATCTGACTAGCCATTTTTTCAAATGAAATAAAAAAGGTTTTGACATTTTTGTCATCGAAATATGGCAAGTTATTAACATAGTTGTATACATCCCTATGTTCTCCCTTCATCTCCATCCTGTTAACTTAAATTTCTTGTCTAATTCCCAACTTCTGCATTTAAAATCCTCTATCTCTTTCTTTTTCCTCTCTTTCTCTTTCTTCTCTCTCTATTTCCTTCCCTTTAGTTATCTTCTATCTCCAGTTGCCACATTTGCAATTTAAGTTTTTTCTAACTCCACTGCAGTTGCCTATTTCTCTGATACATCAAAGTGCTTAACCAACTCCATTACAATTTCAGCTTCCCTTTTCTCCTTGGTTAAACTCAATTCCAACCTATTTGCTAATTCTAAAAAATGTCCTCCTTCTGACCTTCTAAACTTCCTTGGAAAATTTGGGAACCTCATTAGTAATGTTAAAAGCCATTTCCCTTCACTTTTGATTTAATCAACCACAAGTAACAAAATTAAACGAATTTTCACACTGGTTTAATTTGAATATCAAAGTCACTAATTGCAATGAGTTGGAATTTGCTGGGACCTGTTGTATCTCAAATCTGTTCAAGTTTGTCCAAATCCCATATGGCAAGGCCCCAAACTGTTATGACATCAATGTCGAACCCCTCTGTTAATTAGAACCACATACCTAGAAAAGCTCACCTCACATCATAATCTGTTTAAACGTGAGCGACAGAGAACTCCTAAATTCCACTAATGAACAAAAAGTAACAATTTGTATGTGTGCAAGTTAGCTCGTTGAGCTTGGAGGTTTGTTTTCAGAAGTTTCGTCACCATGACTAGGTGACATCATCAGTGAGAGTCTCCGCTGAAGCTCTGGTGGTATGTCCCGCCTCTCTATTTATAGGTCTTGGTTTCTTAAAGTGGGTGATGTCATTTCCGGTTATTTTAACAAGAGAATGTGGACAGGATCTAAATTGATGCGTTTATTGATGGACTTCTGGTTAGAACGCCATTCCTCTAAGAAGGTCCTTGCATGTCTTAGCATGTGTGTGTGTTTTGTCCCAGTCAAAGTGGTGCCTTTCTTTGTCTGTATGTATGGAACATAGTGATAGTGCGTCATGTCTTTTGGTGGCCAGTTGGTGTTCATGTATCCTCATAACACGACAACAGGACAGTTTCAATGGTGGAAAAGTGATTTTATACACACTGTTTAATCAATGTTTGTGTGCAGTTAAGTAGCATTTTTCACACGTGCACAACACATTGTAAATGAACAACAGAGACACAGTTAACGAAAAATGATGCACATGATGTATAAAATTGATAAAACATTAAAACATGATTTTTTCCTCTCAACGTTCCCTCCTTTTCTGGAATTCCCTACTCTACTCTCTCCTTCTTACCAGGATGAGTGCTCCAAATTCTTGATTCTAGTGTCCCAAATTATTTCAGTTTATCCCCTTCAATATGTTGGCCTGTTGGGTTCTTTCCAAAGCTAGTGTCTGTCATATAATCAGAGATAAATATTCTGGCATCAGACTCAGCATTCGAACATATTACTCTGTTGTACACGCACTGTACCAAGGACCACAGCACACAGGCATTGCCAAACCATTGGGGAATGTTCATCTACTTCTTTCGATCATGTAGTTTTCTCATTTTCCACATCTCCAGATCTATATCCACTCTCTCGTTCTCCCTCTGCATCTAGTTAAGAAATCCACCAATTATTTTTCGTGTCCCATCTCCCAAAACTCCTTCTTTCAGTTTATATCTAATGCTCTCTTCAAGATGTAATGTGGTTATTAATAAGCAAAGTAACCACCAAGTCATGTGGGAGGAGCTGGCCAAAGTTAATTGGAAGGGGAGCTGAACAGGAAAGACCATGGAGCAGCAACGGGAGGAGGTTCTGGGGATAATTCGGAAGATAATACCAGACATGCAACCCCAAGAAGATGAAACATACTCATGGGAGGACAAGGCAGCCATGAGTGACAAGGCATCAAACCAAAAGAGAAAACATACAATGTGGTGAAGATGATTGGGAATCCAGAGAATTCATTCGCTCTGAAACTACATAACGCTGGCATTACTGACACTATAGAGCTCTTAATCATGGTCAGGGAAAGAAACAGAGGAAACACGTTCACTTTAAACACAGAAGATGGTATTTCTCAAGGAAAAAGATTCAGGTGAATTAAACATTTGCATTAAGAACAGTTAAATACTTTTGCGGAATGTGTCAGATTGGAAGCAAGACCCAGGGAGACAGACCCTCAGCAGAATGAGAGTTTGAAAATGGAAGTATTTCCACATCAGAAACTAGGTTAGGTCACTGAGTGCAGGGCTGATGGGTGAATGGGTCTCAGTGAGAATTGGGGAACAGACAGCAGAATTGCATTGCAGGTATTGCAGCTCAAAACTGCGTATTCATGTAGTGCTGTAGACCACAGCAGCAGGAGAAGCAGAACAGCATTCAACCACAACCTGTAACTTTTTGCCAGGGTAACACTTCAGTCTGTCATTACCATCAACACCATCTATGGCTCAGTGACGAGTGTGGGTGAACATGTCAGAGTCAAAATCACATGAATCTTAACCTGATGCTAACTCATTAAAGCTACCAGACTTGACCAACAGATCGGATCGAAGCCCGGCAGTCCTGTCACGTTCAGTGGTAAAATGGTGATGGATGATTAAACAAATGACTGGAGGCGAAGGCTCCACAAACATTCCCATCCTACATAATGGAACAGACCTGCACATCAGTGTGAAAGAGAAGGATGTTTCATCTGCACCATCCTCTGCCAGAAGTATTGAGTCGATGATACACCTCACCCTCATCATGATGCCCACAGAATCACAGATGTCAGTCTTCAACCAAATTCAATTGCTGCACGTGACATGAAGAAACAGCTGAACATAGTAGATATGACACAGGCAATGGGCCCTGACACCATTTCTGCAATAGGACTGAAGACTTGTGCTGCACAACAAGCTGTGTCCCTGGGGAAACTGTTTCATTCCAGCTCCAACTCCGACATCTCCCTGGCAGTGTGGAAAATTACTCAGCTATGTCCCGCTTTCTAACAGGGGAATAATTACAATCTGAACAATTACCACTCCCTCAGTCACATCACGACAGTCAAATTGGTTGGAGTTCTTTTTGACAGAGCTGGCAAACAGCAGAGAAATAACCAGCTCAGTGTGGTTTCTAATGGGTCCCCATGTGGAGATGGTGCTGTTGTGGAAATGTCACTGGATTACTAATCCAGACCAGGATAATGCTCTGGCAGCGGGTGGAAGTTAAAGACAATTAATAAAATATCGAGATCTAAAATCTGGGGTCAGGAATAGTGACCTTGAAGCCAATATGGATTGTAAACAGAATTTCCTCCTCCAATGTACTTTTAGGAAGTGAATCTCCCGTGATTTCCTGGGCTGGACTAAAACTGACTCTAAAGACCCTGACATGTGATAAACATTTCAATGGTCTCTGAACCCCAAGCAAGGGCACTCATTTGTATCAAACTACTCCGAGGTCTGAAAGGATGAAACCGGACAGAACACCCGGCCTCAGCATCAGTGTCGGAAAAGGGAATGGGAACACAGTCCTGTCGACCCTGCAGAAACCTCCTTCCTAACATCTGAGAGCTTGTGACAACATTTACAGAGCTTTCCCACAGACTGCACCGCAGGAAAGGAGTAGATCATACAACACATTGAGCCTCCCCCATTCTAGTTCATGGAAAAAAATCTCCTCAATGCACTTACCCCACATGATATACATATCCGTTAATGTGAGTAACCTTGGGAAGCTATAAAATAGGAAGTGCAGTAGTACATTTGGTCCATCGAGTTTTCTACCCAATTCATTGTAATGATGGTGGGCCCTTCATTTCCACACCGTACTCCTGCTCTCCCACCATCCCTTTACTGTCTCTAAATCCTTATCTATAATCAATGTCTCAGTTTCCAGGTGCGAGCGAATTCTCCAGGTTCCCCAGTCAGTGAGTGCAGACATTTATTCTCATCTCAATGCAGAGTGTCCTGCTTCCAATCTGACTCACCCTGTCAGAGTTTTGTATATTTCACTGAGATCTCCACTTATTTTCCTAAACACCGTGGAATACTTATCCAGTCTCCCCAATCTCTGCTCCCACAACAAGCCCATCATCCCAGAGATCAGTCTGGTCATCCTTCACTGCTCTCCATCAATGTCAGGTTTGCCCTTTATTAGGTAAGGGTTCCAAAACTACACACAATACTGCACGATGTTCGGGATGATATCTCACCAGGCCCTGTACAGCTGCAGTAAGACACCCTTACTTCTGGACTCACATCCCCCTGAAATGAAGGTCAACACTTCATTTATCTTCCTCACTGCTTTCTGTTTCTGCAAGGTTGTTTTCAGCATCTGGTGTACAGGGAGATGCAGATCCTTTTTAATGTTACAGTTCCCCACTTGGTGGGTCTGTGTACACTGGGCAGTGTGCCAATCTCCATGCCCAGTATTGACTTCTGGTTGCAGAACTCACTGCACTGCAGGGGCCTCAGAGGTTTATGCAGAAGGAAAAAACAAACAGGAGCATACGTCCCTTTGTAGATTAACATGTTTCAACCAATCCCTTTCAAATGGTAGGCAGTCAATTTATCGTTTCCACCAAAGGGCACACCGTCACCTCTATCCACATTGTTCTCCATTTTTCACGTATTTACCCATTCACTTCGCTTGTCTAAGTCTTCTCGGTGCTTTTTTACATTCTCCTCACCCACTCACAATCCCATATCCATTAGGGCTGTCAGCAGGCTGGGATATATTGTATCTGATTCCAGTAACCAACTGTTTAAAGGGCATTGTGAACAGCTGGGCCCCAAGCACCGATCCCTGCCACACCTCAGCAACAGCCCTCTGTTAATTTCTATTTATTTATTTCGTGAATCTCGGAGTCACTGGCTGGACCAGCATTTATTGCCCGCCCCTTGTTGCCCTTGAGAAGGTGGTGGTGAGCTGCCTTGTTGAACGCTGCAGATCACCTGCTGTGGTTGACCTCCAATGCCATTAGGGAGGGAATCCCAGGATTCTTACCCAGTGACTGTGAAGGAGCAGTGATATATTTCCAAGTCCGGATGGTGAATGGCTTGGAGGGGAACCTGAAGATGATGGTATTCCCATACATCTGTAGCCCTTGTCCTTCTAGATAGACGTGGTCGTGAGTTGGGAAGATGTTCTCTGAGGATCTTTGGTGAATCGTTTCATTGCAGCATGTAGATAGTAAAACACTGCTGCTGCTGCTGAGCGTTGATGGTGGAACATTGTGGGTGAAGGGAGAGTCAGACTGGCTGCTTTGTCCTGGATGGTATAAAGCTTCTTGAGTGTTGTTGGGGCTGCACTCAACCAAATTGGGAGTCTTCCATCACACTTCTGACTTATACATTGTAGATGATGGACAGACGTTTGGAAGTCAGGATGTGAGTTACTCGCCCCAGTATTCCTAGCTTCTAATCTGCTGTTATAGTTACTGGGTTTATGTGGCGAGACCAGTGAGTTTCTGAGCAATGATTACCCACCAGGAATCTGATACTGGGGATTCAGTGATAGTAACACCATTGAATGCCAAGGGGCAGGTTAGATTATATTTTATTGGTGATGGTCATGGTCTGGCATTCGTGTGGCCTGAATATTACTTGCCACTTGTCAGCCTGGATACTCTCCAGATCTTGGCGCATTTGGACATAGACTGCTTCAGTATCTGAGGAGCCACAAATGTTGCAGAACATTGTACAATCATTGGCGAACATCCCCACTGCTGACCTTAAAATGGAGGGAAAGTCATTAATGAAGGAACCTTGAAGATGTTTTCGGTCACTGCCCGAGGGACTCCAACAGACTTGTCCTGGAGCTGAGTTGATAGACCTTCATCAACCATGACCATCTTCCTACGTGTCAGGTATGATTCTTACCAGCGGGGGGTTTGCCCCTGATACCCATTGATTCCACTGTTGGCAAGGGCCCTTGATACCACACTTGGTCGAAGACAGCCTTGATTTAAAGGGCTATCACTCTCACCCCACCTCTGGAACTCAGCTCTTTTGTCCATGTTTGAACCACGGTAATGAGGTCAGGAGCTGAGTGGCCCTGGTGGAGCCCAAACTGGGCGTCATTGACCAGGGTATTGCTGAGCAGGTACTGCTTAAAAACACTGAGACCTTCCACCACTTTACTGATGATCGAGAGTAGATTGATGGGGTGGTCATTGGCCAGATTGGATTTGTTCTGCTTTTTACATACAGGAGCAATGATTACTTGGGGTAATTTTCCACATAATCAGGAAAAGCCATTGTTGTAACTGTATTGAAATAGTTTGGCTAGGGGAGTGGCAATTTATGGAGCACAAGTTTTCAGTACTATTGACATAATGGTGTCAGATTATGCACCTTTTGGAGTATCCAGTATCTGCAATCGTTTCTGGATATCGAGTGGACTGAATCGAATTGGATGATGACTGGTAACTGAATTGCTGAGGACCACTGGAGGAGGCTGAAATGGATCATCCACTCAGCGTTTCTGACTGAAGATTGTTGCGAATGTATCAGCCTGATCTTATACACTGAAGTGCTAGGCTCTTCCATCATGGAGGAAGGGGTTATTTGTGGAATCTCTTCCTCCAGCGAATTATTTAATTGTCCCCAACGTTTCTCGGCTAGATGTGGAAGGACTGCAGAGCTTAGATCTGTTCCTTTGATTGTGGGATCACTTAGCTGTGTCTATCACTTACTGCTTATGCTGTTTGGCGCACAAGTAGTCCTGACTGGTTGCTTCACCAGGCTGACACCCCATTATCAGGTATGCCTGGTGCAGCTCCTGCCACCCTGCACACTTCACTGAACCAATGTTGATCCTCAAGATTGATGGCAATTGTTGCGAGGGGGATATGCGGGAGGCCATGAGGTTATGCGGGAGTACAACTTGGCTGCTATTGATGACTCACGACACCTTATGGACATCCAGATTTGAGCTGCTAGATCTTTTCGAAGTCTGCCCTGTTTAGCAACGTGATAGTACCACCCAAAATGGTGGAGGTTATTCTCAATGTGCAGGTGTGATTTTGTCTCCACAATGACTATGCGGTGGTCTCTCTTACCGATCATGTCATGGACAGATACTTCTGTAACTGACAGATTAGTAAGGCTGTGTTCAAGTATGTATTTTCCCCATGTTGGTTCTTTCCCCACCTGCTGCAGAACCAGTCGAGCAGTTATATTCTTTGGGGCCTGGCCAGCTCGATCAGTAATGCTGTCGCTGAGATACTCTTGGTGGTGAACATTGAAATTCCCCCACCCAGAGTAGATCTTGCATCCAAGTGTTGGTCAGCATGGAGGAGTACTGACTCATCAGTTGAGAGAGGCTGGTACATGGTAATCAGAAGGAGGAGGTTTCCTTTCCCATGTGTAAACTAATGCCATGAGACTTCATGGGATACGGAGTTACCGTTGAGTACTCCAAGAGCAATTCCCTTCCAACTGTATCCCACTGTGCCACCACTTCTGCTGTGTCCGTCCTGATGAGACAGGAGATATCTGGGGAAGGTAATGGGGTGTCTGCGATATAGTTATACTCACAGAATCATACCTTACAGACAATGTCAGGCTGTTGCTTGACGAGTCTGTTTATTTCTATTCACCGTTTCCTGCCAGCTGTCCCATTCTGGAAACATAGCCATATATTAGCCCCCAATCCACTCAGATTTGATTTTGCAAATTGGGCTTGGAGCTTTACCAAAATCTTTCTAAAAATCCACATGTTTTACATCCATTGCTTCTCTTTCATTTGTCTCCCATTCTGTTTCTCAAACATAATTCCCATTTCATAAATTTACGTTCGTGTTGCCTATGACCAATACTTTCAGCCAAAATAATTTCTCCTAAACCATTTACTTACTATGTTCTCTGTTCAATGTACTCTATCATTTTCCCACACCAGACTCGGTTTTCCTTGTATTGTTTGAAAGTTCTGTGAAGACAGAACTGAAGTAGTGGCTTCATAGTTCTGCCATTTCCCTGTTTCCCATTCTCTATTCTCTGGTTTCAAACTGTAAGGAAACTGCACTTGTTTTCTCATATTTCTCACATTGACATAAATTAACAAGCTATTACAGTTCACTCTTTTAACCCTTGTGAATACACTCTTCAGAAAGTCATCAATTCCTGCCTTAGACTGCTCAATAATTGATCTTCCACACCATACACTCACAGGAGCATAGACTCTGTGCCAACAGAAATACAGCACAATCTATATTAGTCCCACTTTCCTACACCAGGCCCATAGCCTGGAATGTTATGACACTTCCACGTGCTCGTCCAAGTACTTTTTAATGATTGTGAGGTTACTCGTGATAATTCCCCTTCTCGGGAAGTAATCCCAGAACCCCACATCCTCGAGGTGAAAAATTATTTAAATCCTCTCTGAACCTCAAACTTTTCACTTTAAAAGTGTGCTTATTTGTTCTTGACCCTCTGACTAAAAGGAACAGCTGCTGTCTATCCACCCTGTCCATGTCCCTCATAAACTTATCCTCCTGAATCACGGACCCCTCAGCTTTCTCTGCTCCAAAGTAAACAACCCAAGCTTATCCAGCCTCTCTCCATGGCTGATATGCTCCATCCCAGGGAACATCCTGGTGAATCACCTCTGCACCCTCTCCAGTACAATCACATCCTTCCTGGAATGTGGCTCCCAGAACCACATACAGTACTCCATTTTGGCCGAACCAAAGCCCTGTATTGCTCTTATAATCTACATCCTGATTAGGAAACACAACACCCAAGGTCCAATTCTTAACTAGCCCATTAACCTATCCAGTCACATTCAGCGATGTGTGGAGAAGCACATCCTGAGCTTCCCAGTGTGCTGCCATTCATTGTGTCCTCCCCTGTCTGGTTCCTTCTCCCACAGTGCATCAGCTCATATTTAGCAGGGTTACATTCCATCTGCCATTGATCTGCCGATCTGACCATTCCATCTGCATCTTCCTGTAACTTAAGGCCTTCCTCCTCACTGCGAACCAACCGGTAAATCTTTATGTCAAACATACAGTTACTGCTCACACCTCCCCCACTGTCCACCTAGCCCCCTCCACATTCACATCTTTTTTTATGAATGACACAAACAATAAGGGACACAGCACTGATCCATGTGATACACCAGGGGACACTGGTCTCCAGTCACACAAACAGCCTTCTCTCACCACCCTCTGCCTCCTGACACTAAGACAATTCTCCTTGTAACCTGTCAAGGTATCCTTCATATTGTGAGATTTTACATTATTTCTCAGCATCCCAGCTGGAAATTTGTCAGAGACCTTCCTACAAAACTAAACAATTGACCTCCTCAAACTAATTCAATCAAATCCAGTAGATGCGACTCCCTTCTGATAAAGTCATGATAATTCTCCCTGATCAAACCTTGTGACTCTGATTGGAGTTCGATTTTCTCCTTCCCTATCTTCTCCAGTAGTTTTCTTAACAGTGATCTAATACTCGCTCATCTATAGTCACCTAGACTATTTCTCCCACTCTTACTGTGAAGTGTAATCGTATTAGCAGTCCTCCAGTTCTCTGGCACCTCCCCTATGGTCAGATTCTAATTAAAATATTCAATCAGGGTCATTCCTCCCTTGACCCCAACAGCCGCCTGTGATACAACTCTTTCAGACATGGAGATTTGTCCAAATTTGTACAGAACAAAGCCTCAAATCCCTGCTCGTATTTTACATCAATCTGTTCAAGAGTTGTCCCGTCCATCTTCTTGAATTCTGTACCTGCATCCTCCTTCTCCCAAGTGAAATAGATGTGAAGGTCTCATGTTACAATCCATCAATATTCTCCCGCTTGATACACAGATTGCACCTTTGGTTTCTAATGGACACTGACTGTTTGCTGATTATTATGTTTGACTTGTCCGTGTAGAATATCGTGGGATTCTCCCAGATCTCGCCTACTTGTACTTCCTCATGTCCCTCTGTTATTCAGTCCTTTCGATGTTTCTAAGATTCACTACGATCACCTCTCATGTTTCGAAACTCGAGATTACAGGCTGAGTTACCCTGTCAGACAACCTTGCCAACTTCGGGGTTAATTTGGAGAATACCTTTTGAAGTTCCGCTGTAGTCACTATATTCTTTCTTCGATTGGGAATCCGAGCGATACACAATATTCTAAGTTTCGTCTCACCAACGCTCGATGCAACTGGTGCACGACATCCTCTATCTTCCAATTACATTCACATGAATGTAAACCTAATTTTTCTTTCCCATTTGCATATGTTCTTCCTAATACCTCTCAGTTTAACTTTTCTTATGAGCTCAGTGTGTGAGTTCTTTTAAAAAGCTCATGAATATCCAACTATACATTATCCATTGGTTCTTCATTGCCTATGTCCACAAGAATCATCTTCAAACCATTCCAAAAAAATGTTTGCCACTGCTGGTTTTCCGGTCATCGGTACATTCTCACACTCCCCAGTTATGTTTTTACCTTCTAAATATCTAGTAGCATGTTCTTTGTAATCGAGTCCAAGAGATACCTAACTGCGGATGACAGGTTAACTGGTCTGTAGTTTCCCATTCTCCAAATTCATCCTTTCTTAAACTGTTGGATAATATTTATAACCTTTACCTTATCCAGATTGGATAAATGCCTTTCGGGAATGTGTCGGAAAATAAAGTGAAAATCCGCGATGCAATCAACATGTCTATTGCTGCTTCCTCTGAAATTCTTGTATGAAGTACATCTAGTCTGTCAGATTTATAAATACTCAATCCAGCTTTCTTTTCAAAGATGACCTCAACACTGATAAGAATGGTCTTAGACTTTACTTACACAAGTCCCATGGTCACTTGGTATTTCTGGGAGAATTTCTGGACATTCTTCCATGGAGATAGACACAAAGAAACTGTTTCTTTTCCCTGCGATTTCTCTGTAATCTGCAATACATTATCCTGTCTGCACACCAACTGTTCCACATTTGACCTTGTTTTTATTTTTTTCATACATTGATAGACGCTTTTTAGCAGTCTTTATGTTTTTCTTCCGCTTGCATGCTTTTTCTCTTTCTGATTTTGGTCATCCTTTGCTGGGTCCGACATTTCTCTGAATCCACTGGCTTACTGCAACACTTGGCATTTTTCAAAGCTGCCTCCTTTCATCTAATAGGAAGATGAAGGTGGGGTTGAAAGTGATAGTCGGAGAGGAAGGTGCACCAGATTGATAGGGAGGAAGGTGGACACATAGGAACATTCAAAAGGGCGGTGTTGACTTGGAAGGTTGGAGTGGGATCAGGTGGGATTAGGGGAAATGGGGAAATCCACAATGATCCCCTGTGGTTGGAGGGTCCCAAGGCAGAAGAGGAGGCTTTCTTACTCCAGGCTTCTGGTGGCTCCGGTTAGGCGATGGAGCTGGCCCAGGACTCTCATGTCCTTGGCAGAGTGGGAAGGGGAGTTAAAGTGCTCAGCCACTAGGCGATGGTGTCTTTCAATGTGGTTGTCCTAGAGATGTTCCCTGAAATGATCTACAAGTTGACCTCCTGCCTCGCCAATGTAGAGAAGACCACATTGTCTTTAATGGATGCAGTGGATGAGGCGTTCTGTCTCCCTTCATCACCTATCACTTTCAACCCCACCTTCACCTACCTAACGTAATCCCAGCTACCTCCCCCCTGCCGCACCCTCTTCTCATTTATCGCTCAGCCCCCTAGGCCCATAAGCTTCATTCCTGATGAAAGGCTTATGCCCGAAACATCGATTTATCTGCTCTTAGTATGCTGCCTGACTGTGCTTTTCCAGCACCACACTCTTCGACTCTGATCTTCAGCATCTGTAGTCCCCACTTTCTCCTCACACCTTCATGGTCTGCATGACTCAGATTTCAAATGGTTACTTCAAATGCAACAAAAACTGTCGTGTACTCAAACAGCATAAAAGAAAACCAATACATTGTGGTCACTGTTCCAAAAAGTTCATTTCCAGAAAAAGTTTCAATTAGCTCTTCTGATCACTCAACACCAATTCCGAAATAACCTGATCTCGAGCTCAGTGCTCAACATAATGTTCATGTAAACCATCTCACACGCGGTCATGAAATCCACTTTCCCAGCATGAGCATTCAATTGGGTTAACACAGTTTAGATATAATGTAAGCATTATATTATTACTGCAGTACCCACAAATGTGTATATCTCATTTCCTGTTTTATAACATGTCCAGCATTTGTATTGCAGCTTTCACTTTGAGATATAACTCCCATCAGTGTTTGGTCCTCCTTGCTGTTTTTGCGCTCCACCTTACTCGATTCTGTGGAATTTGAGCGATGTGGGTTCTGGAGAGATTAATGGCAGAGATCATTTCGCCACATCATTCATGAACTTCTCAAACTTTAATTTCTCCAGATCTCCCGTTATGTTATGGAGTAGAGAAGGACAATGATTTTCCAACAATGCTCTATATTCCCCCAGAGAGCTGAGACAGCTCTAACCTGGGTGGGAACCTTACAACAGGCAGGTAAAATGTTGCTGCTGCTGTACAGGGTCTTAGTGAGATCACATCTGGAGTAGTGTGTACAGATTTAATCTCTTCAGTGAAGAAATGATGTTGTTATATTGGAAGCAGCTCAGAGATGGTTCCCTCAACTGATTCCTGCAATGAAGGTGCTAGCGTATAACGAAAGGATGATCAGGTTGACCCAGTAGCCATTGGAGTTTACAAAAAATAAGGATGACCTTATTTCAACATAGATGACAGATGTAGTCAACGAGTGAAGCGAATTACACAGATGGTGGAGGAACCATTCCGTTCTCCTGCCTGTTACACAGGAACAACAGGAGGATATTCAAGCCTTCGACCCTGTTACACCAAAACAGGACGAGGCTATTCAGCCCATGGAGCCTGATACATATTTAGAGAAGGAGACCAATCAGCCATTCAACCCTGTAACAGTAGGCCATGCTGCACCAGTATCCTGTTAAACAGCAACAGGATCAGTCCATTCAGACTCCTCAAGTCTGTAACATAGGAACTGGAAGAGGTCACACAATGACTGGAGATTGTTACACTGGGATAACAAGAGGCCATTCAGACCCACCGATCCTATTGCAAGGGAATTGGATAAGGATAAAAACTATCTGAGACTTCTTTAATGAGAAAGGAAGAAGTATTTTCGACACCTGTCTGTTGTATGGGAACAAGATAAGACCAATAAATCCCTCGGAACCATCTCCTGGATACATGAGGAGACCGTTCAATATTTCCATGGAGAAGTATGAGAAGACCCATCAGCCCATCAAAATGTTAGAGAGCAACAGTAACATTCCATAATCTCCCAATCCTCTAAAGGATCAACAGGTGCAGATCATTCTGGCCTTGGAGACGACAACATGGGAACACCAGAAAGACGTCAGCCAATCGAGTTTGTACACCAGCAGGATGGTGAGTCCATTCAGCCACACATGGGTCTTATACAGCAACTGGAGCAGATCTCTTAAAAACGTCTGCCCATTAAATAGGAATTCAAAGAAAACGTAAAGGCTTTCGAAAGGGAAGAGCTTATAATAATGGGATACATTCGGGACTAAAGTGTAACAATAAACTATTGTAATTTAAGGCAAATTGTTCGAGTCCATTGTTCAGGACATTTGCAAAGTTAAACCACAATCCATCAGAGTCAACATGGTTTTACAAAGGACAATCAAGTTTGAAGTGTTTGCTTGAGTTATTTGAAGATGTCACAAAAAAGGTGGATCGTGGGAGATGGAACATATCTGGTCTTCCTGAAGGCATTGGATATGTCTCTTCTCTAAAGAGTAAGTGGTATGATCAGACAACATGGGTTTAGGGGTAATTTATTCGCTTGGATGGAGGATTGGTTATCCAACAAAATGGAGTCAGATGGAATAAATGTGTCATTTTCTTTTGGTAAATGCAATTTGTGGGGTGCCATTGATTTCAGCACTCATGGCTCGACCATTTGCATTGATTGGATTACTGTACTCGGTTGACGGGAGAGAAAATACAATGCCTCATTTTCAGATGACTCTCACATCGGTGGGAAATTACTTTGGAATGATGATGCAAGAGATTTTAAAACTATGCGGATAGGTTGCGTGAATAGGCCAATATTTACCAAGGAAAATTAAAGGGAATAAATATGGGGCTATTCAAGTTGGCCAGTATAATAGAAAGACAAATTATTATCTAAATGGAGAGAAAGTTCAAAGTGCTTGCGTGCAGAGGGTTCTGGGTGTCTGCTTGCATATCACAGAAAACCTGCCTGCAGGTACTGCAAGTAATGAGAAATGCAAGCATAGTTTCAGTGTTTATTTATAAAAGGATAGAGTAGAAAGGTAGGGAGTGTTGGTGTAGCTATGCAAGGCATTAGTGAGGCTGCAACTGGAGTACAGTTTGGGTGTCCTGCAGAATGAGGTATTTCCATTGGAGGCAATTCAGAAGAGCTTCATTAGATTGATTCCATATTTGAAGTGTTTGCCTTATGAAGAGAAATTGAGCAGTTTAGGCATATACTCTCGAGTTTATAAGAATGAAAGGAGATCTCATTGAGGTCTGTAAAATGCTAAAAGTAATTGAATGTGTAGATATGGAGTGGATTTTATTTTCATGTGGCGCAATCTACAATAAGAGACTAGAGTTTTAGGATGGAGAGATGGCAGGAAAGTGGAACAGAGGCCGTGTTGACATCAGTATCATCGAGGGGTTGGATTCCTCACAGATGCTCCTTGTTATTTTTCAACCCTTCGACAGTGTTTCACTGGAATGGGGGAGGACTGGGTATCATACACGAAGCAGGCACTCAGGATAAATCAGTCTCAATCAGTTAGACAGAATGTAACCAGTAGGGTCACACAGTGACCAGCGCTGGGTTCTCAACTATTTACAATCTATATTCATGATCAGGTGGATGGAACAGATATACAGATGCTGAGTCTGGTGATGTCGCTATGGTAAGCAAGAAAATAAATTATCAAGAGAGGGTGGAGAGTCTGCGAATAGATTCAGAAATGTAAAGGCAATCGATAATAGTTTAGCAGGTGGAATTTAACATGATATAACCTGTCATTTCATTTACAGGAATAATAGAAAGCAATATGTTACTGAAATGGAGAGGGATTACAGGACTTAATGATACTGTGTACTGGGGGGTTCACTCAGATGCGTTCAGACAGGGGAGGTTTTGCTCCATCCCTGATCGTCTGCTCCCAGACAACCCAAGTGACCCCATTGCTCTCCGTACACATGGAATACTTTGATCTGGTTGATTGGTGGTGGGGATGGTGTTTTGAAATGTGCATCAAGGGGACGGCATTTATCCAAGATATATTCATTCCTTTCTACGTGGAGACCCGATGACGATGGAAATGGCTGACTGCTTCTGAATGAAGAGACCATGACTTCTGCCAGGACAGTTGGTATTCGCCAACATGATGTACTGTGATGGGCACACTGTGACATTAATGGAGAGAGAGAGAGCTCCTTCTGTTCCTCTACATCTCCGCATTGACATGGATACTCTGCAGATGCCATGGACACCATCGGGAATCCCACAATCCAGTATAGATACAACCGGCAGCTCCCTGCTAAGGGAGAAACAATCTATTTACCTCATCAACCATATATATTCTCCATCATCGAATGGTGACATTGATGTTGAGATACTGGGAAATGATGGATATGGCACCTAGTCCTGCCTGGAAAGTTCTGGATGATAGAAGCTGAATGAAACAGTGACCCTCACAGCCACTGGCAGCACCATCCTCCCACTGGGGTGAAGCTGCAGGTCGTGTTGAAGGAGGTGACACCTCTCTGTGACCAGCTCCTTGTTCAGTCAGGGTCCCCTCACAATCTGTTCCTGGGTTAAGTGGAGTTTGGGAAATTGTTCCTGGAAAATCCGGGGTGGATACAGCAGATCCCTTTCCCCATAAACACTCACTGTGTGGTTTCAGAGCTTCCCCTCTCTGCAGCCTCTGCTCCATTTGTTGTTCATGTTCCAGACACAGATGCTGTAACCACAGTCCCCATGCTCCATCCAGAGTTGGGTCACCAAGTCCTCACGTCTCCCTGAATGTCTGAGGCAACTGACAGCACAACCTCCAGCAAAACATCCCCTGCCCCTCCACTAAATTTTCAATTGCAGAAGCCAGTCAGAAGCCCCTCGCTTCAAGTGTTTTCGACCAGACCAGATTCCCTCAAAATATTTCCAGAAGGCCGTTTAGACCCAAACCTTTCCTTATTTTAAATATAGATGGGAAGTGTGTGTTCCAGTTATGTTGTGACTAGTCAAACCACTCGACATTGAGCAAACTATAATCTATTCAAATGCTTGAGTTAAAATACAATCAAAGAAAAGAACGTTTTGGGATAGCTTATATGTTGGAACACTTACACAAACAATAGATGCCGTACCTTCTTGGTTTACACCGCTTGGCACAAAGATATATTCAAATACAGAACCTTACAGCAGTTTTCCAATCCAGGGGGAAACAAGATGAACAGAGATCTCAGAGAGAAAAGCAGCTGGGGATCATGTATTGAAACTTCCAACCCTTCTGGGATCCCCAGCAGCTTCTGAATGCTGCAGCTAAAAGTAAAATGAGGAAATCTAGTCTGGGAGAGCTGGCCACTGCTCTTCCATTGTTACCACCGTTTTAATGAAACCTAAAATCTCAGTTATTTATTTAAACTGTTTTCAGACAGCAGTTCTGCACCTCTGCCTTTAACTCCTCTCTTAAAAAAAAAACCCAAGAGAAAATAACCTTTCTACAGTGATAGTATCCTCACAACTCCATCTTTAATAAAATAATCTATCAATACACAAAGGTGGATTCATTTTAGACCTCCTAACCTTCCTCTATTAGTAGACTGAAATGCATATATATTACATTGATTCTGAGCATACAAATATTCACATCTATTTGGATTTCAGTCATTTTACTCCTGCCACAGAATGCCTTTGTCTTTCTTCATCCAAGTCTCCACACTTAGGTTTTATCGCCCTGTCGCATGTATAGTTTCAAACTGAATGGCAGCAATAATAAGCTCAATAGAAACAGACTGGTATTTTTCTCCCGAAACTTCTCCAAAAACTTTAAGGGGTTATGATCAGTGATAAAGATTTGTCTCAGGTATGTTATTGGCAATGTAAATCTGAAATGTTGCAACGCCAACTCCAAGCTCAAGGCCTCCTTCCCCATTGTGGAATAAATCTGTTGAGTTTCCGGTGGACACGCCAATCACACGTTACATAATGGAATGCTTCTAATCTTTCCAATAGTCCTTTTGAATGACATAGCTCCTCATGTCTCAGCATAAAATAATTACATGCTTCTGGACCTCTTACTGCTCTAACCTCTTTACCTGCTATTCCTGGCCTATGCCAGTAAACCTTAACAAGACCTCGCACATTCTTCTCCATCTCTCACAGAAACGAAACTTTGATTTCTGAACTCAATCATCATCATCAGCCATTTCAGCTTCTAATCTTGCCGTTTTAACTCTGCTCTTCCACACGAGCTTTCACGACTGTCGGAAGTGAATGGTTGAACTTCTCCAAAATAAGAATCTTTCTAAAAGTGTCAGAGGTTTGCTCTGATTTAATACCCTAACCCACCTTTCAAAATTACTTGGTTTGATCCTTTCAAACTCAATGTGCGTTTAACCAGGGACCCTCTTTTAGATTCCTGTAACGCTGTCTGTCAATGTCTGGCCCAAGCTCATATGGATTTCAGATGGCTTTCTTCACCACTCCATACTGGCCAGATACCTCCTCCGATAGGGATGCAAATACCTATCAGCTTTGGATCAACTAAATCCACATGGTCATTGGTGTCTGCATTTGTTTAGTCACTTTCTCAAATGAAATTCAAAAGGCTTCCCCATCCTTCTCATCAAATTTAGAGAATGCCTGGATGCATTTAAACAGAAACTCGTTAGGCCATTGGTTACAATAGGGTTGCTCAACCGCACTATCCTCCTCATCCCACCGACATTCTACCTTCATCTTCGCCTTCTATATCAACTTTCGTCTCTAATTGCTAACTTTTTAAGTTGAAACTCTCTGCTTTTCTTCTGTCCTTTTCTCTCTTTCTTCTTCGTTTCCCTTTCTTTTATTTCTACTTTTCATCATAATTCAAACTCTTTCAATTCCTTCTCCGGTTCAAAGACCATCATTTCAAATTGAATTCCAGCCATTTCCAAAGAGTCTGATGGCGGTTCCACTAAACGTAATTGCCGATCTATAGCTGTAATTATCTCACATTTTCTCACAGACAATCGCAACCCCAACTCCAGTTTGTCTGTCAATTCCTAAAGCTTTACCATCATTACCTTTTGTAAAACCGCCAACTTCACTTTTCCACACCCAGAGAACTCTTAAGGACTGTATCTTTTTACACAAAATACTGTTTAAACCAACCAAGCTCAACATCCAGAAAAAGACACTATCAACTACCATACGCGACCTTTGAACCCAATAGCCTCCTGGTGTATACTGTCCAATGTCTGTGTGAGCTTATTTTGGATGATTTGGTTTCCTCCCACAATCCAAAGATGGGCATGTCAGGTGTATTGGCCATGCTAAACTGTTCATAGTTTTCAGGGATGTGTGGGTTAGTTGCCTTCGTCGGGTAAATGTGTAATAATAGGGTAGAGGAATGGGTCTGGGTATGTTACTTCTCGGAGGATCGGTGTGGACTTGTTGGGGAGAATGGCCTGTTTGCAAATTCTAAACCCAATTTGGTATTATCGATTTAGAACCGGACAAGATTCCCCAGTTTGCTATAGACCAACCAGACTGCCTCAAACTATTTTCAGAAGGTAGGCTGGATGCCAACCTTTCCTTATTTTAAAGGGAGATGTGAGTTGGATGTTCCAGATGTCAAACTATTCAAACCACTCACCATTAAGCAAAACACAATATATTTAAACACTCTAATGAAAAGCCAATTAGAAATGAAGATGAATTTAGAATAATTTTTCTATTGGCAATCTTAACCGAATAATGGATACAGTACCTTCTACTAATGAACTGTTCCAATATATCAACATCCCATAAACACATCCCTTGGCAAAAAGGAACATTCAAACATGCATTCTTGCATACGGTTCTCCAATCCAGAAGGAAACACCATCAAGTGAGGTTCCAGAGAGAATAGCAACTTACAACCCTTCTGGGACCCCAAGCACCTGGTGATTGTTATAGCTACAATATAAAAAAAACTAGAAATCCTGGTCTGTGCCAGCTGGCCATTGTTACTGCTATTTATTTAAAAACCTTAAAGGCCCCATAAGTTATTTACTTGAGCCGTTTTCAGTAGGAAGCTTTGCCTTTAAGGCCTCTTACTAAAAAAAGGTAGAAAATAACCTTTTATTAAAAAAGTGACAGCATTGTCAGGCAATTTATATGCGTGGTCCTTTACTCAGTGGGCTTCCTTTTGTTAATGATCGCATGGTCACCTGAGAGCGACAGCCACAGGTACAGACCAAGTTACAAGGATGTTTCTCATAACTTCTGAAACACTCCTGTCCATGGACCACCACATGGGACATACCAGGAAGTGAACAACAGCTTGACACACCCCATTTCATTATTTCTGAGCTACACAATGCCAGCACTCGATACACTAGGGAGGCCAAAATCCAAGGCCAGGGAAAGAAAGAAAGGGACAAGAGATTCACATTAAAGACAGAAACAGACAGTTAATTAACTGAAAAGATGTTGTGGAAATATATGGAAAACGTCATGACGAAGTTAAATCTTCGAGAGTAAAATTACAAGAATGAGAATTGAATAAAGACATTGTCTGATCAGCTGAAATGGTTTGTTACATCAAGTTCTCAAGCTGCTTCACAGAACACCACAAACAACATAAACAACATAAACTGGGACAAGATGACAGCCCAGCATGCAGAGCTGTGCAGAGTTAGCTAGTGTGTTGCTCAGTAAACTGCACTATCTGCACAGCATGAGAGTATTGCAAACTTTACTATCAAATGCTAAGTATACTCGCAACAGATTTACTGCTTACACTGGGATGGTTTGCTCTCTCTGCGCGCGTGTGTGTTTGTTCATCAGAGACTGAGTGTGTGTGTGTGTGTGTGTGTGTGTGCGCGCGCGTGATTGGCGTGGCTGAATGCAAAACTCATTGTTTGAGAAGGAATGCACATGGAGGAAATTATTTTAAATACGAACAACAGGCAAGCTTTTTGTTAAGCAGTAGAGAGAACGAGAGAAGTTTCATGAACAGATGAGCTAAAGTGTTTGAGAATGTTAAAATAAAGGCATTGCCAGACACAATAGTAATATCCATCTGCGTGCACATGAATGACAGATGGATGGGAGTTTGGTGTGAGGTCGAATCAGATTTGCTTCAGCAGGTTTGAAGCCGGGAGTATCAGCAGTAGATTATTGGCTTCATTAAGATTGTATTTCATAGCTCAAGGTTCAAACAACAGATGGAATAAACCAGTGAGATATATTCTGGAGTGGTGAGTATTTCAAGTTAGAAATGTTCAGGGTATGGTGTCAAGAATTAGCTCATAGTCAAAGGGATCTCCCACAGTTGTGACCTGACTGTTTCAGCTGCAGATATTTGCCAGGAATGGGATGGAAACAGTGGAAGGAAGTGGAGTTTGTAACCAGAAGAGTAGAAAGTGACCTCGATGCTCTTAACAGTAAAGGCAATGAGACAATGCATTGTGGTTCTCCCCTGAAACTGAATAGTTCAACATAGAGACCCGTGAGTAACACTGCCAGAGCAGAGAGTGAGGCAGTAATTGAACACCTTCATTAATGTAGTTAGTAGTGGTCTGTAGAGTGAATATCTGGATTGAGAGATTCAACAGGAACAATAACAGTGGAAGGAAGTGTAGACAATATGAAATAACAATAATACACTCATAACTGGTTTATAGAAAACAAAATCTGGATAGTGATACTCACCAGGAACACCAACGATAGCCAAAAAGGGATAATAAAAGTATTGAATAATGAGAAGAGCGAAATAGATCCGCATTGATAATGACCACCAATCAAATGCAGAAAGATACCAAACATAATCGGATAAGCTCCTGTATATTGTTGGAATATTCCTGTCTAATGTTCTCAGATTCTGATCTATTGTTGGAACATTCCAGTCTAATGTTCTCAAATTTTGATCCTTTGTTGGCACATTCCAGTCTAATGTTCTCAGATTCTGATCCATTGTTGGCACATTCCAGTCTAATGTTCCCAGATTCTGATCCATTGTTGGCACAGTCCAGTCTAATGTTCTCAGATTCTGATCTCTCCTCCCCCTTCTCTCTGGATCTGCTGATCCCTGTCGGTGCTGTCAGTGATGCTCCCGCTCATGTTATGGGTTGACACATTGAACGGAGCCCATTTATCATTGAAAGATGGAAACCCTCCACTGGGATAATTAGAATCCATGGGGATTGGCATTAATCGCAGTCACTGAACAAATAGGCTCAGTTAACCTGTTCAATAAATCACTTTTCATTTACTGGTTTTGGATGGAATGGATAAGGGTTGCTGAGGGATGGACAATAAATCTTTCAATATTTTAAATCATTTTTTCCCTTGTATATGAGAGTATTAACAGAACACTGCAGCGGTCTATATATGTTCCACTCTGTTTATGAAAATAGGCAGTTATAAAATGACAGATCTGCTGCGTAAAAAAAAACGTCGGGTGGGCAAGTTTCTAGATACCTGAAACAAAGTACGGTACTTATTGACCAGTGTGAGGCTACTCCTGGTTTTAATGCCCTGTTTTCAATTCCTTTCATAACCTTGAGACAGAACATTGAGACTGCTGCTCAGTAACAGGCCAAAGCAATTCTGTCCCTATGGGCCCCTTACAGAGGGATAGGAGAAGGCCATTCAGCCCATATTAACCTGTTGCTACTTGAAGAGGTGGAAAGTTGGAATATTGGCACATTTTGCCAACAGAATCATTCAAAACAAAGAGATTTGTCGCTGCAGCTGTATGAGGTGTCACTGAGAGGGCACCTGGAGTACATTGTGTTATTTGTGTTTCTGTAACTGAAAAGGAATGGGTCTCCATTAGATACAGTTTACCAGCTGCTCATAATCTACAGGTTGCTGTGTCTCGGATCTGTTACACAGGGACAGGAGGAGGCCATGCAGCCTCTCAATTGTGTTTCGAAGACGTGGAGGAGGCCATTAAGCCTCTTGGGGCTATTATACAGGGACAGCATTTCCAGTGTAATACAGAGGGACAGGAGGAGACTATTCAGTCTCTCGAGCCCGTTGTAGAGGCACAGGAAGTGTTTATTTAACTGTCAAGTTTGTTCTGCATAAATATTAGTTTTAAATTAGTTGTGGAATAGGAAATACCTGATGTCAACATTAAAGTTCAAACTTTGAACAAGGCCAATTTTGAAAGTGTTAGGCGAGCCCTGTGAAAGGCAGATTGGGATATCCTATTCACAGGTTAAGGGATGGTTGGAAAATGCAAGATCATCAAAACTTGGTTTCAAAGTGTCCAGAGCCAAACTGTTCCTATTAGTGAGATGGGCAAGGCTGTTGGGTGCAGGGAGTGCTGGATGGCTAGATATATTGATGCTCTGGTCAAGGTGAGGAAGGAGGCATATGTCAGGTAAACAGAGATGAGATTAAGTGAATCCCTGGAGGTGTATAAGGGCAGCAAATGTATCATCAATCGGGAAATCGGGCCAGAAAAATGTGGACAAGAGATTGCTTTAGAAATTGGCTTAATGAGGCATTGAAGACATTCTACAAATCCTTTAATGGCAAAAGATTAACTAGGGAGAGAATAGGGCCCCTTAAGGATCAGTAAGGCTACGTATTTATGGAACCACAACAAATTTGAGGGATACTAAACAAGTATTTCTCCTCAGTATTTAATGTGGAGGAGGTTACAAGAGCGAGAGAATGAAGAAATATGCAATGATACCTTGAAAAGTGTCTATATTACAAGGAGGCGTTGGACATTTTAAAACACATTAAGGTGAACTAATACCTGGGACCTGATCAGTTGTATCGCAGATGTTTGTGGGAAGCTAGGAAATAGATTGCTTATGCATTTTGCTGATATATTTGTAACATTGATTTTCACAGGTGAGGTGTCAAAAGACTGGAGGGCTGCTAACATTGTGCAATTATTTAAGAAAGTAAAGAAAAAACAGGTAACTGTAGATCGGTGAGCATGACGTCAATGGTGATTAAATTGTTGGAGGGGATTTCGAGGAAAAAGATCGATATGTATTTGGAAAGACAAGGACTGAAGAGGGCTTTGTACATTGGAGATCACGTCTCACTGACTCAGTGGATTTTTTTGAGGATGTGATGAAGATGATTGATGAAGGCAGGACAGTGGATGTTGTCTTTATGGAATTCAGTAAGAAAACCAAAATGTTCTACATAGTAGACTGGTTAGCAAGGTTAGACTGCCTGGGATCCAGGGAGAACTCGCCATTTAGGTCCAAACTTTTCTTGAATATTGGAGACAGGGCGTGACAGTGACATTTGTTCATTAAACTTGAAGACGTGTGACCAGTGGCGTGCCGCAAAGATCAATAGTGGGTCCATTGCTTTTTGTCACTGATACAAATCATTTACATTTGAGTATATGAAGTATGGTCAGTAAGTTTGTAGATACTAACAAATTTGTTGGTGTCGTCGACAGTGATTAATGATCTCTCAGACCACAATGGGACTTTGTTTAGGTGAACCGAGGAGTGGCAGATGGAGTTTATTTTAGTTAAATGTGAGGTGTAGCATTTTGGCAAGACATATCAAGGCAAGACATATAGTTAGGGTCCCGTCGAAAGCTGCCAATCAAGGAGAATTCCATAGAAGTTATCGAATCCCCTACAGTGAGGAAACAGGCTTTTCGGCCCATCGAGGCCACACCGACCCTCTAAACAGTATCCCACTAGACAAACCCCTACTCTATCCCTCTGAACCTGCATTTCCCATGGCTAATCCACCTCGCCTGCACATCTCTGGGTACTTTACTCAATTTAGCATGGCCAATCTACACTTATCTGTATATCTTAATACTGTCGGAGCAAAACATAACATCCGGAGGAAACTCGTTCATAGACGGGGAGAATGTGCAAACTCCACACAGGCAGTCATTCAAGGATGGAGTTAAACCCAGATCGCTGCGCTCTCAAGCAGCAATGCGAGTCACTGAGCTACTGTGTCACCTTGTGGTGCAGGTTCTCTGTTCCTTGAAAGTGCTGTCACAGGTAAACAGTGTAGTGAAGAAGGAACTTGGTGATCTTCCCTTTATTGGTACGTGCTTTGTGTCTAAACATTTTCACGACGCGTTGCATCTGTACAGGACATTGGTTTGGCCACTTTTGTAATATTGCCTTTAATTCCAGTTTCCCTGCCGTCGGAAAGATGTTGTCAAACTTGAAAGGGTACAGAAGAGATTTAAAAGAATGTTGCAGGTGTTGGAGGGTTAGAGCTACAGGGAGAGTTTGAATAGGCTGGGGCTATTTTCAAGTGTTGAGGCTGAGGGGCGACGTTAAAGAGGTTTATAAAATCATGAGGGGCAAAGATAAGGTAAACAGTCAACGTCTTTTCCCAGATAGGCGAGTCCAAAATTAGAAGACAAAGGTTTAAGGTGAGAGGGGAAAGATTTAAATAGGGACATGAGGGATAACATTTTCACACAGAGACTGCTGTGTGTATGGATTGAACAGACAAAAGAGGTGGTGGAGGCAGGTACAGTTACACCATTTTAAAGGCATTTGGATGGATACATGCATGGGAAGGGTTTAGAGAGAGATGGGCCAAGTGCTGGCAAGGGGAACGAGATTTATTTAGGATATTTGGTTTGGCATAGACGACCGGACTGAAGGATCGTTTTCTGTACTGTACATCTCTGAGACTCTGTTGCCTTTTGAGTGTATAACACAGGAACAGGAGGAGGCTACTCAGCTTCTGAATTCTGTCAGTCAGATTGTTTGCTCAATTACTGAGAGCAAAATACAAAAATGCATCATTCAGATTTTGATGGTGATTCATAGAATCAGGAGAATTGCTTTTAGTCAACAGAAGCTGTAATGAATGTGAAGAGGCTATTCAGTCCCTCAGTTCCATTCCACAGGAGCAGGAGGTGAGCACAGAGCTATTGGAGCCTGTTACACAGGAACAGGAGGAGGACATCCATTTTCACAGACTTGGGATCAGGAAGCAGTCATTCAACTGCTTGAGACTGGGACACAGGAACAGGAGGGAGTCACTCAACTGCTCGAGACTGGGACATGGGAACAGGAGGGAGTCACTCAACTGTTCGAAACTGGGCCACAGGGAATTCTGTAGGCTAGTGAGGCCCCAGGATCCTGTTACGCAGGAATAGAAGGAGGTTCCTCACTTCCCACCAGTATGGGACATTTGGAGAGAAGAGGAGTTTGCTTGGAACAAACATAAATACATGAACAAGTTGCATTCATGGTCCATTCAATCCTGCCCCACCATTCACTAAGACCACGGCTGATCAGACTGTGATTCCCTCATCCCATTTTACGGAGTCTCCCCTCTCTGCAGCCTCTGCTCTATTTGTTGGTCATGTTGCAGACTCAGATGCTTTAACAATAGTCACCATCACTCATCCAGATGGTCGGGTCTAAGGATGAGTCAGGATTTGAAGGGTCCAATAACAAGAATGAAAACATAAAATAAAGGTATAGCCAGATGTTTAGTTCTCTCACATTCGCAATCAAACTCACATAAACAGCCCATCCATAATACATTCAGGATGGAGCACTGTGTAGATATGGCTAGCGTACTGCTGAATGCAACCCAACAATATCCAGAATGGAACTCTGTGCAGCCCACACCAATACTTGATGTATATTCCTGGATAAATGTCCAGTGTGGGGAGATGTGCAGACCCCACTGGTTTATTCATATATAAACACAGGTAGTTCCAGTTTTCGGTAACACTGTGTTAGATCACTGCCCAGTGTGGGTAAACTTGCTGGAATTGACAGGATGTGCAGCTCCCATCCAGTTACAGCGCCATATCTCCACTGTACCTTGACAAGTTTTGATGCAGATGTAAAAATCATTGCAAGGGAGAGATGTAAATGAAAACAGTTGAAACACCAATAGTTCTGATTAAGGCGAGTATCCCACAAATATTTCAAGATTAAATAACTGAGATATTATCCGATGAGATTCTGTGAATGGTACAAGGAAGGAAGAGGGGGTTAGTTGCCTCCAAATCATCAATGGGAATTAGAGGAACAAATATGCAGGGAAACTGGTGAGAGTAGCAGGAGTATTAGGATTGTCATAATAGGTGATTTAAATTTTCCTAACATAGACTGGGACATCCAGATGGTTAAGAACTTCGATGGAACGTAATGTCTTAAGTTTGTTCAAGAAGGTTTCCCAAGCAGTATATAAAGGGTCCGACACGGGAAGGGACAAAATCGACATACTGTTGGGAAATAGGTGACGGTGGCAAAGTGGGGGAGTATTTTGGGAAAAGTGACTGGCGTTGTATTAATTTTAAAATAGTTATGGGAGGGACAAAATTGGTCCACAGATTCAAGTTCTAAATTGGGGCAAGGCATATTTTGTTGGAATTAGACAGAGGATTGCAGTGTTAATTGGAGTAGTTTGTTTTCAGGTAAAAGGATGTCGGGTACGAGGGAAGGCTGTAAAAGTGAGATAGCTCGAGTTCAACGTTTATATATTCCTGTGAGGGTGAAGAGAAAGTGAGGCTGGAAGAGAAAACCCTGGATGACAAGAGATATTCAGGCTCTAGCCAGCAAAAAGGAGGCGTGGTTCAGGTACAGGCAGCTGGGATCAAGGGCATCCCTGGAAGTACACAGGGGATACAGGAGTTTACTGAATAAGGAAATCAGGAAGGCGAAAAGGGAGTATGAGATAGCCTTGGCTGAGACGATTAGGGTGAACCCAAGTTCACTATAGTAAAGAAAAAGAACAACGAGAGACAGAATAGGACGCCTTAAAAACCAAAATAGACACGCATGTGTAAAACTACAAGAGATGGTTCAGGTCCTAAATTTCCCCTCTGTGTTTACCATGAAGAAAGACATGAAGTCCTGTGACCTTTGGGAGGTTAATTGTCATATCTTGGTCCTGTCAAAATCACAGTAGAGGTTCTGCTGGACATATTAGAATGCACAAAGTCAGGTAAATCTCTTGGTCCTGACCAGATATATCCAAGAGCACTGCAAGAGGTGAGAGAAGACAGGGGCCAAGGTCCTGGAAGACTCGGCGGTAACAAATATAGTCGCCTTCTGCAAGAAGGGCTGCAAATAATTGCCTTTGAAATACAGACCAGTAAGCTTCACATCTGTTTGCAGTAAACTACTTGAGAAGGTTCTGAGGTACAAGATATGCATGCATTTGGAAAGACAGAGTTTGACTTGGAGCAGTCAGCACAGCTTTGTGCGTGGCAGATCATGCCTTACAAATTTTATTAGGGTTTTTTGAGGAAGTGACCAGGAAAGTTGTCGAGGGCAGGGCGGTCAACATAATCTATATGGATTTCAGTAAGGCCTTTAGTAAGATTCCACATGAAAGGCCACTCTAGAAGGTTAGATCGCACAGACTCTAAGGTAAGCTGGCAATTTGGTGACGCAGTTGGTTTGACATTATAAAGCAAATGGCTATGGTGGAGGTATGCTTGTCGGACTGGAGGCCTGTGACTAGTGGAGTGCCTCAGGGGTCGGTACTGTCCCCATTGCTGTGTGTTATCTAGATCAATGATTTAGACGAGAGTGCACAATGCAGGTTAGTAAGTTTGCAGATGGCACTAAAATAGGAGGTATTATTTACAGTAAGGAACATTATCAGAAATTGCAGCACTACCTTGATCAGCTGGGGAAGTGGGCTGAGAAATAGCAAATGGAGTTTAATATAGATAAATGCAACATCTTTCATTTTGGAAAGTCAAATTCAGGTGGGAGTTTAATGGTGAATGAGAGGGCCTTAAGGAGTGTAGTGGAACAAAAGGATGTTGGATATCAGGTGCATGGTTGTCTGAATTTGAGTCGCAGATATACAGGACAGTGAAGAAGGCTGTTGGCACACTGGCCTACATCAGGGCATTGAGTATAGAAGTTGGGACGTTATATTGCAGTTGTACAGGATGTTGGTGAGGCTGCAGTTGGAGTATTGTGTTCAGGTTTGTTCACCTTGCCCTAGAAAGGATATTATTGAACGAGAAAGAATGTACAAGAAATTTACAAAGATGTTTACTGTGCTAAAGGGTCTGCGTTACAGGGAGAAGTTGGACAGGTTAGAACATATTTCTTTAAGCGTAGAAAACTGAGGGGGATTATATAGAAGTGTACCTCTTATCAAATCATGAGAACCATGCATAGGGTGAATATTTCAATTTTTTTTTGCCAGGTTGGGAAACCAAGGACTAGAGGACATCTGTTAATATTTGGAGAGGACAAAAATAAAAAGGAACCTGAGGGTCAACGTTTTTACACAGACTGTGTTTTGCCGATGGACTGAGCTGCCAGTGGAAGTGGTTGAGGTGGGTACAATAACAACATTAAAAAAGGTATTTGGATAAATACATGGATAGGAAAGGAGCAAGGGCAGGGAAATGGGGTGAGTGTGGATGTACATTTTGGTCGGCATCTACCAGCTGGGCCGAAGGGCCTGTTTCCATGCAGTAAATACGTGTGTTTCAGGATAGAGACAGAGAGGGACAGACTGAGACAAAATGTTATGGAAAGATATGTTCCCAGGTTTTAGAATGCTGATATGAAGACATTTCGATAGTATCATGCAACACGGGTCAGTATTATGAAGAATTATGAGTGAATGGAATAATGCTGTGAGTTCAGGCGATGGGGAGTTTTGAATGAGCATTTGTTCTGCAACTTTGTAACTGGGAGTGAGGACAGCAGAGTGTTCGGCTCATTGAACTGTATAAAACAGTAATTTGTCTCAGTGTCATTTTCATTGAGTGTGACAGAGGGATTGTCTGTACGAAGCTGAGCTAGTTTCCTGGTGCTATCTTATCGAACTCACCACATTAAATACCACCCGCCCCACCCACCTCTCATTGAATGCCAGCCCGATTCTCCCACCTACCATGATTGGAGGTACTCACAGTCGCCAGGATTTCCCGAGATATTCCGTGTTCCCTGTCACTGGTGCCATCTTTAAAAGGCTAAGGGGCACACGGCTGAGCTTTCTCAGTTTGGAGCTGCCCTGTACAGTTTACCCCGATCATGGCAGATAGTTTGTTGACGGTGCATGGTGTGCATAGTGGATGGGCTAGTGCAGAGCGGGGCTATTGCCTTCCCAGAGGGGGCCATACCACCAGACCCACCGAGCATGGTCTGTGCTCACCACCAAATGCGATGTAGCATCTGCGGCCTGAAGAAATGTCCAGCAAAACAGGACAAGCATCAATAACCTTCCCTGCTCTGTCAGGGTAATTGGTCACCATATTGTCTCTGCTCCCTCACACTCACTGTATATCTGTTGTAACACGAACAGGGCTCATGCTCCACCACTCTCACTGCCGCTCTCTCTCTCTCACACCTTTGCAATACCCTCCAACACAGTTAGAGAATATTCTGGAGAACACCGAATATGGAATGTTTCAGATAGTGTTCCAAATAATGCCCAGTTTCAGGAAAATGGCAGTGCCCCAGTGTATAACCAGATAAGAGGAAGGAGTAGAGATGCACGTTTTCCAAATCACGCATATTTCAAAACATGTTGAGGCCATTCAGCCCTTCAAATGTGCTCTAGCATTTAATAAGTTCCCAGCTGATCTGATGCTTTTCTCAGATACAGGAGCTTTCAGTCATTCAAACCTCTGCGTCCCTGTCACTGTCCAGACGGCACTCAGGCACTTTTACCCCAATTTCCTTCAAGCGCCTGTTTGAGGGCATTTCCGATGGAACGCACTCTCTGAACAGTATATTCCATCAACTGTATACTTTCATGCAACAGTCAGCATGCTTTACACAGACCAAACCAAAATATACTCTTATTTTATGGTTATAGAATCCAATCACACTGTGTAATTCTGGTTATTTCAGTTGACTCATCATAATGATATTAAATCAAAAACAACTTCTAAACACATCTTGTTATAAAATACAATTTCGAGCAGAGAATGTTTTTACCCTTGCTGGGCCCAAGGGCTTTTATCCACACTTTAAGGATTCTACTAATTCTAAATAACTCAAATAAGACACACCCCTTGCTGCCCACAGTTTAAACCTGGAATCCATTATCCCAGGATGACAACCCGGTATACCAATTATAGGGGTAAGAAACATGGTTTTGACTGTATTGCCCTCAATCTGACGCATTGTCATTCATGCTTTGACAGTATTGATAATTATTGGGTTATGACAATACTCCATAAATGTTATTTCCGTTATCTGAATTGTACCACTTTCCTTGTTATGAATGTTTCTCTTACCCTTTGTCTGTGACTGTTTCTGTCTGTAACAGTTACACTGTCTCCCACTCAGTTGGCTGGACGGCTGGTTTGTGATGTAGAGGGAGGCCAACAGCGCAGGTTCAGTTCCTCACACTGACAGAGATTACCATGAAGGGGTCACTCTCTCAGCCTCACCCCATCACCCGAGATGTGGTGATCCTCAGGATAAACCACCATGAGTGGACTGTCTAATGAGAGTCCTTGTGACTCTATTCTATCAATGTTAGCATTTTAATACTTTTAAAAATATCTTTATTGAAAAAGAGAATTTTAATATTTATAAACCAATAACAACACAACTCAAGTAACTGATCAAAATTGCACCCATGTGCATGTACATACAAAACAGGTTAAAAATACTAAATGGACAGAAGAAAAACAAAAACAAACAATAAATAATGAATAAATAATACTGCTCAGTGTAACAAAATGATAGCTCTCTTTCTTCAAGAGCATTAGCTGATATCTGTTTTTATGTTCATTATTCTTCCTCTTTGGATATAAGATATTATCGTCATGGCTGTATAAAAGCCCTTCTGAGAGTGGCAGATAAGCCTGTATCACGGTAATTCAAAAAGGTCTGCCATGGTCTTATATAAATCTCTGTGTTTGGTGCACCATGCTGGTGAGAAAGGCCAAATGGATATTCTCCATGAAGAGCTTACGACGACGCAACAGACCCGGGCGGGGGGTGGGAGAGAGGTTGGTGGGTTTTTTTTGGCGGGAGGGGGGGGGGGGGGTGATTCAGACATCCAAAACAACAGAATGCTTTTCCTTGCACAGAAACTAAGGATATTTTTTCACTTGTGCATCTGTGTAAAGTACCCTGGGCAGGCCCAGGAAAAGAGAAACCAGGTCCATCTCCAATTCAGTCCCCTCGACTCACTCGATAACACCTGATACAGTGCTCCAATATATATGAAGCCTGCAGCAGGACCACATGCAATGAGTAAGAGTGTCTGTAGTCATTCTGCATTTCGGACATGCTGAAGATAACCCCATTTTGAATTTTGGGAGATAATCTAGGGTCAGATAGGCCCTATGAAGAATTTCCAACTGCATGGAAATGGTCCTATTGCAGATGAAATTCTTCGAGCATTTTCACAAATATCCTCCCATGGCTCCGAAGTGTTCTGAACCCCCAACTCTCTCTCGCAGATATCACAAAGCTGCACAATCTCGTCTGACGGACACTCTCCAACTAATGATAAAGGGTACTGCGGGAGAGTGTATTCTAACCAATAAGCACCCTCTTCTCTCTATCGGATCTGTAAGAGTCTGGTAAAAGTGCGCTTTTTTTAATCAAATCTCTGATCTGGAAAAGAAATAGAAGAGGTCTCTACTAGCCAGTCAATACGTACGAGGTATTTGATCAAATGACATCTTTGTTTCTCCCTCAAATACCACGAGGTGTCTCAGTAGTGAGCATTGCTGCCTCACAGCACCAGGGTTCCGAATTTGGTTCTGGCATTGGGTGCCTGGCTGTGTGGAGTTAACATATTCTAGGCCTGTCCGTGTGGGTTTCCTCCCACAGACCAAAGATGTGTTGATTAGATGAATTGATTATTGATAAATCACCCATAGTATTCAGTGATGAGTCGGTTGGGTCATTAGTCAGGGGAAATATAGGATGGTACGGGAATGGGTCTGGGTGGGCTACTCTTCAAAGGGCCAAAGTGGACTTGCTGGGCGCAAGGGCTTTTATCCACACTGTAAGGATTCTACTAATTCTAAATCACTCAAGTAAGACACACCCCTTGTTGCCCACAGTTTAAACCTGGAATCCATTATCCCAGGATGACAACCCGGTATACCAATTATAGGGGTAAGAAACCTAGTTTTGACTGTATTGCCCTCAATCTGACACATTGTCATTCATGCTTTAACAGTATTGATAATTATTGGGTTATGACAATACTCCATAAATGTTCTCATTTTGTCGAAGACCAGCAGAACAATAAGGGTTCACTTTGTCTGAGAGGGTTCAATATCTAATCCTATTGACGCCGAGTCCTCAGCGGCCCAGTTACTAACATAGGATAAAAAAGACCTGCATTCATAGCTTTTAATCTGGGAGATCTACTCCCCACAATCTGCGGGGTAGTTAAAATTTGGTTAGCTTGATAGAGAGTCGCTTATGGTGCCAAATGAAAGAGTTAACCAGCCATAAAATTTCCTAAATGTCTGTCTGGGAAACATCAAAGGAAGCTTTCACACGGGTTATAGTAAATGAGGTAGGACATTCATTTTAAGAAGAGCTATCCGACCTAACCAGGATATTGGAGGTGCCTCCCTTCTTTGAAGGTCTTGTTTAATTTTTTCAAACAAATATACATAGTTCACATAAAATAAATGATCAAAAACGGATGTAATGAAAATACTGAAATAGAGAAACCTCCCCCTATCCCCCCAACCACCCCCGTCCATTTAAAAGGAAAACAGGATTTACCCTCAAAATCTGGTACTTCCCTAAGGCCTCCCATAGGCATGGCCTCCAACTTTGTAATATTAATCTTAAAGCCCAAAAAGGCGACGAGCGAATTAATGCATTGCATCACGTGAGCTGCCGAAAGTGCGGGATTTGACAAAAATATAAGATCTTCATCTACAAGCAACATAATCTTATGTGACTTCTATCCCATTTCTGGGGCAGGTATGTTGGGGTAATATTCCCAATTGTGCAGGATGCCACCGAATCTAAGATTGTTTCAGGATGGGGAAGAGATCAACCCTCTTGTGCCATTTATGCGGGTTCAAGAAGAAAATAAAATCTCTACTTCTGAAGTAGAACTGCCTCCAGACATCCACCAGCTCTGATTCTGCACACAAATCCACTAATTATGTACATTATAACGAGAGTATTGGGGACCTTTGGACATTCTGTCCACCGTGGGCTGCATAAGACAGTTGAAATATCCTCTACAGTAATGTGCCACGATGCAAGATAACTTAACTTGGGAAATGCATCTACCAGGATTTTAAGCGGGTGCACTGGGTGGCAATCCAAAATACTGTATTAATTCCCATAGTTCAAGGCTTTGAGGATTATGATCCTTCCATGAGTGTTTAATACAATCTAGTAATTTAAATGGAAGATTCTTACTGTCCATTCTGACTTTTCCCCTTCTCATAGTATTCAAAGACGCGAAATAAACCCGAACAAAGCGCCCTGCTGTAACATCAAATGTTCCTTATCATCACGGTGCATGTCCTGCAATAGAGCAACATCCACCCTCTTTGATTTTAAGACGAGAATTTACATTTTTCCTTTGACTGGCAGATCACTACCCTTTATGTTTCAGGTACACCATTTCACCACATAATAATCCATAACACATTGCAGCAACATTTGAATTCGAGAGAGTTTCACATCGAATTTCACATTGCTGAGCATTAATGATAAAACACTCAGCGACCCTAAAAACGATACAAACTATTACGACTACAACTAACAAGCTCGCAAAACCTTCCAAAGCTAAACACATTTAAAAAAACCAACGAATGAAACAAAATCCCAAGTGCCAATGACACTTTATATGGAAATTTACCCCGCCCATTGGGGGCGCTTACATATCCCAAAACTTTATCTTCTCCCCGCTACCAATGTGGCATTCAGGGCAATTAATAACAAAAACCATGCTTCAACTGCCCTTAGATCGGCAGTTTGTCATCACAACGACCTTTGTAACTCCCTCCAGCTTGAGCCACAAGCTAGGAGATTTTACTTTAGAATGTATGAGGCTGAGGGGGATCTGATAGTAGTGTATATGATCATGGGAGGCATGGACAGAGTCAATGCACTCAATCTTTTTTTCCCCAGGATTGGGCAATCACGGTCTAGAGGGCATCAATTTAAGGTCATAGGGGAAAAATTAAAAGTGAACCTGAGGGGCAATTTCTTTTAAACACAGCGTGGTATGCGTATGGGATGAGCTGCCAGCAGAAGTGTTTGAGGCGGGTACATTTACAAAATTTAAAATAAATTTGGACAAATACACAGGTAGAAAAGGATTAGAAGGATACAGGGAAATGGCAGGGAAATGGGGTCAGTGTGAATGGACATTTTGTTCGGAATGGACCAGTTTGGGCCGAATAGCCTGTCTCCGTGCTGTAAGACTATATGGGTCTAACAACCATTGTTCTCCTACTGAATGTTATATTGTATTTTCCCAATTCACTGGAGTGAACTTGACCCTCTAACCTCTGGGCTTCCATGGTGTTTGAACAGAATGTTCAAACATTCCACATTGAATGCAGACGCCATGTAAAATACAACATATTGATGTCACTATTCCTCCAAAGCTGCTTCAGAGCAAGGTTAGTAATTAGTCCTTCTGACCACACAATAGACAATATACAATAGGTGTAGGAGTAGGCCATTCTGCCCTTCGAGCCTGCACCAACATTCAATATGATCATGGCTGATCATCCTTAATCAGTATCACACAACACCAAATCCGAAATAATCCGCTCTCTAGTTTGGTTCACAACATACTCTTCAACCTCCCTGATATACACTTATGGTATTTATTTTTCACAACATTAGCAGTCACTTAGTTAACTCAGTTTCGATGCAACTTGACACCATCCATTATTACTGCAGAACCCACGAGTATTTGTTACAAATTCACAGAATGAGGGCTTAGCTGGATAACAAGCATTTACTGGCCATACCAGACGGCAGTTAAGAGTCAACAGCGTTGCCTTGGATCTGGAGTGACATGCAGGCCAGACCAGATAAGAACAAGCATTTCCTTCCCTAAAGGACATTAGTGAACCAGATGAGTTTTTCCAACAATCAGGAATGGATTCCTGATCATCATAAACCCTTGATTACAGATACTTATTGAACTCCAATTTCACAATCTGCCATGGCAGGATTTGAAATTATGTCCCCAGAACATTACCTGGGTCTCTGGGTTAAGAGCCCAGCGATAATATCAGTATGTCATAGCTTCCCTTTGAGTATGGTTGCATATATAATTTCCAGAGCATATGATGCAAAATATCTGCGCGTCAGTTTTGGTTCAGATATATAACACATCAAGTTTGTTTCTCCTTGCTATTTGTAAGACCCATCCAAACTGATTCTGTGGAATCTGAGGGACAGAGCCTGTGTCGTTATTAGTGATAGACTTGGATAAGACATTCGGGGATGCTGTGATTATGTGAAGACATGTCCAGCAATACAGGACAAGCATCAATATCCACCCCGCTCTGTCAGGATAAGTGTCACCGTATATTCTCACTGCTCCCTCACATACACTGTCTGTCTCTTGTAGCACCTACCCTCGACCAAGGCTCACACACTATCTCCAAGTAAGGCTCAAGCACGACCACTCTCATTGTTGAATTCTGCACCTTCCCTCCCCCACATTTTCTGTCCCTGATGCAATAGTCCCACACACTAATAGCACTACATGGATACAACACTATGGACAGACTCCCTCCGGCCATCTCACCATGTCACACCTCACCTAGTCCAGCACTAACATCAGGGCAATCCACTTCTACCCACACTCATTCCATCCCTTTCTCCCATTCCAGGAGAAACAGCCTGAAATAGGACAGAAAGGGCCACGCCGGGTGGTGGAGGGCCGGATATCCGTTCCCTCATCCCCCTACCCTGATATGTGGGGAGGATCCTGGAGAGAGCTGGAAAGGACCAGGAGGCCTTGTGTGGAGATTCTGAAACATCCACGTCCCACCAACCGAGTAAGGAGCAGTGTTCAGTAAAGAGTAATTCTCAATTCAAACCTGCTGTCAGTTCCAACCTCATCTCTCACTCGTAGAAGAACAGATACCCCATTGCACAGAGATGCAGGCATTGATATACACAGACGTATTGGTAAATACCCCAATATACTAACATACACAATACATACAAGGAGATAAGCATGCACACACGGAGAAGCACACAAAGACGTAAACAGTCACACACAAATAGACACAAACACAGATAGAAACACACAGGCTGATACAAAGACAGACAGACATAGTCACACAAATACAAAAATAACAAAGACATGGACACACACACGCACTTAAATACACACTAAGACACAGACGCGAGTGCCATTAGGACACAAATAAATAAGTTTTTGATTTATAAGGAGATCAAGGATTTTAGGGAGAAGTTAGGAGAATGATGTTGAGGAACAATGATGTTTAGAAATGACTGAATGGTATATCAGACTCGATGGACCAAATGGTCTAATTGTGCTCCTTTATTTAATGCTCGTGCAGTTTTATGCGATCAGGTATTCTCTTCCTAAGACAGCAGCAGCAACATATTTGACTGGAAACAGTCAGTGGTAATGTGGGAAAAGATTGGAGGGCTGAATGGTGAATGTCTATTCCTAGTTACTGTACCACTATATCCGAAAAGGGGCAGCGATTTAATATGAGGTTAACATAGTTTTTTTAAAAATGTGTCCCACAATGAAAGAGGATGTCCCTTTCCCTTTACTGTTGTGCTATCTGTGGTGTTCTCATCCTCAGGGAGCAGTGAAGACTCGGTTAATTAAGGTATTTTAGTTTGAGCTTGACTGATCTTTGCCGGACAGGAGAGTCAATGTTTATTGGGAACAGACAGGAGACGGATGGTCAGACACACTCGGATCAGCCATGAGCATTCTGAATGGTGCTGCCAAATGGCCAACTGCTGCCCCTTTCCAATGTGTTGTTCCGTCAATCCACCCTCCCTGCCGTTACAGGAATATACTGCTACCCCTATCCCATGTGTTGTTCCCTCAATCCATGCTCCCAGCCGTTACAGAGATTTACTGCTGCCCTTACCCCTCGTGTTGTTCCCTCAATCCCAACCCTCGAGGCTGTTACAGAGATATACTGCTGTCCCAACCTCATGTGTTCCCTCAATCCCACCCCTCGAGGCTGTTACAGAGAAATACTGCTGCCCCGATCCCATGTGTTGTTCCCTCAATCCACCCCTCGAAACAGTTACAGAGATATACTGCTGCCCCCAACCCATGTGTTGTTCCCTCAATCCACCCCTCGAAACAGTTACAGAGATATACTGCTGCCCCTATCCCATGTGTTGTTACCTCAATCCATGCTCCCAGCCGTTACAGAGATTTACTGCTGCCCTTACCTCTTGTGTTGTTCCCTCAATCCCACCCCTCGAGGCTGTTACAGAGATATACTGCTGTCCCTACCCCATGTGTTGTTCCCTCAATCCACCCCTCAATACGATTACAGGTTAGAGGACTATCCCATTCAGCCAGACTGGATCGTTACAATGAGACGGGAGGAGATCATTCTGCCCCTCCAAAGAATTACACAGGAATATAGGATTAAGTAATGCACCTCGTTGAGTACATTACACAACCCAGGACGAGGCCATTCAACCCGCCTGAACTGCTGCACAGAATTGGGATGCTGTCACGAACAGGAAATAGACAGTAGTGATATATGATTTTTAAAACAAAAATATAACTAGTTTTGACTCAGAGATCACTGTAGTGTCATCAATGAACAATAATCTGTGTAAAATATCTGGATGAAGAGACTGAATGGATCAAAGCTGAACTACCTATACACCAAAATACGTTCAATAGATCTTCAAATGGAGGTAGTGAATCTGCATTATGATGTAGACAGGGAAGGTTAGTGAGCAAACCATCAGCAGAAATAATATATTGTGAGTTGTCTATTGCAATCGGGAACAATTTAAATGGAGAGAGATTGCAGAACTCTGTGATGCAGATGTTTTTCATATTCTTGGTACATGAATCATATGAAGACTGTCTGCAGATGCATCAAGTGATTCGGAATGTCAGTGGAATGATGCTGTTTGTGGCAACGGGTATTAGGTTTAATTAGGAATATTTTACTGTATCAGTTCAGGGCATTGCTGAGACCACATCAGATACACTGGGTGCAGTTCTAAGCCTCTAAACTAAAAAAAAGGATACAATTCCTTTCAATGATGTTCAAAGATGCTTCCCTTTACTCATTCCTGAAATGAAGGCCTTTTGTTATCGGGGATTATCTGTTTAGATCTTAGATGAGAAATCTTGTTGAACCACGATTTTCAGAGAAGTCTTTCAGCTGGATACATATTTTCTCTTGTTAAGAAGACTAAAGCTAGATAATAATTTTTTGAATGATATACATTGTTATTAACACAAATATTATGAAGATATCAGCCCATTTTTAAAAATTGCGCAGATGCATATAAACATCTCATCAAATCATAAAACGGTCACATTATTTTCTGTTGCTAATGAAAGGTACTGTGCACCAACAACAGCAATGATGCTGCATACAGCATACACTTTATTATCATCCTATCCAGAGAATGTACATGGAGAGTGCACATGGTCCAGTTTGGTGTTCAGTTGACATTCTTGTATTTTTCCACACAGAGACGGAGAAAAATATTACTTGCTTCAGAAGCAGCAGCCAATTGGTCTCTCTCTCTCTTTTACTTTGCTCTGCCTGAAAACAACGTGTAAAAGCAGAAAATCCCTGAGTCATCTTTACCACTCGTGGAGAATTCCTGATGAGGATTCATTGGAAACTCTGTACAGCTCGAAGCAAAGAGAATTCAGACAAATCCAACTGTTCTGGGAAGGAAGCCGCATTCCTAGACATTTGTATGAGCAGAATAAGTTCAAAGTCAGAAAAATATTTGAGACACTCTATCATTTTACCATTTGTTCACAGTTCAACTTTCTGTGTCTGAGATTTTTCTAGAAAATTACCCAGTCCGATACCTATATCATTGGAAACAGCACTCAACTAGTTACATTTAAAATTTGTTTTCACCAATAGAGGAGTGGGAAAAGACATGAGTGACCCTCCAACATTGGGCAGAACACGAAAAAGAGATTCTCAAAGGGTTGTTGAAGTGTGAACTCCCTTCCACAGAAGATTGTGATGCCTGGATATTTCCATTTGTTCAAAATTGTCTGTGTAAGACTTTTGAAAGACAAATGAATGTAGGGAAATGGTACACTGACAGAAAAGTGCTGCTGAGACCTTAATCAGATCATGGTTCATGGTAGAGCCGTGATAAAGTGTCTGATGACACACTCTTGCTCCACAGTCCCATGTTACTATGGTGCATTCAACCTCTCACAGCTCCTGCAAGGTGCAGATGGGGGCCACTTGTTCCAAATACCTGGTCCACAGTAACACAGGATTTCATTTAATCACTCACAACTGTCACACTCAGATTGATATGGATTGGAAAATGTTATTTGGAAATCCAGGCTGATTTTGAAAGACGCCTCTGCTCTGTTTACAGAGTGCCCCCTCTCTACACCTTATGCTTCGTTTGTTGGTCTTGGTCTAGACCAGGATTCGTTATGAATAAAGCTCCATACCTCACTCAGAGATGACTCAAAAATGCTTTGCTCTCTCTGATTACAACATACAAATACAGTACATCCAGGAAAATTACAGCAGTTTACTTTGAAATTACAGAAAATGAAAACATAAGGAACAGGAATAGGTAATTCGGACGGTCAAACCATTGCATATGATCATGGCTGATCTACTGTTAGCATTAACTCCTCCTTAATGCCCAGTTCTTCACACTCCTCAGCTCTCTGACAGGTCAAAGATTCATTGTACCACCTCTTTAAATACTTTCAGTGATGTAGCTCCCAAACTTTCTCGTCCAGATAATTCCTGACATTGATTACCCTCTGTGAGAGGAAAACAATATCTACACATACACCGTCACCTATTGATGTGAACAAGAGGTGAACACAAGGGCTCAGGAAAGAGTGAATGGCCTTGATATCAAGGCAGTAGTTGACTGCGGATGTTATCAAGACCACCTACTTATTTGAGCTTAATGAGAATCAGGTCTAACCTCCTCACTGGTTGGGGTCTTTCAGAGCACAAAGTAAGATGTTTGTGGTCGGTGGCCGACAATCCTCTCAGTCCCGGGACATCACTTCAGGAGATCCTCAGATTAACTTCCTCAGCACAAACATCTTCAGCTCCTTCGTCAATGTCTATGTGCCCCCATTCCCGTCACCCCTCATCTATCCCAAGATCAGAAGCGGAATGATCACTGAAGATCACACAATATTCAGAACATTTTGACCCCACTCAGCTCCTGATCCGGTCTGTGTCCATATTCAGCAAGACCCAAACAACATTCACGTTTGTGCTGTTAAAGTGTCGGTAACATTCATGTAACAGAACGGCCAGGCACTGCACATTTCCACAGTTAAAAGAGGAGCTCATTCAGCACCTCAAGCTGGTTACACCCGGATAGTGGAAACTATTCAGCCCATCGAAATGACTGAACAAGAAGAGGGACAGCCCATTCAATCCTCCTGCCTGTTCCACAGGAAGAGGAGGCGTTTGGCCACTACTTTGAGCTGTTAAACAGGAACAGGCAGAGTTCAGTAAGACCCCTAAACCTGTTCTATGGAACCAGGAGGAGACCATTCACCCATCAAGACACTTACACAAGAATAGGAGGGTGTCATTGATGCTCCAACCTAGAAAACGAACGGAGCAGAGACCGCACTCATAGACTGCTCACAATGTTCCTCGTGGCTCCATTGCCTGTGGAACAAATGATTCTTTGACGTGTTTTGCGGGCAGTGAGGGAGGAAGCCAAAAGTTTTGTGCCAAGCCTCAAGGAGGCATCTTCCACCTCCAAGAAGACAGACCCATGTTCTCCGTGGGGGTCAGAACCTGGTGGGGTTAGTTAACTGTTTTACAATGAAGGTATTGTGGCTCCTGTCACGATGGTAGATAACGTGAGGTTCTATGTATGATCACACACCAAATGCACTGTATTAATGTTGGAAGAGTATAGTTAAAGACTGGCTCTCTCTCTCTCAATCGAAATGGGGAGTGGCATGGAGTGAGAGGAACGTTCTCAGAGTCTTTTAAGCCACCGAGAATCATGTAAACCATGTAAAAAAAACATGGAATTTATCACCGTATTAGTTCTGTTTGGAATATAATGAGTGACTGTCCATCACCTTACGTTTCATGCAATCACCTCTTATTCTTCAAAGCGTAACAGATTAATCCTAATGCATTTCCGATGATACAGTCATCCCAACAATTAGTCTGGTGAAATTCCTTTATACTCTTTCTACCAAGAGGATTATTCCTTATAAAAAGGAGAAAAAATCTGCCCACAATACCCCAAATACTATCTCAACAACACTCTAGGTTAGATCACAATGATTCTGTTCCCTCACTTAGCTGTCGCAGCTTCTTTCCTGCGGTACAAAAAGCCATTCCTTCTCTCTGCACTGCGAATGATGTGGAATTTTGAAGGTTCTTACATCTGTGCGTCAGGCATCACCAGAGGTGTCGTTGGAGATGTATATCACGTTCAGAGGGAGACTCAATCACTTGAAACAGGGAATGGTCACCTACCTGAATGGAAATGCCTTACAGGAAAATGGAAATCAGGCAGAGAAAGGGAGCTTTCTTTCCTTTTGTTCTTCGCTCACTGGATGTGTGCAGCCCTGGTCAGGCCAGCATGTTATGCTGATCTTGAACTGAGTGGCTGATTCAGCTGTTGCACAGGATAATAAAGATTAAACCACATTGCTGTGGGTTTGCGGTCACACAGAGTCCTGAACATGGAAGGATAACCCATTGCCTTCTATAGAGGACATGAGGCAAACAGATAGGCTTCTGTTGAAAACTAGTGGTGATGATTTCATTTGCATTCCATCAACTCCCTTCATGAGACACCAAAAGATTATTATTCTGTGCCGTTTGATTATGAGTCAATGACTTGACCACCATGCACTGTCTATCTGACAGATTCTGTGCAGAGGACAATCTAACCATCTCAAGTGCAAATATTTTGTGACGTAAGCATAGTTAGAAGGGACTTGAAACGGTTATATCTGGATCTACCAAAGGCACAAACGATGGATTATTCAGCAGTTGCATTGAGGCTGAGAAGGTGACTGAAATATCCTGATCGTGGCCTTGGGCAGGATTGGTGAGTGGGGAGAATATGCAGAAATGTAAATATGAATGATGAAAAAAGATAATGGAGATTAGGAACAGTCTGGTTTCTCCTCGCATATTATTGAGTAAGTTGTGAATAGTAATGTGCTAGTTATAATCAGTAAGGAATAAAATTTTTCACTGGATCTGAAAATGATGACTTCCAAATTTTTAAATTTGAATATGAACAGCAATTCAGTTCGACTTAGTTTAATGGTCATATAGAATAACTTGATGGGATAGTAACCACCTTGAGTAATCCAAAGGATATCTTCGATCCGTGATGCTAATGATATCCAAGGCTGAGAAAGGTAGTAAAGATCCAAGGATAACCTCCTGTCTGTTGTAATATTCCAGTCTAATATCCTCAGATTCTGATCCATTATTGGAACATTCCAGTCTGATGTTCTCAGATTCTTATCTCTCCTTCCCCTGTCTCTCGAGCTGCTGATTCCTGTTAGTCCAGTCATTGATACTCCCACCCATACTTCGATAACACATTGAACCGAGTCCTTCATTGATAGAAGAGGCAAACCCTCCAGTGACACATCTCCGATTCACGGAGACTGACATCGATCACAGTCACTGAACAAATAGCTCCAGCCAACACCTGTCAATTCAATATTGTTTTATTCAAATTCAAAACAATGATTCAAACTGTCATTTTCTGGATGTGACTGATGGAACAAATCTTGACGCTGGTAGATCAATTGAGTGTAACCATTCAATCTGTCTTGGATGCAGGAGTAATGCCATAAGTTTATCAGAATGTAAACGTGCGTCTCTGATTATAAATGGAAACATACATCCTGGAACTATTGATCAAGCATCATAATTTCAATTAAATTAGATTAGGTTACTTACAGTGTGGAAACAGGCCCTTCGGCCCAACAAGTCCACACCGCCCCGCCGAAGCGCAACCCACCCATACATCTACCCCTTACCTAACACTACGGGCAATTTAGCATGGCCAATTCACCTGACCTGCACATCATTGGAGTGTGGGAGGAAACCGGAGCATCCGGAGGAAACCCACGCAGTCACGGGGAGAATGTGCAAACTCCACACAGAGAGTTGCCTGAAGCGGGAATTGAACCCGGGTCTCTGGCGCTGTGAGGCAGCAGTGCTAACCACTGTGCCACCGTGCCGCCCACAATATTGAGGCAATTTTTATAATTCACGATCTGAGGGGAATGTGTGTCTGAGAAACGTGGGGTCGTAACAGACAAATGGCATGGATATGTTAACAGAGAATTGAACGTGACAAATGCAATTCAGATTGTTATTCCAGGTTTACAGAGAGGCAGATGAGGCCTGTGCTATTGATGTTATTGATGTTAGTGAACTGTAATGAAATGTCATTTACTGGACTTCAATTACAGTGTGATTATGGCATTGTGGAGGAGACAGAAAACAGAGAGAATTGTGTGACATGGCAGTTCAGACTGCAGGGAGGGACAATGATATTCCTCAGTCATCAGTATTGGAATGTTACTCTTTATAAGTCATATGAAGAACAGATTCAAGGATATATCTAAAGTGAGGAATGAGGAGTACAATTTGGTTATTGAACACAAAATGCGGGAATAAAATGATTTTCTGTCCGTACTAAACTATGGGAAGTACAAAGAAATAAGATACACTCATGATATTGAGCTACATAAATTGAAATGTGTATTACAAAACCACGGAAGTGATGTGCAATCTTTATCAATCATTATTTGGCTCACAGTTGAGATGCTGATTTCCCCTCTGTCAGTGATCCACCTCATTGAGATTCTCTAACGCCGGTTCTCAGTATTGAGCGGGTTCTCAGTTTCTGCTGCTGTTCACCCAGTCTATTTAAATTAAATCACCTTCTCACTGGAGAGAAAAAAAAAATCACTTGGCCTTTTGGACTCTGTTTAACTGTCAGCAACTCAGCTGTGTGATATTATTGGCGATAAATGCTCTGGGACCACAGCCAGTATCCGCACAGTGCTCAAACGGTATGGCAAGAGATAAAGGCCTTGCCATCCGTGAGAATTTCTAAATAAAACATCCATTTTCTGTCCGTTCCTGTCTATCTCCACTCATGCTGTCCTATGCTCTATCCAACTCACCCTCTATTAGCATCCCTCCAATCACACCCTGTTTCCAAATTGTGCAGTTGTACAGCTTGATGTTTTGGCCATTTTGGAGAAATGGATAGAGCAGGGACAGGACTGATCGTTGTAGGCTCCGAGTTTAGATGCTTCAATAAGAACAAGGAAGGTACTAACAGTGGGGCGGGGGTGGGGGTTGGGGTGGGGGAGGGTGAGGTGTCATTGAAAATCAAAGACAGCATTACGTTGGTAGAAAGGATGCTTGATAAGCACTCGTCTAGTGAGGTCGTATGGGAAGAGGTTAGAAACAAAAACGGAGAGGTCACCCTGTTGAAAGTTCTCTATTGCCCTCTGAAATGTTCCAGAGATTAAATTAGGGCGGCCCGGTGGCACAGTGGTTAGCACTGCTGCCTCACAGCGCCAGAGACCTGGGTTCAATTCCCGACTTAGGCGACTGACTGTGTGGAGTTTGCACGTTCTCCCCGTGTCTGCGTGGGTTTCCGCCGGGTGCTCCGGTTTCCTCCCACAGTCCAAAGATGTGCAGGCCAGGTGAATTGGCCATGCTAAATTGCCCGTAGTGTTAGGTAAGGGGTAGATGTAGGGGTATGGGTGGGTTGCACTTCGGCGGGGCGGTGTGGACTTGTTGGGCCGAAGGGCCTGTTTCCACACTGTAAGTAATCTATAGATTAGATTACTTACAGTGTGGAAACAGGCCCTTCGGCCCAACAAGTCCACACCGCCCCGCCGAAGCGTAACCCACCCATACCCCTACATCTACCCCTTACCTAACACTACGGGCAATTTAGCATAGCCAATTCACCTGACCTGCACATTTTTGGACTGTTGGAGGAAACCGGAGCACCCGGCGGAAACCCACGCAGACACGGGGAGAATGTGCAAACTCCACACAGTCAATCGCCTGAGGCGGGAATTGAACCTGGGTCTCCGGCGCTGTGAGGCAGCAGTGCTAACCACTGTGCCACCGTGTAGAGGAAAGGATTACAAAGATGATACTGAATAGGAGCGAAAGTAACAGAGTAGTTGTTATGGAAGAGTTTAATTTTCCAATTATTGACTGGAATTGCTGCAGTTCAATTACTTTATATGGGTCAGTTTTTGTCCAATGTGTGCAGAATGGTTTACTGACACAGTATGTAGATCGGTCAACAAGGGCCGAGGCCAAATTGGATTTGGTACTGAGTAATGAAACAGACCAGGTATTAGATTTGGAGGTAGGTGAACACTTTGCTGATAGTGACCACAATTCAGTTATGTTTACCTTAGCGATGGAAAGGGACAGGTGTATACCGCAGGACAAGAGTTATAGCTGGGGAATAGGCAATTATGATTAGATTAGGAAAGGTTTTAGGATGCATAGGTTGGGGAAGGAAATTGCAGAGGATGGGTACAATTTAAGTGTGGACCTTTTTCAAACAACAGCTACTGTGTGTCCTTGATAAGTTTATACATGTCAAGAAAGGAGCAAGTGGTCGAGTGAGGCTGCTGTGGTTTCCTGAAGAAGTTGAATCGCTTGTCAAGAGGAAGAAGGAGGCTTATGTAAAGATGAAACGTGAAGGCTCAGTTCGGATACTTGACAGTTACAAGTCAGCCTGGAAGGACTTAAAAAAGAGCTAAGAATAGCCAGGAGAGAGCATGAGAAGTCTTTGGCAAGTAGGATCGCGGAAAGCCCTCAAGCTTTCTATCAGTATGGCACGAATAAAAGAATGACCAGATGAAGATTAATGGCAATTAAGGACAGTAGTGTTAAGTTGTGTGTGGAGTCTGAGGAGATAGGACGGGCTGTAAATATTTGAATCAGTATTCACAATGGAATAAGAAAATCAGTCAAGGCCAATACTGAGATACAGGCTATTAGACTCGATGGGATTGAAGTTTGTAACGTGGAGATGTTAGCAGTTCTGGAGAGTGTGAAAATAGATATGTCCCCTGGGCAAAATGGGATTTATCCTAGTATTCTCTGAGAAGCTAGGGTGGAGTTTACAAAACCATCTGTTCGGATTTTTACATCGCCATTGTCTACACGAACAGTGCCAGAAGACTGGAGGACAGCAAATGTTGTCCCTTTGCTCAAGAAATGGAGAAGAGACAGCCCTGGTAATTATATACCAGGCTTACTTTGGTTGTGAGTAAATTGTTAGAAAGGATTATAAGAGATAGGATTTACTATCATCTAGAAAGGAATCATTTGATTAGGAATAGTCAACAAGATTTTGTGAAGGGTATGTCATGCCTCACAAGTCTTACCGAGTTCATTGAGAAGGTGACCAAACAGGTGGATGAGGGTAAAGTGAGGTATATGGATTTCAGTGAAGTGTTTGATAAGGTCCCCCATGGTAGGCTATTGAAGAAAATATGGAGAGTGTGGTGTTGAAAAAGCCGAACAGATGAGGCAGCGTCCAAGATGCATGTCAGTTCATGTTTCTCCTGGAAGTCCTTCATCAGGAATCCGTTTTCTGGTCTGCAGCATTTGCAGTCTTCCTTTTCTCCTCGCTCCTCGGATGTTGCCTGACCTGCTGTGCTTTTCTAGCGCCACACTCTCGACTCTGATCTCAAACATCTGCAGTCCTTACTTTCTCCCAGAAAATATGGAGACGTGGAATTGTGGGTGATTTAGCGTTTGGATCACAAATCGGCTAGCTGAAAGCAGACAGAAGGTGATGGTTGATGGGAATGTCCATCCTGGATTTCAGTCGCTAGTGGTATATTGCAAGGATCTGCTTTGGAGTGACTGTTGTTTGTCCTTTTGAATGACCATAATGAGGGTATAGAAGGATGAGTTAGTAAATTTACGGTTGACAGTAAGGTCGGTGGATCTGTCGGCAATGCTGAAGAATGTTGTAGGTACTGAGCTGTAATGTTCTGTGTGCATGGACCTACAATGGGCTAAATAGCTTCCTTCTGTGATGTAACGATTCTGAGGTACTCTGGCCCACAATAAAAGCTTTAGGTGCCTGGAGAGACAAGCTGGTCCAGTAAAGGACACACACTGCACAATCATCCATCATCTCTTCCTGTTCTCTGATATACAGCGGCCTCAAAATATCAGTCCAAACAAAATAGATTGATTCAAATTCAAGCAGTCAGGACGACGTTCACCCGAGGGGATTGCCGTCAGGGGATTCAATGTATAATAAGATTTCAGAATAACACAAAAATAAAGCAATATCACAGCAGCATAATAATTGGCAGCAGAGTAAAACTTACAGTTCCAAATATTTCTAAGTTCAGCATTGTGTTCAGTTTTGGTCACCTTGCTGTAGGAAGGATGGTATTAAACTGGAACTTTACAAGGCTGTTGCCAGGACTCAAGGGTTTGAGTCATAGGGAGAGGTTGGATAAGCTGGGACATTTCTCTTTAGAGCGCAGGAGACTGAGGGGAGTGAAGTGCTTCGAGAAGCTCGTCATGGTCCACATCAGTTCCAGTCTCCCAGCCTACCTCGATCCCCTACAATTTTCCTACCCATGGAATGGGTCCATAGCGGGTGCCATATCCCTGGAGCATCTGGACAACAAGGGCACCCACGTCAGATTCCTGCTCATTGACTATAGGTTCACCTTCAACACCATTATTCCCTTCAGAATAATCACAAAACTCCCTGACTTTAGTCTTGGCTCTGCCCTCTGAAATTGGATCCTCAGCTTTCTGACCCACAGTACACAATCAGTGAAAATAGGTAAGGGTGTCTCTTCCATGATAACATTCAACACTGAAATCCCAAAGGATGTGTCCTCAGCCCCATACTATACTCCTGTACACCCACAACTGTATTGCCAAATTTTGAACGAATGCCAGCTACATGTTCACTGATGACACCATTATAATAGGACAGATATGTAATGATGGCAAGTCAAAATACAGAACGGAAATAGAGGTCTTTGTGATGTGCTGCACTGAGACCATCCTCTCTTTCAACGCCGGAAGAACTAACCAATTGATCAATGACTTCAGAAAAAAAGGAGGAGAACATGCCCCCATCTGCATCAATGGAACTGAAGTTGAAAGAGTGGAAAGCATTAAGTTGCTTGGAGTGACGATAACCGAACTCCGATGTAGATGTGACAGCCGAGATGGCATAACAACGCCTCTTCTTTCTCTGGCAGCTCAGGACATTTGACATGTCCACAAGGACCTTCACCAATTTCTACAAATGCACCACTGACAGCAAACTATCTGGGTGCATAATGATCTGGTGTGGCCACAGCCCTGTCCAGGACAGTAAGAGAAATGACAGAAGGTTGTGTGCACAACCCATTCCATCACGAAAACCAACGTCCTACCAATTGTCTCCATTTACACAGCTCACTGCCGTGGAAAGTCTGACAGCATTTACAAAGACCCATCGTACCCTGGATCTCCTACAGTCTCTTCCATCATACAGACAATACAGAATCTTGAACACACAAACCAACGGCTCATGAACAGCATCTTTCCAGCCATTATTAAACTGAGGATTGGACTCTCTAACTTCAAATAATGCTGATCTTGCTCACATTGATGTTGCCTATAGCATGCCCTTTCTGGTGTAGCCTTTATGCCTCATTATTGAATCCTTTAACCTAGGAAAAAGCTTGTCTCTATCCACCCTGGCTACACCCTTCATGATTTTGCAAACCTCAATCAGGTCCCCCCTCAATCTCCTTTTATCTAGTGACAATAAACCTAACCTACTCAGCCTCTCTTCATAGCTATTATTTCATTCTGATTAGTAGACAGATTAGTAAGTTTCAGTCACATAAGATACAGAATAAGCGAGTCACAAATGGCTTGAATGAAGAGGGATATTTTTGAGACTGGAGGCTTGTGAGCAGCAGTGTGCTGCAAGAACTAGCACTGAGTTCACTGCATTTCATGATTTATGTAAAGGATTTAGATGTGAATATAGGGGCAATAGTTAGTAAGTTTACAGATGATTTCAAAAAGGTGGTGTAGTAGATTATCTCAGAGTACAACAAGACTGCAATTAGATGAGACAAAGAGGCAAGCAGTAACAGATGAAGTTTAATTTAGATAAATATGAAGCCTTGCATTTTGGGAAGGCAAATCAGGGCAGACATTATACACTTCATGGTCAGGCCCTGGGGCATGTTGTGAAACAAAGGGGCATTGTTCCTTGAAAGTGGAGTCGCATGTAGACAGTGTAGTGCAGAACACATTTGGCACATTTGCCTTAATCAGTCAGAGCATTGAGTATAGGAGTTGTGGTGGTACGTTGTATCTGTACAGGATGTTGATGAGGCCACTTTAAGAATACTGCGTACAATTCGGTTTTCTGCAGAAATGAATAACACTGATGTTCCAGGACTGGAGGTTTGAGCTTTAGGGAGAGGCTGGTTCGTTTGAGGTGTTTCCCCCTGGACTGTCAGAGGCTGAAGGGTGACATTATAGAGGTTTATAAAACCATCAGGGGCATGGATTTTCTGAACAGCCACGTTCTGCTCTCCAGGATTGGGGAGTCCAGAACAAGAGAGCACAGGTTGAAGGCAAGGGGGATTGATTTAGAATGGACTTGAAGATATATGTTTCACACAGAGAGTGGTGTGTACAGAAAGTGCTGTCAGAGGAAGTGGAGAAGGCAGTTACAATCACACATTTAAAAAGTATCTGAAAGAAGAGGGATATTGGTCAAATGCTGACAAATGGGACGAGATCAGATTTGATGTCTGATCGGAGTGAAAAGATCGGACTTACGGGTCTGTTTCCGTTCTGCATGACTCTCTGATTCTATAAGAGGGATGACGAATAATTCTGAAAGGTCCTTTCAAGTGGGAATTCTCTTCAGTGGAAGTTTATCGTGCCTCTAGGTTCACATTGATTGAAAGCTGCATTAGTTAAATATTTGACAGAGAATTGAGTCATGCATAATGGGATATAGACAGGGAAGAGGGGCTGAGACCCCAACGTGATCAGCCACGATCTTAGTGCCAGGTGGAGAAGACTCTAAGTATCTAATGACCCACTCCTGCTCCTCACTCCCATGTTTCTGTATTCCATTTAGCCCATCAAACCTCCTAAACAGGAGCAGTTGGATGCTACTTACTGCTATAAACTGGTGGACAGAAACAGAGGAGACCATTCAGCCCTTCAAAAATGTCCCACACGCTTTGAGGTGATTTGGGAAATGTAATTGGAAAACCCAGGCACGGGTATGAAAGAGGCCCCTCATCTCTCTTTACAGAGCTTCCCCTAACTGCAACTTATGCTCCATTTGTTGGTCATGTTTAGACCTAATTTCACTGAGAATACAACTCCCATACCTCACCCAGAGATGGCTCACAGAATCCTCTGGTCTCCCTGACTGCAGTATGCAACAACAGAGCATTCATGAAAATAACACCCACTAACTTTCCAATATCAGAATGGGAGAACATCAGAAACAGGGGCAGGTCGTTCACTCCCCAAGCCTGCCTTGCCTTTCACTAAGATCATGACTGATCTGCTCTTGGTCTGAAATCCTCTTTCATACCCAATTCCTCATAGCCCTCACCTCTCTGACAGGTCAATATCCATCTCCCTCCTCTTCAAATACTTTCAGTCATCTCACTCCCCAACACTTTTGAGAAGAGAAATCCTTGCATCTCCCACTCTTCCTCTGGAAGCGCATTCCATACCCACACCGCCCTCTGTGTAAAAACGCTGACCCTTCATCCCTTTTAAATCTACCCTCTTTCACCTTAAAGCTATTCCCTCTATGTTTGGATTCCCCTATCGTGTGGAAAAGAACTTGGCTATTCACCCTATCCATGCCTCTCATGATTTTATATGTTTCTGTAATGTCACCCCTCAGCATCCTACACTCCATCTGATACTAACTTCAAGAACAAGTGTTTAAAGATAAGCACTGCAAAATTAAATAATATTAAAAATGACAGGTAACCAACACTCAGCCCAAACGTCATACTGTGATTTGGTTTTCTCCATGTTACAATACGAAGGCAGCATGAAACGCTAACTAGTGCCAATAAGAAGTCAAGCACCTGAATTCCTTTGTCTAAAGGGGGTAATGATCACGACAGTGAAAATGTATCTGTGGCCATATCTATATATTACCACATGGTCAACATTCTCCCTCCTGGCCTCCGTATGACTTTGTCTGGTTGTGTCTTCTTTATCTTGCATTCAATAAAGAGAACCCCTTTCCCCCAGTAACCCTTAATTTCGACCCGTTATACAGAGTCTTCTCATTCCCCGTGCTAAAAGTCCATTTATCTTTTGCCACACCCTCTTTTTCCTGCCACCTATCCTCCACTTCTGGCAAGCGATTAAAATACCATTTTGCAATTGTATTCAGTTTTGAAGAATTGTCACACTGGACTGGAACCGCTTACTAGAGGAATTAAGGGCTACGGGGAGAATGCTGGTAAGTGGAGCTCAAATGCGCATCAGCCATGATTGAATGGCGGAGTGGACTCGATGGGCCGAATGGCCTTACTTCCACTCCTATGTCTTATGATCTTATGGTCTTTGTTTCTCATTCTCTGCAGATGTTGACAGACCTGCTGAGTTTCTCCAGAAATAAATAGGCACAGAACAACTTTTCAATTAAACAAATGATTTTGGATACTGGAAATAAAAATACAAAAAGCTTTATAGAAGGTTCACTGGAACTGGAAGTTTAGCTCTGCATTCACTCCAGAAGATTCTGCAACATCTTTAGTCATTTCTTCAGCAATTTCTGTTTGTTGAACAATTTCCAACGACATATTGTCAAAGATGCCCAAACATCCTGTCCAACATGGAGTGTCGTACACTGGGAATTGAACAGCAACACATGGTGACAAGTTTCTTGACTCCGAAACTGCATAAGGCTGGCATCACTGATACTACAGAGCTCTGAATCATGGTCAGGGAGAAAAACAGAGGAAAACACGTTCACTTCAAATACAGAAGATGGCATTACTGAAAGGAAAAGATTCAGATTAGTACCTTAAATGGATACAGTTTATGTAACAAATTGGAGGCGTCACACAAGGTAAAAATTCCAGCAGAATGAGATTATGAAAATGGAAGTATTTCCGCATCAGAAACCAGAGTAGTTTTCACTGAATACAGGGCTGATAGGTGGATGGGTCTCAGTGTGAACTGGGGTGCAGTCAGTAGTATTGAATTGTAGATTTTGCAGCTAAACCTGGGTTATCATCTGATGCTGTAGATTTCAATGACAATCTGTAACTTTTCCCCCAGGATAGTCCATCCATCTCCATTTCCATAAAGCCGATCCATGGGTCAGTGACAAGTGTGGGTGAACATGGTCGGGTCGGAATCACGTGCACCTAAACCTGACAACAGCCCATTAAAGCTGCTGCACTTGACTGGTTACACTATGAACATCAGGTCTGTATCATCATCTGATACAGACAGAGAGATGAGCCCAAGACTAACAAATGAGATATAAGCTCTGTCGTCCTGTCAAATCCATGGATAAAAGTCGATGGACCATTAATCAACTTACTAGAGGAGAGGACTCCACACATATCCCCATCCTAAATGATAGAACAGCCCTGTGCATCCATGTAGACGATGCAGTATCTGCACCATCCTCAGCCAGAAGTGTTGAGTCGATTACCCACCTCACCCTCAATATGATACCCTCAGAATCACAGATGTCCGTCTTTAACCAATTCAATTCACTGCACGTGACATGAAGAAACAGCTGGACACTGTAGATATGCCAAAGGCATTTGACACCATTCCTGCAATAGGACTGAGGACTTTTGCGACACAACAAGTCATGTACCTGAGGAAGCTGTTTCATTCCAGCTCCAACTCTGACATCTCCCTGGCAATGTGGGTAATTAGCAACTGCAGTCCTCATTTTCTCCTCATGTGGGTAATTACTCAACTATGTCCCATCCCCTAAGAAGGGAATAATTACACTCAGACCAATTACCACGCCCTCAGTCCCATCACGATAGTCAAATTGGTTGGGGTTATTTTTGACAGAGCTGTCAAACAGCACAGAAATAATCAGTTCAGTGTGGTTTTACGATAGGCCCCCATGTGGAGATGGTGCTGTTGTGGAATTGTCATTGGATTGCTAATCCAGACCAGGATAATTCTCTGGCAACTGGTGCAAGTTAAAAACAATTAATAAAAGATCGAGATCTAATACCTGGTGTCAGTAATAGTGATCATTTGTTCAATGTCGATTATAGACGACGATCTCCTTCCCCAGTATACGTTCAGGAAGTGAATCTCCCGTGCTTTCCTGGTCTGACGTAAAAGTGACTCCAGACACACAGACATGTGATCACTCTTCAATGGTCTCTGAAACGGCCAAGCAAGACACTCAATTGCATCAAACTGCTGCGAGGTTTTAAAGGATAAACCCAGAGAGAACACCCGGCACCAGCCTCTTTATCAGAAAAGGGAACGGGAAACACAATCCTGTCGACCCTGCCGAAACCTCCTTCCTAACAGCTGAGAGCTTGTGACAACATTTTGCAGAGCTTTCCCACACACTGCACAGAAGCAACAGGAAAGGAATACGTCATACAACTCATTGAGCTTTCCCTATTCTCGTTAATGGCCGAACATCTCCTCAACGTAGTTTTCCCCATACAATATTCATAACCCTTAATATGGTTAAACGTTTTGAAACATAAAATGAGAACTGCTGTAGTCCATTCAGCCCATCAGTTTTGCACCTCCATTCTATGTACAGGCAGTTCACCGATAACGCGTGTTGATTAAATACAATTTGGCAGCAATGCAATTAATGAACCTATTTCTATAAAGTGAACTCGTGTTCACCGTGATGCGATTCCTTGCCAGACACCAGCTGAACAGCAAAACTTGCCTCAAGATCCCTCTGTCTACAAAAGGTACAATCAATGTGTTCAGCTAAAACAGGAATGCAATCCGCTCTGCAGGCCTTGAAACTGAGCCTGAAACTGGGAATTGTAGTTTATATTTAGAAACAACTTTATTTCAAACTGTGGGGAGAATCTTGGGGAGAACTGGAATTCCCCATCGGCATCACATGGTCAGTCAGCCCCCGCGCACTTTCTGGTGAAGATTGTGGTGAAAGGTACAGTGCTCTAGTGAGTGACTGTCGTGTGAAAGCGTTACATTTACAGCACTGTTCCATTACAACATGTAATTTAAAGATTTATTTAGACTGTCCGAGTGTGTGTTCGACCAAATTTAATTTTTGGTTTTTACTGATATTTTTCGGGGTTCAGCACTTACCCTCTTTTATCGATAGACCCCATTATTAATATTGCACGATTTTCTACAACACAGTGTTACAAAGGAACACAGTTACTGCGTTATAAGAGAACAACTTGGAATGACAGCTGATTTTCTATCTTTACTCCTGCTCTATCCCTATCCCTTTAGTTTCCAGAAAGCCTTATTTATGTTCAGCCCCTTGACTTCCACAGCCTGATCTGGGAGAGAGTACCCCTGGTTCGCCAGTCTCCGAGTGCAGGCATTTATTCTCATCTCAATGCAAAGAGGCGTGTCTGAACCTAGTATTGTGGCCCCTTGTTTTAGACGTCCCAGCCAGGGGAATTACCATCCCAGCTTTCAATCTGTCTCGCCCTGTCAGAGTGTTATATAGTTCACTGAGATTTCCACTCATTTTCCTAAACCCCATGGAATACAGATCCAGTCGCTGCAAACTCTGCTCCCACAACAAGTCTGTCATCCCAGCGATCAGTCTGGTCATCCTTTACTGCTCTCCCTCAATGTCAGGTTTGTCCTCTGTTAGGAAAACAGAACAAAACTGCACACAATATTGCACAATGTTCGAGATGGGGTCTCACCAAGGCCCTGTACAGCTGCATAAGATACACTTATTCCTGTACTCAACTCCCCCTGAAATGAAAGTGAATACAGCATTTATCTTCCTACCTGCTTTCTGCTCCTGCGATATTGCTTTCAGTGACTGGTCTACAGGGAGATCCAGATTCCTTTCAAAGTTACAGTTCTCCACTTGCTGGGCCTATATACAATAGTCAGCGTGCCAATGCTATTCCCAGTATTGACTTCTGGCTTCAGAACTCACTGCCCTACATGGACTCGGAGGGCTATGCAGAAATGAACAAAAATGCAGCTTAAGTTCATTCATAGAGCAACATTTTTCAACCACTTCTTTTTCAAATGAGAGGCCACCACTCTATTGTTCCCATCAAAGTGCACAACATTTCATCTCCTTCATTACTCTCCATCTGCCACGTATTTGCCCAGTTACTCCACTTGTCTCAATCACCTTGGAACTTTTTTACATCCTCCTCGTCCACTCACAAGCTGACATCGTTTAGTGCTGTCAGCAGACTTGGGAATATTGCAGTTGCACTCCACACCAAAGATATGATATGCATTGGGAATAGGTGGAGCCCAAGCCACGATCCCTTCTGTATCCTCCCAGCCTTCCATTAAAAAAAATATTGTTTAATTCCTACTCACTGTTTCCTGCCAGCTCTCCCATTCTAAATCTATGACCATATATTAGCCTGAGTTCCACAGGATTCGAATTTGCAGAATAGGCTTTGGCTTTATCAAAACTCTTTTTGAGATTCCATTCATATGGCATCGATACCTTCTACATAATTTTACTAAAAGCCACTTTCTCAAATATGGTTTCCATTTCATAAATCTCTGTTGACTTTGACTATGCCCATTAATTTCAGTCGAATACTTTCTCTAAACTGTTTAGCTGCTAATTTCATTCTATCCCTTTTTTCTCACCAGAATAAAGTTCCCTAGTATTACCATTAAGTTTTCTTTTTTGTTTTATTTTCTTCTGTGAAGGCATAACTGAAGTATTTGCTCCATCGTTCTGCTATTTCCCTGTCCTCAATTATCTGGTATCAGAGGGTAAGAAATCTGCAACTTTTTGCTCTTAATTTTGCCCTTGACATATTTTCAGAAAATATTTCAAGTTCTCTCTTATCAATTGTGTTAAGATATTCTTCAGAAATACATCAATTCCTACCTTAAGCTGCTCAATGATTGACCTTCCACAGCCATACAATCACAGAAGCACAGACTCTGTACTACCAGAAATACAGCACGGTCTACATTCGGCCCACTTTCTGACACAAGACCTTAGCCGTGAATCTTAAAGTATTTGAAGTGCACAGCCGTGTCGTTTCTAATGGGTTGAGGTTACCACGACAACTGCACTCTCAAGAAGTGCATTCCAAACCCCAACACCCTCTGGTTGAAAAACAATTCTCAAATGTTCACTAAACCGCAAACACTTCACTTTAAAAGTGGGGCCCTTTGACTAAAAGCAACAGCTGCTGTCTACCCACACTGTCCATATACTTCGTAATCCTATCCCTCTGAATCACAGACCTCTCAGCCTTCTCTCCTCCAAACTTAACAACCTGAGGTTATCCAGCCTCTCTCCATAGCTGATATGTTCCATCCCAGGGAACATCCTGGTGAATATTCTCTGTACCCCCTCCAGTACAATCACATACTTCCTGTCATGTTGTTCCCAGAACTACACACAGAATTCCATCTTTTCCTCATCAAGGTTCTGCATAGTTCTTATAATCTATGCCTAGATGAATAAAGGGTATTTTTATATTCCCCTATCCTTCCCCAAATTGTGTATTAACCTGTTGAATCACATTCAGCGATTTGTGGAGAAGCACCCTCTGAGCTTTCTAGTGTGCTGCTATTCATTGAGTACTCCCCTGTCTGGTTCCTTCTCACAAAGTGTATCATCTCATAGTTATCAGAGTTCCATTCCATCTGCCATTGATCCACCCATCTGACCATTCCATCTGTATCACCCTGTAACATAAGGCCATCCCCCTCACTGCCAATCACCCGGCCAATCTTTGTGTCAAACACAAACTTATTTATTACATATCCCACCGCTCATCCATTTTCGCAGCTGCATTATTTATGAATACCACAAATAATAAGGTTAAAAATCTCTCAACATCGGTTACATCACGTGGTTGTGCACATTGATGAACAAGCAGTGTTTCGAAAGCTTGTGCTGCCGGACAGATCTGTTAGACTATATTCTGGTGTTATGCTATTTTTACATTTGTCCACCCCAGCCCAACACTAACACCTCCGAATCATAAATAATAAGGGACCCAGCACTGATGCCTGTGGTTCACTGGCCTCCAGTCACACAAGCAGCCTTCTACACTCCCCTGTTTCTCCTCCTACTAAAGTTGATTTAGATGCAACTTGACAAGTCACTAATGAGGCCGACCTATTTACTGGTTATTCTGTTACGCTTGACACACTTATAGATTGTCTGGGGATTCTCCGTAATCTTGCCCTGCCTTGCCCCTGTGTTAGTCAGCTCCTTCCACGTGCAGAATTTCCTCCTTATTTCAGTCTTCAATGGTCTGTCATTATCCTGCCATTATTTGCCTTGAATGTGGATTAGACAGCCTGATAAACATCTGTTAATTTCCAACTTGTCGTATGTTTTGTGAGTTTTATAAAGTTGTCAGTGACCCAACTCTCATTCTTTGAAACTCAAGAGAACACAGGCGGAGTTTCCTCATCACGCAATCTCGCTATCTGAGGGATTTATCTGGATAATGTCCATTACACTTCCTCTGTGGTCAGTATATTCTTTCTCAGATTTGGTCACCAAAACTGTTCTCAATATTCCAGGTACAGTCTCACCAACACTCTGTGAAACTGCTTCAACATTTCTTTACATCTATATTCTGACTCCCTTAAAGGAAGGCAAACCAAACTTTAAGTTTCTATTTACATATATTCCTCCAAATACCCTTCACATCATTGCATTTTCGAACTCACTGTGTGAGTTCTTATAGAAAGCCTTCTGACAATCTAAAATATGCCAATTCTACTGGATCCCCATTATCTATGCTGTAAGAATCAACTTCAAACAATTCCAAAGTTTGTCAAGTATGATGCCCCTTTCAGAAATGCATACTGAGTCTCTCCAATATTGCTGTTAATGTCTAAGTATACAATATCACATCCGATATAATAGATTCCAACAGTTTCCCGACAAATGTAAAGTTAATTTGTCAGCAGTTCTCCACACTATCTCTTCTTCCCTTTGTAGATGCTTGGATCCCTATCATTCATCTATCGTGCTTGGATCATGTTTACTAATGTACGTTTATCTACACCAGCTTCCAGACTCTGCAGATGTACAGGAAAATAGAACGCAGTGATTGACAATGCAATCAATACTTCTATTTGTGATTTATTTCTGAAGATTTTGGTATGAAGTACATCTGGTTTGTCAAGCTTAGCAATGCTCAATTCAGCTGCATGTTTAATATTGCCTTGTTACTGATATGAATTGACTTTATGTCTTTACTTCCACAAGTCTGATAGGATCACTTCGTATTTCTGGGTGATTTTCTGGATCTTACTCCATTAAGACAGATGGAAAGTAACTGGTCATTTGCTTTGCCATTTCCCTGTTATCCACCATAAACAGGTCTCTCCCGATTGCAAGTTTCCACATTTGACGATGTTTTTCATTCCTTTGAAATATAGATCGTAGATTTTTGCGGTCTTTGTATTCCTGTTTGTTTGCATGCATGTTCGCTTTTTGATTTCCTGATCAGTTTCATGAACCTCCTTTTCTGTATTGCAATTTTCTGAGAATTCTCAGGATTCCACAAAGTCTGGAATTCTTCTGAAGTCACTTCCTGTGATTAATATCTTCTTTAATTTGTTAATTTAATCATCATTAAGTCACTTTCTCACTATTTGGTGTTTTCACCTGAAATAAGTAGACATATCAGTATTTCTATAAATCTCCTGGTCCTGACCTTATATATTCAGGAACACTGCAGGAGGACATCAGGGGCCTTGGTTGGTACTTTTGTATCATCGGTAGCCAATGGGTGAGGTCCCGGAGGACTGGAGTGTAGCGAATGTTGTGCCCTTATTCAGGAAGAGCTACAAAGGAAAACCTGGTACCTATAGACCAGTAAACCTGACACCTCCAGTAGTAAGTTTCTTGATAAGGTTCTGAGAGAGAAGATATACATGGATTTGGAAAGGCAGGGTGTGATTTTGAGCAGTCAGCATGGCTTTCTGCATGGGGGATCATGTCTCAAATATTTGTTGGAGTGCTTTGATGAAATAACAAGTAACTTGGTGGTATACCTGGTGTATATGGATTTCAGTAAGGAATTCGGTAAGGTTCCACATGGTACGCTGCTCTGGAAGTTTAGATCACATGGAATTGAGGGGGAGCTGGCAAATCAAATCCAAAATTTGCTTGATGGTAGGAAACATTGGGTAATAGTGGAAGTATGCTTGTCGGACTCGAGGCCTGTGATGAGTGGAATGCCTCAGGGGACAGTTCTGGGACTATTACTGTTTGTTTTATGCATGTTTATTGTATATATATTTACATATTACACACATCTATGATTTAGATGAGAATGTACAGGCATGAATTATAAGTTTCGAGGTGACACTAAAATAGACGGTGTCGTGGACAGTGAGGAAGACTATCAGGAATTTCAGAAATTACAGCTGTGCCTTGATCAGGTGAGGAAGTGGACCGAGAAATGTCAAATGGAGTTTAATACAGATAAGTGAAAGTTCTTGCATTTTAGAAAGTCAAAACAAGGTAGGAGTTTCATGGCGAATAGCAGGGTCTTTAGGAGTGTATTGAGATAAAGGGACCTTGGAATTCAGGTTCAAAGTTCTCTGAAAGTGGAGTCACGGGTAGATAGGGCAGTGAAAAAGGCATTTGGCAGAATGGCCTTCATCAGTCAGAGTAATGAGTATCGAAATTAGGGAGTTATGTAGCAATTATACAGGATTCTGATGATGCAATGCTGGTAGTGTTATGTTCAGTGTTGTTCACTTTGCTATAGGAAGGATGTTATTAAACTGGAAATAGTGCAGAAGAAACTTACAAGGATGTTGCCCGGACTCAATGGTCTGAGTTATTGTGAGAGGTTGGGCAAGCTCGGAGTTTTTACTTTGGAGTGTGAGACTGAGGGGGATCTGAAGGAAGTGTATAAGATCATGGGAAGCATGGATAGAATGAATGCACTCTGTCTTTTTTCCCCATTGTTGAGCAACCACGGACCAGAGGGCATTAATTTAAGATCCGAGGGGAAAGAGTAAAAGTGAACCTGAGTGGCAATTTCTGTTACACACAGGGTGGTATGCACATGGAATGAGCTGCCAGCAGAAGTTGTTGAGGCGGGTACATTCACAAAATTTAAAATGCATTTGGACAAATACACGGATAGGAAAGAATAAGAAGGATACGGTGCAAGGGCAGGGAAATGGGGTTAATGTGAATGGACATTTCGTTCGGAATGGACCAGTTTGAGCTGAAGGGCCTGTCTCCGTGCTATCAGACTGTATGACTCTCACAATCATTGCTTGTCCCATTGAATGTTATATTGTACTTCCCCAATTCACTGGAGCGTAATTAACCCTCTAGTCTCCGGGCTTCCATGATGCGTGACCAGAATGTTCAAACATTTGATATTGTATTCAGACGCCGTGTAAAAATGCAACATATTGATGTCACTATTCCTCCAAAGCTGCTTCAGAGCAAGGTTATTAATTAGTCCTCCTGACCACACAACACCAAATCTGAAATAACCTGCTCTCTAGTTTGGTTCACAACATACTGTTCAACCGACCTGATACACACTTACGGAAGTTATTCTTCACAGTATTGGTAGTCACTTAGTTAATGCAGTTTAGGTGCAACTTGAGACAATCCAGTATTACTGCAGCACCCATGTTTATTTGTTACTCATTCACAGGATGACGGCGTCGCTGGATAACCAGCATTTATTGCCCATGCCAGAGGGCAGTTAAGAGTCAGCTGCGTTGTCTTGTGTCTGGAGCCACATGCAGGCCACACCAAGTAAGGACAGCAGTATCCTTCCCTCAAGAACATCAGTGAACCAGATGACATTTTCCAACAATCGACAATGGATTCCTGGTCAACATAAACCCTTGATTCCAGATATATATTGAACTCAAATTCCAACATCTGCCATGGCAGGATTTGAAATCATGTCCCCATAATATTACCTGGGTCTCTTGGTTAAGAGCCCAGCGATAATTTCACTATGTCATTGCTTCCCCTTGCATATACTTACACACCTAATTTCCAGATCAAATGATGTAAAGTATTTGCGTGATAGATTTGGGTTTGATATATAACACACTAATGTTTGCTTCACCTTGCTATTTGTAAGATCCACCCAAACTGATTCTTTTGGATGTGATGGAAAAGGTCTGTGGCGTTATTAGCGATAGACTTAGAAAAGACGTTCAGGGAGACTCACCTCAATGCTGAGATGATCTGAAGAATTGGTCAGCAATATCGGACAAGCATCAATATTCTTTCCCCCCACTTTGCCAGGATAAGTGTCACAATATTCTTCTGCTCCATCACACTCACCGTATATCTGTGATAACACCTACCCCCGAACAAGGCTCACACTCTATCTCCAAATAAGGCTCAAGCACGACCACACTCACTGTTGAATTCGCACCTTCCCTCCCCGACTTTTTCTGTCACTGACACAATAGCCGCGCACGCGAATACCACTGCATGGATACAACACTGTGGTCAGACTCCCTCCGGACATCTCACCCTTCTCCCTTCCACTACAGCAGCACTAATAGTAGGGTTACCCACTCCCACCCTCACTCCATCCCTCCTCCTCACCAATTCCAGGAGAAACAGCCTGGAATAGGACATAAAGGGCCAAACCGGGTGTTAGAATGACCGATACCTGTGCCCTCACCCATTATCTCGACATGTGGGGAGGATCCTGGAAAGGGCCACAGAGGACCAGGACACCTTGTGTGGAGATTGTGAAACATCGACATCCCACCAACCAAGTAAGCACCAATGTTCAGGAAAGAGCAATTCTCAATTTAAACTCGCTGGCATTTCCAATCTCATCTCGCTCACTTTTCAGGCTTAGTTAAAAACATTAATGAAAGACTAAAAATAAAAATAATGTTTATTCTATTCAGTAAAAATGTTAAAAAGAAAAAAAGTACACGGAATAAGTTCATTATGAAAAATCTAAGATATGACGTTCATTCAAAATTATGGGCATTCCCTCATAAATACTCACTTCTCTAACCAAAACTTCTGACGAGTGTTTGTATTCTTGCGTCTGCTTCTTTAATTTCAATGGAATATTGTGCCCTGCTATCAGATGCTCATAGTAAATGTCCCTTCCTCTCTGAACTTTTTGTAAACTGTTCTGGGATATAGGTAAATTAATGATACTTCTGCAATTCTGCAATTGCATATTACAAAGTAAAATGAACTCACACCAGTGTGAAATTGTTTTAGCCAAGAGCTGAGTCAACAAGAATGGAAACGATGTGGAGGAAATATATAATTGTTTTTGTATTAGCTAAAACTGTATGTCAGAATGAAATGTGACTGCAAAACAATGGTAGACATTATGGGCAAGTAGATAAGATGTTGTGAGGGGATGAAGTTAAGCTACGTACGCCTGTACAAACCGTAGGTATAAACATCTGTTTCCCACTTTTATAGAGACAGAGGAACAAACCCCAATTAAAAGGGTCATAGGTATCAGAACGGCCTCGGGAAAGGCACAGATGAAGGGGGTAGATAATGATGAAGAACGAATATGCCTAACAATGACCTACAGCAGGATGAGGTCAAACGGCCTTGTGAGGCCAGAAATAAGCATTTTGTCACAGATAAGGCCGGATAAGGCAAGAGATAAACAGGAGTAATGGGGGCCGGTCTTCGGGAAGAGGAAGATGTAAACTGGGAGGAGCAGTGTAAAACAAAAGAAATCAAATTATATAAATGTTGTGTATGAATTGAATTTAGTGTGTATGTCCTCTGCCTTATAGACACTGGACATCACACCCACTTGCAAGTGTAAAATAAATGACACTACTGATTCAGATCTTGTCTCGGACTGAAATTATTGAAGTGTGTGGGCTTTGTTTCTCACAACTGGGGGCCGGTCCGGGATGTTCTTCCATCGCGGGGGGGAGTGGCTGGCCTTGGACAGCTCGACGTTGAGGAGCGGTGTCGTGTCCCACTTTGGTCCACTCCCTTGGGCGACTGGTACGAATCCCACAAGAGAGACATCTGAATCAGACAGTGATAGGAGCTCGATAGACAATACGGCAAAAAGGAGCCAGGCAACTCTGTGCACAGACCAAGGTAAGAAAATTGACTTTTAAGTATTGCCTTGGTGGCCGGGATTGAGTTTTAGTAGTTAAAAAGGGACTAACGAAGGAACTCAATATGGGTTGTGCCGTGGGTAAGGAAAAAGCCTCCGGGAAAACAAAAGAAGGAAAAGGCAATGGAAATGGAGGCGGGGTCCCTTACAACATACCTCCAGAAAGTCCTTTGGGCAGGATGTTATGGAATTGGCAAAATAATACTTGTACAAGGGAAAAAGATGACTAAATATTGTTGCTTCGTATGGACTAAGGAATCCATTCTTCGTCCCGCCTTCTTCTGGCCAAAATATAGGTCGGCCAAAGACTGGGTTTGTAAATATCTGAATTTATTTGTCAATGAGTGAGAGAGAGAGAGAGAATGAAGAGAGCTGTACAGCTGGTAGAAAGTTTAACCTTTTATGATTTGGTTTGAATGCACATTTGTTTGTTGGTGATTGAATGTTTGCGTTTTATTCCCTGGAGCTTGAGTTCCGGGACTGTTTTGAATCTGATTTTTATTATGGAAACTTAACATGATTTCTTTTATGGTTAAGGATTCTATAGAGATTATGAAAAAAAAAATTGATAACTCCTGTTCATGACTGCCTTACTATCAGTTTCTAACTAATCTCTTTTATCTTTACATAAAAGCGATTTATGGAGAACAGTTGAAGTTTCAGTTCAACATTAGATTGTAGTAAAAACAAAATTCCATGGTTAATATCTGTGACCTTGGATTCGGCCATTGTTCATGCATTAGAAGTTTTTTTTAACTTGCCTAGACAAATTCTTTTCAGGCAGCTCTGATTATTTCGCGACCTATAGTATTGTAATTGAGCAATCATTGGTCAGCACGACTTAAGAAAATTAATTTTGGATTTAAATTAAGGGACTGGGTGATTACAGTGGATTTCAAAATTGAGAACTGTATGCATTTTACATTTTGAATATTAAATATTGAATAAATGAACGTAAATATATAAATATATTTACAAATTTGGAACAGGCTTGAAAGTTAGTCAAGCATGAATTGATGAATTGGTGTTTGAGGTTATGGGGAGCTAGAAATATTGCAATATTTCTTTAAAAAAGAAAAAGGGGTAGAATGTAATGACTTAACCCCTTCGGGAGGTACCAATAGGGGACAAAGAGATTGGGTTTGTAAGTGACCCCCTCAGCAGTGGGGAGATCAGAACATTTAAAAAAGAAATGAAGGTCCTGGTTGAGGATCCGGTAGGGTTGTCTGAACAAATTGATCAATTTTTGGGGCCCAGTCTGTATACGTGGGCCGAGTTAATGTCTATTTTGAATATACTATTTACTGGGGAAGAAAGGGGACTTATACGGGGAGCAGCCATTAAAATATGGGACAGGCAACACCCCATTGGAGATGGGGATGCTGGACTGGGAGAGACGAAGTTTCCCCCCAGAGACCCCCAATGGGAAGATCAAAACCCAGAGTATTAAGAAGGAATGAGGGAATTGAAAGACCTGGTTCTAAAAGGAATAAGAGAGGCAGTTCCGAAGTCACAGAATTTGACTAAAGTCTTTGAAGTTAGACAGGAGAACGATGAGACCCCTTCAGCTTTCTTTGCAGAGATTAGGAGACTCAATGTGGAAATATTCTGGAATGAACCCTGAGAACCCAGTGGCACAGGGTCTTTTGAAAGTACATTTTTGTGACAAAGGCATGGCCAGACATACAGAGAAAGATACAGAAGATAGAAAGGTGGAGTGAAAAGCCATTAGATGAATTGTTAAGAGAGGCACAGAAAGTGTTTGTAAAGAGAGAGGATGAGAGACAAAAACAGAAGGTGAAAATGATGGTAGCTACGGTTGATGAGGTAGTTAAGAAAAGAATGGAACCAATATTGAGCAACCGGAGGGTGGGTGGCAGCATGTCGGACGGAGAGGACAAGGGGGAGCGTTTGATAGAGGGTTCGAGCGACAGGGGCAGAGCTGGAGGTCTCCACAGGCAGGATGCTATCATTGCGGAAAGATAGGGCACTTTAAGCGGGAGTGTCCTGCTCTGAAAAGGGAAGAGAGGGCAATTCCGCTTGTGAATTTTGATGAAGAATAGGGGTGTCAGTGGCCCTCGGGGGCCCACCAGGAACTCTAGATAAACCTGAGGGTGGGACCCTGTAGGGAAGAGGTATTCTTCCTAGTAGATACGGGGGCAGCACGGTCATCGCTGAATTTTAAACCAAAGAAAGTTGGAATGTCAACACGGTCAATTACTGTTTCCGGGCTAAAAGGGGAAGGTTTTACTGTTCCAGTATTTGAACCTATGATGATAGAAGGTCCTAAGGACAGGGTCACAGGGGAATTGTTGTATATCCCTGATATACAAAGTAACTTACGATGGAGAGACTTAATTATCCTCTTAGGACTGGGGATTGGAATTCAGGAAAAAGAATTAGTTGTACAAAGGCAATGTTGACAGAGGATGTGGAGAGAGAGATAGACCTTATTGTATGGGCTAGGGAAGGGAATTGTGGAAAACTACAGATCCCTCCCCTTGAAGTAAATTAAAAAGAAGGAAAAGGGGACGTTGTCTGTGAGCGACAATATCCCATTTCCATAGAAGGTAAACGAGGACTGCAGCCAGTAATTGAAGGACTGATTAGAGATGGACTGTTGGAGCCATGTATGTCTCCTTATAATGCCCCAATACTACCAGTGCGGAAATCCGATGGAATTCATCGATTGGTGCAGGATTTGAGAACATTAAATCGAATAGTACAGATCAGGCACCCAGTGGTGCCAAAACCCTATACGTTATTAAGTAAGATCCCTCATGACCACAAATGGATTAGTGTGATAGATTTAAAGGATGCCTTTTGGGCTTGTCCCTTGGCAGAGGAAAGTAGGAATTTGTTTGCCTTTGAGTGGGAAGACCCTAAGACAGGACAGAAACAGCAATACCCGTAGACTGTGCTCCCCCAGGGGTTTACGGTCTCCCTGAATTTATTTGGACAGATGTTAGAACACATATTGGAGAAACTTAGCAGCCCCAAGGGGACTACCCTGTTGCAGTATGTAGACGACCTCTTAGTAACAGGAAAATGAAGAGAAAGTGTAGTAGAAGCCACGAACAAATTATTGAATTTCCTAGGTCAGCAGGCACTGAGGGTATCAAAAACAAACCACAATGTGTGGAGCAAGAAGTGAAATACTTGGGACATTTAGTTAGTGAGGGAAAGCGAAAGATAGCCCGGAACTGATAGAGGGAATAGTGGGAATGCCGCTTTCCAGCAGTAAACGCTAGTTACACAAATTTTTGGGTCTCACGGGTTATTGCAGATTGTGGATTGATTCCTATGCACAGAAGACTAAGAAATTATATCTCAAACTATTAGAGGGAGAAACAAAATGTCTAAGTTAGGATGATGAGGCAAAAGAGATATGATCCATGCCCCCGTGTTAGCCTTACCTTCCCGAGATAAACCTTTCCACCTCTTTGCTACCGTGGATAGGGGAGCGGCTTTGGGAGTATTAACCCAGAGGTGGGGGAAGGAATTAGTACATGAAGAATTGATTAAACGGGTCTTGGAATCCCTATTACTCCCCAAAGAAATAGCAGTAGTGCATGTAAATGGTCATCAGAAAGGAAATGAACCAGAGGTTGGGGGAAATAGATTAGCCGATGAAGTGGCGAGGGAAGCCGCCCTGAACCCACAAGAAGTGGTGATTCATTCCCTAATACCTACTGTCCCAGGTCCTCGGGAAGCTCCTATATTTACTGAAAGCGAAGAAAAAGAATTGAGAGTTTTAGGTGCTGTAAAAAGAGCAGACGGGCATTGGATGTTACCTGATGGAAGGAGAATGTTAAACAAAATGATGATGCGAGAGATTATGGCTGTCCTACACCAAGGCAGCAACTGGGAAGCACAAGCAATGTATGATTTAGTTCTTAGGGAATATGGATGTAAAGAAATATATACAATTGCTAAACAAATATGTGAGGGATGTATCATATGCAGAAAGGTAAATATGAAAGTCTTGAGAAAACAGACCCCGGGAGAAAGAGACCCAGGATTGAGACCATTCGAGAGTATACAAGTAGATTATACTGAACTCCCCAGGGTAGGGAGACTAAAATATATGCTAGTCATAGTAGATCATTTATCTGGTTGGGTTGAGGCATACCCCCTAGCTACCGCCACTGCGAGTGGAGTGTCTAAAACAATATTACAGCATATAATTCCCCTATATGGGCTCGTGAATTGTATAGATTCCGACCAAGGAACTCACTTTACCTCTAAAGTGTTACAGGGTGTAATGAAAGGGTTGGGAATTTCCTGGGAGTTCCATACTCCATGGCACCCGCCATCATCGGGAAGGGTTGAGACAATGATCTAAACACTCAAATGACAGCTCTCTAAATTGATAATAGAAACCAGACTCCCTTGGACCAAATGTTTACCTACAGCTCTCTTGCGAGTATGAACAGCGCCAAGGAAAGACTTGGGACTATCCCCTATGAAATCTTATTTGGATTACCTTACTTGGGAACGAATGGAGAATTGCCAATTCCCGAAACTAAAGATTTGTTTTTAAAGAAGTATATACTGGGCTTGTCCTCCTCTTTGTCTTTCCTCAGGAAACAGGGTTTATTGGCACAGACTCCACCCCTTGAATTCACCGTTCATCCCATTCAGCCGGGCGATTGAATCTTAGTAAAATCATGGACAGAGACTAAATTGCAGCAGGACTGGGAAGTGCCGTACCAGGCTCTTTTGACGACCGAAACGGCAATAAGGACAGCAGAGAAAGGCTGGACTCACTACACTCGGATCAAAGGGCCAGTGGACTCTCCAGTTGAGGAAGCGGTCTGGACAGCCGAATCAACGCAAGACCCCCTGAAACTCAGGCTGAAGAGACTTTGAGCAACCAATTATACAGTGGTGACGCGAGCGCGGGATTATTTCTGTAAGATTGTTTATTAAGTCTTTTTGTGCTTCAGCATGATGTTTAGAATACTGGGAATGCTGCTAGAATTGTGATGCTAGCCCTTTTAGTATTGGGATTTCGTCAAATATCATTTTCATATGTATTATTAACGGTTCCTGAGTCTGATAATCCACAAGAAATCGACGCTGATGCATGCAGCTTAGTAAATTGTGGGGATGTAGATAATCAGAGACAGTACCGCAGCTCTGAGATACATCTTAAGTCCTATGGGGATGGCCTTGGGGATGGAACTATGTATAATGGTCTCGTCACAGTACACCAGGCCCCCTTCCGACCAGCTCGCGACTGTCCCGATAAAAATTGTAACCGAATATACAATAAGGAAAAGCACATGGCATGAAACAATCTTGGGGGGGCGGGGGGAACCTATGAGATACAATGAAATGAAACGTTTGGGATAGAAATGAAAGCAAATGGGAAGGATTTCTTTGGCTATTGTTTTCGAATTAGTGTAGGACAGAGAAAACGGGTAGAACTACTGGGTAATAAGATACAATCTTTCACCCCTCCCACTGATCCTAAAGTAGTAAAATTTATAGAGGTAAAGGACTTGAAACAGACCATTGAAATAGAAACTGGGTACAGGGATGCAAATGCCTGGGTTGAATGGGTAAAGTATACTGTCAAAAGTCTGAACAAGAGCAGCTGCTATGCATGTGCCTCCGGTCGGCCAGTGGCCCAGGTGGTTTCCATTCTGCTCGGGTGGAAGCGAGACAGGAAGGGCATGAAATGTATGATAGCCCTGTATCAGGATGAGACTGCATGGAATGATAGGAATTGTACCTCCCTATCTCTGATGTTCCCTCCCTTGGAGAAGAAACATGCAAAAGTTCCCCCCCTATTTTTCACCACTGTTGGAAATCACACATCATGTGTGCGTAGACGAGGTGCAAGTCGGTCGAAAGATTTGGGGGAGCTGAAATTATGTACAGAGATTAAGAATGTTACCGAAACGGAGAAGGGAGGGAACTAATCAGCACTGAAGGTTCCCCGAGCGGATCTAAGGTGGTACTGTGGAGGCAAAATATTGAGACCCACACTACCTCCAGATTGGAGAGGGATATGTGCAATTGTACAATTGGCAATTCCATTTACCCTGGCATTTGAGAAGGAAAAGATAGGAGGGAAAAAGGGAAGGGGTAAGAGATTACTGTAGACATTTCTTTCGATGACAGGATTTATCTCGATTCTGTAGGAGTCTGTAGGGAGGTACCTGATGAATTCAAGGCTCGTAACCAGATTGCAGCAGGCTTTGAGTCAGCTCTCTTTTGGTGGGTAACAATTAATAAAAATATAGATTGGATAAATTACATTTTCTATAATCAACAGCGATTTATAAATTGTACAAGAGATGCGGTTAAAGGAATATCAGACCAGCTTGATGCGACAAGTAGGATGGCATGGGAAAACAGAATGGCCCTTGATATGATTTTAGCAGAAAAAGGGTGTGTGTGTGTGATGTTAGGAGGAAGCTGTTGTACCTTTATTCCTAATAACACTGCACCTGATGGTTCAATTACTCGGGCCTTAAGGGGATTGACAACCTTAGCAGAGGAATTGGCAGAGAATCCACAAGTAGACAGATCTCTCACAGGATGGCTTGAGTCCTGGGTTGGAAGGTAGAAGGGGTGGTGGTTTCTATCCTTACCTCCCTGATCGTATTAGTCGGGGTATTGGTGGCCATTTGCTGTTGTATCATACCCTGTATACGAGGGCACACCCGAAGCCTTGCTCAAACAGGTGACCCTAAGAGAAAAATGCAGAAGATAACAAATGGTAATTAAAGAAAAGGGGGAAATTGTGGGATATAGGTAAATTAATGTTACTTCTGCAATTCTGCAATTCCATTTGACAAAGTAAAATGAACTCACACTAGTGTGTAATTGTTTTAGCCAAGAGCTGAGTCAACAAGAATGGAAACGATGTGGAGGAAATATATAATTGTTTTTGTATTAGCTAAAACTGTATGTCAGAATGAAATGTGACTTCAAAACAATAGTAGACATTACGGGCAAGTAGATAAGATGTTGTGAGGGGATGAAGTTCAGTAGGTATAAACATCTATTTCCCACTTTTATAGAGACAGAGGAACAAAGCCCAATTAAAAGGGTCATAGGGATCAGAACGGCCTCGGGAAAGGCAAAGATGAAGGGGGTAGATAATTTTGAAGAAAGAATATGCCTAACAATGACCTACAGCAGGATGAGGTCAAACAGCCTTGTGAGGCCAGAAATAAGCATTTTGTCACAGACAAGGCCGGATATGGCAAGAGATAAACAAGAGTAATGGGGGCCGGTCTTCGGGAAGTGGAAGATGTAAACAGGGGAGGAGCAGTGTAAAACAAAAGAAATCAAATTATATAAATGTTGTGCATGAATTGAATTTAGTGTGTATGTCCTCTGCCTTATAGACACTGGACATCACACCCACTTGCAAGTGTAAAATAAATGACACTACTGATTCAGATCTTGTCTCGGACTGAAATTATTGAAGTGAGTGGGCTTTGTTTCTCACACTGTCAATATATTTCCAAATAACTGGATGTTCCACATCATGTTCGCATTGTCATCTCCTGTGGGCAGCTTCTGCATTATTGTTTGTTTTGTCCTCATTGTTTAAAGTCCTTTCATATAAATTCCACATTCCTTCTGGAAAAAGCGGTGGACGCCGACCATTTCCTCTGCGTAATCTTTACCAACATAGTTATCCTCGAACCAGTCCAGAAGCGGTTGCAGTTCATCTGGAAGTGCATCAGACAAATGTTCAATAGCTTTATGAATGCTTTCAATCTGAATAAATGCAATAACAATTATCATTTTAGCTCTGAAATAAAACACTGAGTATAATGTTACACTTACTCAAGTGTCTTTTTAACATTTTTACTAAATGGAATAAACATTATTTTTATTTTTATTGCTTAGATTAATGCTTTTTTCGAAGCCTGAAAAGGAATAAATATGAGCTGCGCTGAAATATTTCTGCGTCTATAGGGGTCTGCGGCAAAATGGGCTGCACCAAACAGACCCCACCAAACAGAATGAAGTATTCAGTAAATTACACAGCACAGGGGGACGTCATATAACCATCCCAGGCTGTTATGCAGAAGCAGGGGCGCCCTGGGTAGCTGTCAGGAAATGCAGAGTAGAGATCATTACTCATTTTGTGTTTGGAAAGCTGTAATGAGTGGAATTCTTCTGGGATCTGTATGAGGTCATCAATAAATTTCAATCCTTTCTAATGAACCGGATGAAGGAGATGGAGCTCAGTTTGCTCATGCACCAGGATAGTCATTCAATAAGATGTCAAATGGAGACAGAGCGTCTGCAATGGGATACAAACAGGGGACGGCAGACCGTCTGCAGTGGGATACAGACAGGGGATGGCAGAGCATCTGCAATGGAATACAGACAGGGGAAGGACAGATCACTGAAATTGGATACAGATGGAGGGAGGGCAGAGCGTCTGCAATGGGATACAGATAGAGGGACGGCAGAGAATCTGCAATGGGAGACAGACTGGGGGAGGGCAGAGCGTCTGCAATGGGAGACAGACTGGGGGAGGGCAGAGGGTCTGCAATGGGAGACAGACTGGGGGAGGGCAGAGCGTCTGCAATGGGAGACAGACTGGGGGAGGGCAGAGCGTCTGCAATGGGAGACAGACAGGGGAGGGATGCACCTATGCAATGGGCTGCAGACAGGGAAAAGGAAGAGCGTCTGCAACGGGATACTGATGGGTGATGGCAGAGCTTCGACAATGGGATAGACATGGGGAGGGAAGAGCGTCTGCAACGGGATACTGATGGGTGAAGGCAGAGCTTCTACAATGGGATACTGATGGGTGAGGGCAGAGCGTCTGCTATTGGATACAGACGGGGAGGCAGATCATCTGCAATGTGATACTGACGAGGGAGAGCAGTGCTTCTGCAATGGGATACAGACAGGGGGAGCGCAGAGCATCTGAAAGGGAGACAGACTGGGGAAGGGATGCACGCCTGCAATGGGATACAGGCAGGGGGAGGGAAGAGTGTCTGCAATGGGATACTGATGCGTGGGGGCAGAGTGTCTGCAATGGGATCCAGACAGGGGAAGGCAGAGCGAGGGCAATGCATCTACAATGGGATCCAGACAGGGGAAGGGCAAAGCGTCTGCAATGGGATACTGATGGGTGAGGGCAGAGCATCTGCAATGGGATACAAATGGGGAGACAGCGCATCGGCAATGGGATACTGACGGAGGGGGGCAGATTGTCTGCAATGGGACACAGACAGTGGGAGTGCAGAACATCTGTAATGGGACACAGATTGGGGGAGGGCACAGCAACGAGCAATGGCATACAGTGGATGGCTGTGAGCAAAGCTTCAGCAGAAAAAAAAGCAGTACAATATATATGATGGAAATTTTCTGTTTTGGGGAAAGGACGAAACAGCAGAAATTTATTTAAATACAATGAGAATGCAGAACTCAGTGGTACAGAGGGATTTGTATGTCTTAGTACATGAATCACATCAAATTAACCTGAAGATGTTGCAAGTGATTTGGAAGGTAAATGTCGTGATTCTGTTTCATGCAAGGAGTGTTGGGTATGAACTTAGCGATGTTTTCTGCATCAGTACAGGGCATTGCTGAGATTACATCTGTTGTATTATGTGTCGTTATAACTGTCTAACTTGAAAATAAAAATAAACAAAATTGTTTCCGAAATGTCTCAAAGATATTTCTCTTTAAGCATTCTTGGGATGAAGACATTACGTTATGAAGAATTAACAGTTCGGCCTGAGAATGAGGGATGTTTTATTGACCATATAAGATCTTGAGAAGAGTGCAGTTGGTGAATACTGGATGAATGTTTCTTCTTGTGTAAGAGAATAAAACTGGGGAAATTCTTTAAGAATAAGTCAGTTTAAAGGAAAGGTCATTTGACAGTAAAATTGAACTGTGAATTCTCTTCCTACATGCTGACAGACAAGCTGGGCTTTTCCAGCAATTATTGTATATGTTTCAGAATATTCATTTTAACACAGATATTGTGAAGACATGAAATGCTTATTTTTACATTATGCAAGCACATATTAACAGATCTTCAAAACAATTACGACCATCTATTGTGAATGAATTGATTCTGCAATAACACACTCATCTGGAGTCAAGAATGTAATGGAGTCATATAGTTCAGACAATGTTCAAGAAGAACTCACAGAGTCCAGTGTGGGACTGATAACGTTACTGATTTAACTTATAGATGGAAAATATAGCCTATCTGTGGAGAAACATTCTATTGCTCCCTTTCTGTTTCTCTATCGCTCATCACAGCAATGTGTGGAGTGAAAAAAGCCCAGTCGTCTTTCCCATTAATGGAGGATTCCTGATGAGGATTCATTCGAATCTCCCCATTGCCTGAAGCAAAGCAATTCAGCCAAATTCAACTGTTTCATGAAGAAATCCCATTGTCAGAAGGCTGTGGAAGTAGAATAACTACAGAAGTAATTATCTGACTCGATAGTGAAGGGAACAGATTGGAGATTCTGTGGCTACAAATGGAAATCCGGAATGGTGTGTAGCCTCCCACATGCCAGGTCCAGGATGTCTCAGAGCGGCTGCAGAACGTTCTCACCGGAGGTGGGGGGAGGGGGGGTGGTAGCGGGAAGCAGCCAGAAGTCATTGTGCGCATTGGTACAAAGGACAGAGTGACACAGGTAGAAATAGTGATGACATCCTGCAGAGTGATTGTAGAGAGCTCGGGAAAAGGAGAAAAGACAGGACCATGACAGTGGCAATACCCAGTTTAGTTCCAGTGCTCCGTGCTAGTGAGGGTAAGAACAGGAGGATATGGCAGATGAAGGAGTGGCTAAAGAATTGGTGCAGGGGGCAGAGATTTTTGAATTACTAGTATCTTTTGTGGGGCAAGGTGACGTGTTCAGAAAGGACGGGTTATACCTGAGCTGGAAGGGGACCAATATCCTGACAGTCAGGTTTGCAACTGCTGCAAAGGAAGATTTCAACTAGATTGGCTGGGGTTGGGGAGTGGTGGGATCCTCAACAGCAGGGAGGGAATTGCGAGGTTGGAAGGAGATACAGTAATCAGAAACAGTAAAATGAAAAGACAGGTTATGCTAGACAATGACAGGGAGCAAGGAATGCCTGTTGGATTAAATTGCAACTGTTTCAATGCAAGATGGCTGACAGGTAAGGCCGATGAACTCAGGGCATGGGTCGGTGCATGGGACTGGGATATTATAGCTATTACTGAAACATGGCTAAGGGAGGGACAGCACTCCCTCCCTTAGCCCTCCCAGGGTACAGGTGCTTTATGCGGGACAGAGATGGTGGAAAGAGGAGACAGGGAGTTTCATTTTTGATGAAGGCGAGTAACACAGCAGTTAGCAGAGAGAAAATAACTGATGGATCATCCTGTGAGGATTTGTCTGGGGAGCTGATAAATAAGAAGCGAATGGTGATAGCATTTGGATTGTACTATAGGCCCCCAAATAGTAAACGAGGAATTAGGGGAACAACAATATGTAGACAGACTGGGGAGACTTGCAGGGCCAATAGGATTGCATTAGTAGCAGATTTTAATTTTCCTAACATAGACTGGGAATGACACAGAATTAAGGACTGAGATGGGGTGAATTTATTAAGGGTGTTCAGAACAGTTTCCTCAAGCAGTAAGTAGAGGGTGCAACTCGGGAAGGGGTGAAGCGTGACCTACTGTAAGATCTAGGGCAGGACAGCTGACTGAGGTGACAGTGGGGGAGCACTCTGCGACCCGTGACCATAGTTATATTAATTTTTAAATAGTTATGCAGAAGGACAAAAGTTCTCCACATGTTCAAGTTCAAACTTGGGGCAAGGCGATCTTTGATGGAATTAGACAGGAGCTTGTAGGGGTTGGTTGGAGGAGTTTGTTTGCAGGCGAAGGGACCTCCTGCAAGTGGGAGGACTTTAAAAGTGAAATGTCTATAGTTCAAGGTCTATATGTTACTGTGAGGGAGAACGGAAAGGTTGGTAGGAAGAGGGAACCTCGGATGTCAGGAGATATTGAGGCTTTGACCTGCAAAAAAGGAGGCGTGGCTCAGGTCCAGGCAGCTGGGATCGAGGGAATACCTGGAGGTATACTTGGACACAGGAGTTTACTGAAGAAGGAAATCAGGAGGGCGAAAAGGGGGCACAAGATAGCTTTGGCTAAGAAGATTAGGGTGAATGCAAAGAGGTTCATTAAGTATATTAAAGAAAAAGGAATAACTCAATGAGAATATGACCCCTCGAGTTCCAAAGTGGACATGCACGTCAAGAACCGTAGGAGATTTGTGAGATTCTCAATGAATATTTCTCCTCTGCCTTTACCGTGGAGAAAAACATGAAGACTAGGGAGGTTAACAAAGGTAGTAGTGTTATCTTTGGGTGAGTCAATATCACAGGAGAAGACGTGTTGCATGCATTAGAATGTATGAAGGTGGATAAATCTCCTGGTCCTAAACAGATGCATACAAGAATACTGCAAGAGGGGACAGAAGAAACTACGGGGACCCTGGTTAATACTTTTGCATCATCGTTAGCTACAGTTTAGGCTCCAGAATATTGGAGATTAGCAAATGTTGTGCCATTATTCAAGAAAGAAAGCAAAGACAAATCTGGGATCTATAGACCAAGAAACCTAACAGCTGTGGTAGGTACGTTACTTGAGAAGACTCTGAGGGATGAGATATACATGCATTTTGAAAGATAAGGTTTGTTTAGAAATAGTTTTTGACAGATTTCCTACAGTATGGGAACAGGCCATTTGGCCCAACAAGATCACACCGATCCTCCAAACAGTAACCCACCCAGACCCATTCCCCTGCCCTATATTTACCCCTGACGAATGCACATAACACTACGGGTAAATTGGCATGGACAATTCACCTGACCTATGCATCTTTGGATTGTAGAAGGAAAATGGAGCACCCAGAGGAAACACACACAAATACAGTGAGAATGTGCAAACTCCACACAGAGAGTCACCCGAAGCTGGAACCAAATCCGGATCCATAAAACTATGAGGCAGCAGTACTAACTACGGAATCACCATGCCTCCTTTACCCTTTTCAACACAGTTCAATGACACAGGTACAAAATCTATTCTGCCCTTCATCCATGATGCACGTTCCAATATTACATACCATGGATAATTTATTATCCACTGAAAATGTCATCTTATTGTTATTTACTAATTCGTATGTTATTGTTAAATTTAGTAATTATCATTAATAGATGTTTTTAGACTGGAAAGATTTGTGAGTGGGAGATCATGCCTCTCAAATTTGTTTGAGTTCATTGATGAAGTGACCAGAAATGTTGATGAGGGTAGGGCGGTATACGTAGTCTGTATGGTTTTCACTCAGGCCTTTGACAATGTTACCATTGGTAGGCTGTTCTGGAAGGTTGGAATCGCATGGGAGCTGCAAATTGTACACACAATTGGCTTCATGGTAGTAAGCAGAGGGTAATAGTGGAAGGATGCTCTCGGACTGGAGGCCTGTGACATATTAAGTGCCACAGGGGTCGGTGCTGGGCCCGTTGCTGTTTGTTATCTGTGTCAATGATATTCTTGCGAATGTACAAGGCATGATTAGGAAACTTGAACATGACACTGAAATAGGTGGTATCGTGGACAGTGAGGACATATATCAGAAATTGCAGCAGGACCTTGATCAAACTGGAGAAGTGGGCCGAGGAATATTTTGGCAACATTAGATCAAGGTAGGAGTTTCATGGTGATTGGTAGGACCTTAAGGAGTGTTGTTGAGCAGAGGGACCATGGAGTTTAGATCCACCGTTCTCTGACAGTGGTGTCATAGCTCGACATGGTAGTGAGGTAGGCTTTTGCCACACTAGCAAGCATCAGTCAGGACATGGAGGAGAGCAATTTGGAAGTTATGTTTCAGTTATACAGGATGTTGGTGGGGCAGCACTTGTAGTGTTGTGTTCAGTTTAGTCACATTGAGATCGGAAGGATGTTTTTAATTTCGAATGTGTGCAGATGGATTTTACAAAAATATTGCCAGGTCTCAACAATATGAATTATAGGGAGAGGTTGGACAAGCGAGGACTTTTTTCTTTAGAGAATAGGAGACTGAGAGGGATCTTATAGAAGTTTACATGGATAGGATAGATCCAGCCTTTTTTTCCGAGAGTTGGGGAATGGAGGAGGAGAGGGCATTAATTTAAGGTGAGAGGGGAAAGAATAAAAGGGAAACTGATGGAAACTGTTTTATGCAGAGAGTGGTACACAAAAGGAATGAGCTGCCAACGGATGTGGTTGCAGCATTTATATTAACGATATTTAAACGGCATTTGGGCAGTATCATGGACAGGAAAGGTCAAGTATGCTAAGGGCCAAGTGCTGGGAAATGAGGTTAGAGTGGTTAGGTATTTGGGTCAGCATGGACGAGTTTAGGCCAAAGTGCCTCTCTGCCTCTCTCCATGCTGTAGGACGTGATGACACTACAGATAGAACAGCATTTGGGTCAAACTCATTTTTCCTTTGATCATGAGTTCGAATCATATTTGGACAATGTTCTTTCAAATTAACTATACAGATATTTCGCTTGTCAGTTTATTATCGACAAACCGTGTGTGTGTGTGTGCGTGCGTGTCTGTGTGTGTTTCTCAGCAAAATATCAATGTACATATTTGCAATATCCATCGTCATTCCCCTTACCATCATAGTTTGAGTACATTTGTTTTGGTCATAAACGTGTTGTTGCAGCAGATTTAAGAAATCTGCTTGACTTGTTCCTAACACAGACCCTGACACACTCTGAGATCTATATCATTGGCCATATCACCAACTTCGTTATATTTGTTTTTGTGGCCAGTGGAGGAGTGGGGCGAGAAAAGGGAGAAGTAAGCCAAAACAACACAGGGAATTATCGACTCAATCAGCCAACGTTAGCCCGAGGCGTTCGTTGGAGAGGATTCTGAGGGATAGGATTTACATCTATTTTGAAAGACAAGGACTGATTAGGGATTGTCAATATGGATTTGTGTGATGCAAATCATGTCTAATAAATGTGATTGCGTATTATGAAGAGGTGACAAAGAAGATAGAAGAAGACACTGTGGTAGATATTGTTTACACAGACTTCAGCAAGGCATTTAATAAGGTACTTCATCGTAGGCAGATTACTAAAATTAGGTTACATGTAATCTAGGAAAAAGTAACCAATTGGATACAAAATTGGATTGAAGGTAATGGATTGTTTTCCAGACTGAAGACCTGTGGCCAGCGGTGTGCTGAAAGAATCAGTGGTAATTTCACTGCTTTTCATCACGGATGTAAACAATTTTGATGTGATTATCGGAGGCATGGTTAGTAAGCTTACAGATAACATCACCAAAGTGGTGCAGTGGACAGTGAAGAAGATTATCTCAGAATATAACGGGATCCTTGACGATCAATGAACCAAGGACTGGCAGATGGAGTTTAATTTAGATATTTGTGAGGTTTTGCATTTTGGTAAGCTAAAGCAGGGTAGTGCCCTTGGGATTGTTGCTGAAGAAAGAGACCTACTGGTGAAGATTCATAGTTCCTTGAAAGTGTAGTTTAGGTCGGTGGAGTGGTGAGGAATTTAGTTGGCATGCTTGCCTTAATCGGTCAGAACATTGAGTATCGGAGTTGGGGTAGCGTGTTGTGCTTGTAAAGGACGTAGGTGAGGCCACTTTAAGAACATTGCGTACATGTCAGTTGACTCTGCTAAAGGATGGATGTTGTTAAACTTGAACGGGTGCAGAAAATATTTACAAGGATTTTCTGGAACCTGAGGGTTTAAGCTACAGGGAGATGATGAACAGGTTGAGGCTTTTTTCCCCTGGACTGTCAGAGGCTGAATGGTGATATGACAGATGTTTAAAAAACGTCCTGAGGGGCATAGATAGTCTGAATGGGCAGGGGCGTACAGACCTAGACTGCATAGTGTGAAGGTGAAATGGCAAAGACTTAGAAGGGACATGAGGTGAAACATTTTCATACAGAGGCTGGTGGGTGTACTGTCAGAGGAAGTGGTGAAAGTGGGTACAATTACACGTTTAAAATATATCTGGAAAGGTACATAAATAGGAATGGTTAAGAAGGATGTGGGCCAAATGCTGATAAGTGGGACGAGATCTGATTAATATGCGAGATTGGCGTGGACAATTTGGACAAAACGATCTGTTTCCATGCTGTATGTTTCTCTTATTCTCCCAAAGTGATGAGGGAAAATTCTAAAAGGGCCATTCGAATGGGAATTCTCTTCCCCAGAAGTTTATGGTGCCTCTCTGTTTGGGACATAATGAATTTCTGTCCATATCCATCAAGCTTCAACTTATTATTCTCTCACAGCGCTACAGATTAAACACAGTTACTCCACCCTCTCCTCATGGTAACATCATGCCGGTGTTTAGTCTGGTCAAAATACTTTCCACTCTCTCAGTGACAAAGGGATCATTGTTTATAAAGCAGACCAAATCTTTACAAAATGCACCAAATACTCTCTCAAAAAACACGATCAGTTGGAAAGATATTATAACTTTGGTACTTCGATCATTGTGCATGAAGAACCACATATCATTTACTTCCTGCCCCCGTATGAATTCTGTCAGTGACTTATGACCAAGGACATCCAGATCCTTTTCAACAAAGCACTCGCCCACCTCTCTATCATTTAATAAATATAAATGTACATTATGATATCTGTTGTTCACATCTGAATCATTTTTATACCTTGTGAGCAGCTATTGCCCAAACACTGATCCTGCTGCCACCAATCAATCCTTCAGTGCAGAGAAAAACAGAATTCCTCTCGTATCTCTATTACCCAAATTTGTATCCATGTGGTATATATTCCACGCCTACCTACCATGGACTCTAACATTCCCCACTCACCTGTATTCAGACATGTCAAGCGTCTTCTAAAAGTACAAATACTCCACTCCCATTGGTTCTCAACTGTCAATGTCACAACGGACAATCTCCACAAACAGGTTTATCAAAGATCATTTCCCTATCCTGAATCTAGGCCGAATGAACCAAATCAAATCATTATTCTCCAAGTACGTAGTTGTCATTTTCCTTATAAAACGTTCCAATATTTTTTCTCACCGCTGACATCAAGCTATTTAGTTTTCTGTTTTCCCTCTCAATCCTTTTTTAAATATTTAAGTTAACAATAGTTGTTTTCCAGTCTGCAGCATCCTTTCCAGAATCTAACTAGCTTTGAAGAATAATCAGTAATTCTTTCACTAGCTCTGTTCTGATCTCAATCACTCTGGGATGGAGCTCATCAGATGCAGCAACTTATGAAACTTCAATTCAGTTGGAATTTCAATAACATACTCTTCATTATTTCTGATTTCCTGCAGTTTCCCATTTTTACCAATCACTCTGTTCCTTAATATTTCTGCAAGTTAGTTTCTGTACCCTCCCCTGTGGAGATGGAACCAATGCATTCCTCTCAACAGGCAGGTGGTTTCTGACTGCTTGTGAATACATTGGAGGACTGCACTTCGGAAATGGACATATTACCCATTGCTGCCTGCAATGTTCCAGAATCAATCCAGTTTAATTCATCGTGAGTGTCAGCACAGTCCTGTCCCTGGTGTGAGACGACAGGTTATACTGAAGGACGGGATACAGCTCAATGACCACCTCAATTTTGAGACAAGCTGGTTTTATACTTTACAACTGAATAGGTGCAGCATAGACATATTTTCCTGGAAATCCCAGAGAGTATAGTACAGTGCCCTGCTCCTCCCTGTTTACACAGCTTCCCTTCTTTGTAGTCATAGCTCCATTTGTTTACCATGGACCCAGACACACTGTAAATGCAGTATTCAGAGTGGGGTCCCCAGACGCTCAGGGTTCCCTGAATGAACCCAGTAGCTGACATCACAATCCTGAGAATACCATCCACAGACCCTCCACTGACTTTCTAGATGACAGCAGCAAGTTAATTCCCCACACCCACAGTGCATTCACTCAGTGTTGAAAATGCCTCGGTCTCCTCAGTTTCTTTTCCTGGCTGAGAAAGCTCTTACATCTCCACACAGTCGCACAGTTCCACTCTCCAAAGAAGCAGTTGATAATGGAACATTACGTTTCTCTCTATCTCAGCGACTATAAGTATTGCTGATGGAGTTGTTCACAACACTCAGAGAGGAGAGATAGAGGAACATAACTCACGGTAAGCAGGGGCATCCCATAATAAATATGATATTCAGGAATATGTGAAAAGGGGAATTGTTAGAATAACATCCTATTCTGTTTTCCTTCCAGTCCATCGTCAGCAATCCTTTTGCTTGCTTTTCCTCTCTCTCTCTATCTCTCTCTCTCTCTCTCTCTCTCGCTGGACATCATCCACTCAACACAAACCGCCCGCTCACCCTTCCAACCATTCCTGATATCATAATAATATTTTTCAGTTGCATTCAGTTTTGATAGGTTCACTGAACTCGAAACACTATTTGTGTTTCTTCCGACAGACTGCCGTACCTGCTGAGATTCTCCAACATTCTTTCAGACGGTGGAGAATTTTATTTCAGATCGCCAGCATCCGCATTTCCTTGGTTATTTCACCTTTAATGTTGTTGTTTCGCGGGATGCCAGCATCACTGGCAAAGGCAGCATTTTTGTCCATCCTAACTACCCTTGACCATGCGGCCATTTGTCAAGACAATATGCAGACAACCAGATTGTTGTGGATCTGAGGTGACACTTAGTTCAGTCAGGGCAAACATGTTAGGTTTCTTTACCAAAGTTCATTAATAAAATAAGAAAAGAAATACTGATGCTTTATGGTTGCTATGAGGGAAATTAGGTTTCATTCCAATGTTTGTCATTTGAATTTAAATTTAGTCATCGACTGTGGTAGGATTTCAGACAATGCTTTTAGAGTCATAACCCGTGCCTCTGAATTACACAGTCAGTGATATTATTACTCTATTTAAGAGTCCCTATTGTGACGTGACTGTACAGACAAGAACAAGTTTGTGGTCAAACTATTTGTAACTGGAAGAGAGGTCAGAAGAGAACTGGGGCCATAAAATCTGTCGTTAATGAAGGGGTAGGTGATGGCGAAGTCAGCAACAGAACTCAGGCAGATCTGGAGATTGGGGATATTATGAAGGTGGGTGTCGGCAGGTTTGATGACAGAGAGAATATGGAGACATAAAACAGTTCACGGTAAAAAGGGACTCAACGTTCCGAACAGCCTTGTTCCTTCTCAAATGCTTATGAGTAAGTACTTTGGAAATGCATGAGAAGGAAGTGTTGTTTGTGACTGAAAGTTTATGTATTTGTTAAATATAATCAACCAGAATAGCAATAACATTCAGCATCATTTATCGAATTGACAGAGATAGACTTACGAGGAACACCAATAATAGCGAGGATGGGATAGTACCCAGCTTGAATAATCATTAGTATGGCTCGTATCCGCAACTCTAACAGTGGCCAATCCTGAGAAAGCCAGTAAAGACCCCAGGATAAACTCCTGTCCATTGTTGGAACATTCCAGTCTAATGTTCTCAGATTCTGATCCATTGTTCGAACATTCCAGTCTAATGTTCTCAGATTCTGATCCATTGTTGGAACATTCCAGCCTAATGTTCTCAGATTAAAATCCATTGTTGGACCATTATAATGTTCTCAGATTTTGATTTTTCTCTCTTTCTCTGTAGCTGCTGATCCCAATCTTGTTGAGGTTGACTCTGTGCCGAATACTATGGCATAACAAGTTGAAAGAAGTCCCTAATTATGGAAGAGGGAAAGCCTCCAGTGACCCAGTTTGGTCCAGAAAGACTGATATTAATCACAGTCCCTGAACAACCAGCACCAGATAACCCATTTTACGGCAACTCTGATATATCACAATAATACTTGGTGGGTGGGATTTTGATATCACTGATTATTGGTCTAAAAGCATATCTCCAGTTGTAAACATAGAGGTGATGGAGAGAGATAATTCTTTCCCTTCACAAGCTCAATGATTCTGCTGTGTTTTGGCAGCGTAGGAATTGCTGGGCTCCTGAGGCCGTCTGTGTATGATCACCAGGCCTGCTGCATCTTTTCGTTTTATTTATTTATGTTTAACTTTGATTTTTTAATGTCCAGCATTTAACGGCTTAGGTGGGTTTAGGCATTTTAGAGAGACACCTACAGAGCCATAGATGATGTAGATATAGTCCATTCCTTGTGTTCTTGCAGCCACGGCCCGGTCCTGTGGTGTGGTGGTCAAACTCTCACAGAACCAGGATTCTTAGTTTTACCTTTCGGTAGTTATTGCTGGGGTCTCAGCAGGGTTGGAAGGCAGGAAATCTCTCAAGGGTGCTACACACTCTCTGTGTGATTTCTCTTGGAACTGTCTTTTGATGTTCTTTCCTCCTGGATTGGGGAACTGCATGTGAGACAACCTGTTTCCTGCATTTGTTTTTTTGACATTTGTGTGCTTATTGGACGATACCATATTGGAGCAGTTACCGTATAGGTATTAAGTAAACTATTATTCTGCTAAGTTTTCCAACAGAATTAAGTTATTGTATGTTCTTCTTCCTTTTGTTGTCTTTTATCGACAGTATTTGAATAAATTTTGTTTTGCTTAATGTCGAATAGTTTGACCAAGTAAATTTTATCTGAAACCTATCACCTCACATTTACCAGCGGAATGGGCCAAGCTGGAGGAGTGATAGTCATGTCAGGAATTATATCAGATATTCAATCCATCTCTCAGATCCAGCCCGGACACGTATAAGCCCAGATGAGTTACCTGCTCAGCATGAAGCACTGCGTAGACCAGGCTGGTGTACTGCTCAGCAATCCGTCCAGGATCGAACACTGTTTAGAACTCACCAGTTCATTACTTATCGGTCCAACGGTGCACTGATCTGTAAACTTGGATAGATAATCTTTTCAGCACAGGGCGCTGTGCAGAACACACAAAGGCATGGTTCTATACACACGGACTGTATATCTGTGCAGTATGGGGAGCTGTGCAGTGAATAGCAGTAAATTTATCTATTAATCTGGAGCAGTTACCTTCCCAGCATACACAGCTGTGTACACCAATCACTGCATTGCTTTGTAACACATTGCTTGTGTTAGATCACTGCCCAGCGTGGGGAAACTTGCAGCTCAGAAATAGATGGCGGGAGAATCAGTTTCAATACCAACAAATGGGAGGAGTTTGGTTTAAAGCGAGGGGGAGATTGAGAGAGAATTTTACAGAAGGATGTGATGGTCGGTTTAAAAATTGTGAAATGAAAACATTTCGATAGCATCTTGCAATATAGGTCACTGCTTCCAGGAATGATGGGTGAGCAGGATATTGGTGTAAGTTAAGATGATGGACAGTTTTGGATAAGCATTTGTCCTGCAGCTTTGTAACTGGGAGTAGGATCAGCAGAGTCTTTGACTCATTGGACTAAATCGAACAATAATTTGTCTCAGTGCCATTTTCATTGAGTGTGACAGAAGGAATGTCTGCACGAGGCAGAGCTAATTTCCTGGTGTTATCTTATCGAACTCACGTCATTAACTAACCATCGCATCCCATGGTGTCCCTCTCATTCAATACCAGCCCGACTTTCCCAAACATCATGGCTGTAGTTACACACCATCGCCCGGATACCCGTGGATATTCAGTGATCCCTGGCACTGCTGCCATCGTTAAAAGGACAATGGGCACACGGTTGAACTCTCTCAGTTTGGAGCTGTCCTGCACAGTTTACCCCAAGCATGGCAGATTACGGAAATTACACCACAGCTTGTCAACAAGGGCACGGAGGGCTGGGTGAATGGTCTGGTATAAAGCAGGACCATTCTCTTCCCAGAGGGAGCCGCACCACCAGAATCATCGAGCATGATCTGAGCACACCACTCAGCTCAGTGCAGTATCTGCAGTCCGAAGAAAAGTCCAGCAATTCAGTAAAAGCATCAATCACCTTCCCCGCTCTGTCAGGACAAGGGTCACCATATACTCTTTACTCTCTCACACTCACTGTATATTTGTTAGCGCCTTCCCCAGAATAAGGCTCCATCACTCTCACCACTGCAATGCAGCACCTTCTCTCTCTCTCTCTCTCTCACCTAACCAATACCCCCACATGGTTATAAAATGTTCTTATGAGTGCAGTTTCTATAATTCTCTGGATGATGTCATTTGTACAATGTTCCAGATAATTTTCAAAATAATTCAACTTTAGCAAACTGTTCATCCCCCAGTATGTAACCCATCAGAGCAAGGAGCAGAGTTTTACTTTTTTAAAATCACTCAGGATGAAAGTGCCTCATGAGGCCATTAAGCCTCTTAAATATGCTCCGCTAATCAGACAAAGAGAGCACTTAGACACTTGAAGACTCACTCTCTTTTTGAAGACAGGCGCCACTCTAGAGTTATAGCCAGTTTCACTGGAACACTCCTGTAATCTTGAGAGTTATGGAATATTTCACACAGTGCCACCAGTCACTCTGTAACCACTTCTAATAAAGCAAGCTATGAATTGCTGGTGAGCTGTATACCCTTGGTCTTTTCTGTTTGAGAAAGGCCTTGTACGTTTTGTTAGAGACAATGCAAAACATTCATCTGACTACAATTTTGTTTATAATGTTGAAACTCTTTGTGCCTTCCCCTGTGAGGGACGATGTAAAATACTGTTTTAAATTCTCTGCCTGTTCCCTGAAACCAGCTCCCCAGTCACAAGCTCCTGGTGTCCCACATATTCTTTTCTGCCTTTCTTCCAAGGGTCACACATACATCATAATTGTTTTTCTTATTTGATATGGGAAAACTCTTGCGGTTAGTTTCTTTTCATATTTCTTGCCAGTTTTGGAATATTTTTCTTTGTATTTTGTTTTATACAATCTGCTTCTGGTTCCAAAAGTAAACTTCCCAAATGTGGCTGACGCCAGAGCGCCCCAATCTGCATTCTTCTTTGTGATTGATTAACATACTTCACAGTCTTTGTACATCATGGGTGGTTCATCTTCACATCTTCATATCATCTTCTTTTTGATAGGAGTCAATCATTACTGAGCGTTATTAAGCAGTACCTGCTTAAATACTACCCCCACCACACACACACACACACACACACACACACACACACACACACATATCTGCTGACCTTCACCTATGTCTGTTTTCACACTCCGTGTTTGACCAGATATATGACATATATCAGCATTTGAAATGCCTGACTCTTTTCAATCATTGAGGGGGAACCTAATATGTGGCTGAACACATGATCAACTGAGGGTGTCTCCATTCTCACAGTTTCCCTGCCTCTGTCATTTCTGTAATATGATGCCGCATTCCTTTGGGAAGGTTCATACATGTCATCCTTTTCACTCAAACGAGAAATCCCTTCACTCTGATGGACTGAGCTTTCAGCTGTGACTGTCTCGTCTCCCTCACTTCTGCTCTCACTCCGTCCCCTCCTTCGCAGAACAATGATAGATCTCCCTTGTCCTCACTTCCTACTGCACTAAAATCTACATTCACTGAATCAATGCTGCTTCCACCACCTCCAGCAGGACAGCACCATCAAACACATCTTCCCCTCCCGTCCACTGTCAGCATTTCACAGGGACCACTCCTTCTGTGGCACCCTCCATCATCCCGAACACTTCCCTACACCCCCATGGCACCTTCCCATGTAAATGCAGAAGCTGCAACATTTGCCCATTCACCTCTTCCCTCCTCACTGTCCAAGGCCCTAAACACACCTTCCAGGTAAAGCTGCATTTTACGTGGACACTTTCAATCCAGTTTCCTGTCATTGCTGCTCACAATGCAGTCTCCTGTACACTAGTGAGCCAAAGAGAAACTGTTTTGAGGAACATCTCCTCTCTGTCTATAGAAATGACCCTGGCCTTCTGATTGCACCCCATTTCAATAACCTACATTGCTCTCATGATTATGAGAATTCTTTGAGAAGTTAATGATGGGTTGGACCAGAGAGAGATACCTATCTGAACTTCCAGAAGGCCTCTGATATGGTACCGCACATAAGGCTGCAGAGTCAGCTAAGGACCCATGGCGTCAGAGGTCAGGTACTAGGATGGATAAAAGGTCGGCTCTCTGGCAGGATGCAGAGTGAAGATAAAATTGTCCCTCTCAGGATGGCAGCCGGTGACTACCAGTGTTCCTCAAGAGCCAATTTTGGGAGCACAACATTTCACTTTATAGGTTAATGATCTGAGTGGCGGGGCAGAAAGCATTCTGGCTACGTTTGCAGATGATGCAAAGATAGGTGGAGGGGCATGTAGTATTGAGGAGGCAGGGAGCCTGCAGAAAGATTTCGACAGTTTAGGAGAGTGGGAAAAGGAGTAGCAGATGGAACACAATGTGGGAAAGTGTGAGGTAATGCACATTGATATGAAGAATACAGGCATGGACTCTTTACTAAATGGGGAAAAAAAAATCAGAAATCTGAGTAACAAAGGGACTTGGATTCCAAGCCCAGGATTCGCCTTAGATAAACTTGCAGGTTGAGTCAGTTAAGAAGGAAGATGCAATGTTGTCATTCATCTCGAGACGAGTAGGATATACTGGTGGGGATTCTGAGGCTTTCTAAGGCTCTGGTCAGACCACATTTCCAGTATTTTGTGCCTCATACCTCAGGTAGGATGTATTAGCCATGGTGTGTGTCAAGAGAAGGTTCACCAGAAATGAAAAGCTTAACACATGAGGAGCGTTGGAGAACTCTGGGTTTATACTCGATGGAGATTAGAAGGATGAGGGGGGATCCAATTGAAACTTACAGAATATGAATGACCTGGATACAGACAAAACTGGGAGGCCGTTTGCGCTGGCAGGAGGACACAAGCTTAGAGCAAAGGGAAAATGCATTAGAATGAAGATAAGATGAAACGTCTTTAACCAGAGAGTGGTGACATTGTGGAATTCCTTACCACATAAGGCTGTGGAAACCAGATCATTTGGCACGAACGATATAGCCAGGAAAGGGACTGAGGATCTGAAAAGTGACCTCAGAGAGTTAGTTTGGAAGCTGAAGAGCAGGACGAATAGAGTAGTGATCTCAGGTTTGCTACCAGTGCCACGAGCTAGTGAGATGATTAACACTCAGCGAATACAGCTTTACACGTGGCTGCGAGGCTGGTGCAGGAGGAAGGGCTACAGATACCTCGACCATCGGGATACCTTCTGGGTAAGGTGGGACCTGTACATGAAGGACGCGTTGCACCTGAACTGGAGGGGCACAAATGACCTTTTTGGGATGTTTTCTTGTGTGATTCTGGCGGGTTTGTACTAGTTTGGCAGGGGGGTAAGAACCAGACCACATGTCTGAGAGGGGGTTAGTTGCAGACGGGGCAGTGTCAGGGTATATTGAACCTATCAGGAAGATTTCTCACGCGATGTAACAAAGGGATCAGGTAAAGTGCGTCTGCTTTAATGCAAGGAATGTCTGAAATAAGAGTGACAAACTTCGAGCATGGATCAGTACTTGGGGCAACAACGTCGTGGCCATAACTGAGACGTCGATTTCACGGGGGGAGGGATGGTTGCTTGATGTTCCATTGTTTAGAATGTTTAAAAATCTTTAGGGGCGGCGCGGTGACGCAGTGGTTGGCACTGCTGCCTCACAGCACCAGAAAACCGGGTCCAATTCAATTGGAGGACAGTGTTGAGAGGGATCCAACAGGGCTATGTCCTTGGGCCTCTGCTCTTTGTAGTTTTTATAAATGACTTAGATGAGGAGGTAATGAGGTGGGTTAGAAAATTTGCTGATGACACAAAGGTTGGAGATGTCGTCAATAGTATTGAGGGCTTGTGTAGGCTGCAGCGCGACATAGACAGGATGCAGAGCTGGGCTGAGAAATGACAGATGGAGTTCAACCTGGGTAAATGCGAAGTGATGCATTTTGGAAGGTCAAATTCGAATCCTGAATATAGCATTAAATACAGGATTCTTGGCAGTGTGGAGGAACAGAGGGATCTGGGTGCGCAAGTGCATAGATCCCTCAAAGTTGCCATCCAAGTGGATAGGGTGTCAAGAACGTATATGGTGTTTTGGCTTTGATTAACAGGGGGACAGAGTTTAAGAGCAGTGAAGTTTTTCTGCAGCTCTATACGTCCCTGGTGAGACCACGCTTGGAATATTATGTCCACTTGTGGACCCCATACTAAAGGAAAGATACAGAGGCTTTGGAGAGGGTGCAAAGAAAGTTTACCAGGATGCTGCCTGGACTGGAGGGATGCTTTATGAAGAAAAGTTGAACAAGCTTGGACCTTTCTCTCTGGAGACAAAGAGGAGAGAGGAGATCCGATCGAGGTGTACAAAATAAGGAGAGGAATAGAGAGAGTCAATACCCAGAAACTTTTCCCGAGTGTAGGATTGACTAGTCTGAGAATTCATAGTTTGAAGATATGAGGAGGAAGGTAAAAGGGAGACGTCAGAGGTAGGTTCTTTATGCAGAGAGTTGTGAATGCATGGAATGCGTTGCTAGCTCTGATGGTGGAAGCAGAGTCATTGGGGACATTTAAACGACTGTTGATCATGCACATGGATAGCAGTGAGCTGAGGGGTGCGTAGGTTAAATTACTACATTTTACATTAGGATGAAATCTCGGGACAACATCGTGGCCCAAAGGGCCTGTTCTGTGCTATACTGTTCTATATTCTATGTTCTATTTAGTATACTTAAAACAGTTCTTGATTGACAAGGGGATCAAAGATAACTGACAGGAAGCGCAACCCAAGCTCAAGTAACACCTCACTTTAAACTTTGGTACGTTACAGTCTGTAGGAGTCAATATTCAATTCCATAAATTCCCAGCCTGAACCCATGATGGCTGTTCTCCATTTTCTGTACACTCTCCCTCCTGGGCTCCCTAAGTTCGTGTCTTGTTTATGTTTCATTCAACAAAGAAAATCAATTTCTAATATTTACACATTAATTTACACCCATTATATATCTGTGTCTCTTTCACCACAATTTCAAGCCCATTTGTCTTTCACACTGGGCCTCCAAACACTCTTTCCCACCTCTGCCAAGGTACTAAAGCGCTCACTTTCCAATCCTTTACACGTCTGAAGAAGATTTGCACTGGACTTGAAACATCAACATTGTTTCTCTGTCTGTGCAGATGTTGCCAGACCCACTGAGTTCCTTCAAAAATGAGAAGTTACAGAATACATTTTCAATATAGCTTACTGGGTGCTTTGAGGAACAGTCACAGAACCCGAAAGATTACCTCGCTTTCACTCCACAGATGCTGTCAGACTTGTCAGTGTCTTCAGCAATTTCTGGTTTTGAACAAGTTTCAAACATTTGTGTCAAAGCTGCTCACACGCCCTGTCCAACATGGAGCGCCATACACCGGGAAGTGAATGATAATGCAGGTATACAAATTCATTTGTTCTGAAACTACATAAGGCTGTCATTACCGACACCACAGAGCTCTTAACCATGGTCATGGAGCGAAATAGAGGGAAACACATTCTCTTTAAATAGAAGATGCCATTTCTGGAGGTGAAAATATTCAGGTGAAAACGTTCAATGCATTTGAGGAATGCGACAAATTGGAGGCATGGCATCATGAAGATACCCTAACAGGATGAGAAATTTAAAAATATGGAAGCATTCCCACATCAGAAACCGGGATAGGGCACTGTGTACAGGGGAGAAGGGTGAACGGGTCCCCGTGCGAATGAGGACAGGCAGCAGCATTGTATTGCAGATATTGCAGCTCAAACTGGGCATTCATGTGATGCTGTAAATCATAGCAGCTATAGTAGCAGCAGCAGTAGTAGAATTATATTCAACCACAATATAATCTCCCAGTCTACTATTACTATAAAGCCGATCTCCGCCTCAGTGATGAGTGTGGGTGAACATACCACGGTCAGAACAGTGTGTACCTAAACCTGCAGACAATCCATTCAAGCTACCGCAATTACTGCTTACATTAACAAACAGCAGAACTAACATCTTGTAGAGAGGGCGCCATGACCCCAATACTGTGACCACTTCTTTTAAAAACAGGTGTGAATTACTGCTGGCCTGTCAACTCTTACTCTTACCTGTTAGAAAAATCCTGTTCCTTTTGTTAGAGATGGTTCAAGAACTTCCCTCCTATTACCATTTGGTTTACATCATTGTGACACTTACTGTACCTTCCCCTGTGAGGGAAGATGTAAAACATGGGTGTAAATGATCTGTCTGCTCTCTGTAGCCAATTATTCAGTCACACCCTCCAATTATGCGCAATATACTTTCCTGCTTTAATTTCTACCTAAGGTCACACACTCATCTTGAACATTTTTTATATTCTCGGAATAGCTCAATCTCCTTGTTTATGTATGTCTTGACAATTTACAACATCATGTCTTTTCTCCCCTTTTCCTCGCTTTCTAGATTCATACAGTCATATCACACACAAACAGACCCTTTGGTCCAACTTGTCCATATTTACCAGGTTTTCCAAACTAAACTTGTCCCATCTGATTGCATTTTGTCATTAAGCTTTTCCCATTCGTATGTTTGTCGAAATGAGTTTTAAATGTTGTAGCTGTCCTTACACCTCCCACTCTTCCTCTGACTGCTCATTCCATATGCACACATCACCCTCTGTGTGAAAACATTGACCCTTCGTCCATTTCAAATCTTCCCTGTTTCACCTTTAACCTGTGCCTTCTATGGTTGAACTCCCCCATCCCGTGGAAATGAAACCTTGGCTGGTCACTCTATGCATACCTCTCATACTTCCACAATGTCATCCCTCAACCTCCTACAAGCTATCTGACACCAGTTTCACGAACAAGCATTTAAAGATAAGCACTGTAAATTTGAAACAGTATTCAAATGACAGGTAAATAACACTTAGCCCAAGCTTCATACTGTGATTTGTTTTTCTCCATGTTACAATACTAAGGCAGCATGAAACTCTTACGAGTACAAATAAGAGGTCAAACACGTGAATTGCTTTGTCCAAATCGTGTGATTATCTCTACAGTGAAAGCGCATCTCTGGCCTGAACCATATAAGAAGGGGAATTCTTGTACCACACTGTCAGCGTCTACCTTTAGCAGAGTGAGATGAAGGCTGAGTATAATTTTTGAAATTTGGATCACAGTGTGAATTCAGTGCAAAGGGGGAGAGGTGTTTTCAATAAGGTTTACGCCAAGAAGGAAACCTTTCAGAATGAGATGTGAGTGGGAGGTGTAAAACAGCATGAATGGTGAGGCCGAGCCACACTGAGACCAGAGCAAAGTTACATCACAAAACGCAGCTTGATGCTACAGCAGAGTAGGTAGACTTGATCAAAGAGTTTCAGGTGAAGTGGATGGGGGACCATAATGTGAGAGAATGTACTCTGTAATTTGAGACTAAGATCCTGGAATCAGGCAGGGGAGACGGACAGGGAAGAGGATGGAGCAGCAATGGCAGTGTTTTCTGGAGAGTAAATCAGGAAGCACAGCTGAAATTCATGCCTAACATCAGCTTATGGTCCCTGAAATAAACATTATAAATCTGGACCTCCACTATACCTCATCAATAGTATCCTTGAGAGCTTTTGTCAACCATGTGTGGTTCGCTTGCTTATCGAGTTCTTCTGTTTGAAAGGAAACAATAATTACTGAGAGGTTTGGGATGTCTGCTTGAATGTCTGCTAACGTAAACTCACTGGCCTTCCACTGGGTCTATTTTCACATTAAGCTTCAGACCAGATGTGAGGCAGAAATCCTCAATTTAGATTCCTGGTTCATTTCAATCATTCAGTGGGAGCTTCTGCATGTGGCTGAACACATGATCAGCGGAGGCTGACCCCATTCTCCAAGTTTCTCCAACTCTGTTATTTCTGTTTGATGATGCAACATTCATGTGAGCTTCGTTTAACGTGATCTCATTTTCCTTTAAACCAGAAATCCCCTAACTCTGGTGGCCAGGGCCTTCAGCTGTCACTGTCCCATCTCCCAGGGTGTTGCCCTCAAACCGTCCCTTTCATCCCAGAACAATGTTAGATTCCGCCTTGTCCACACTTCCTCCGAGAATTGAGGATCAAAATTACCATTTCCACACAATCTCCAGCAGGCCAGCACCATCAAACACATCTACCTTTCCCGCCAACTGTCAGTATTTCGTAGGGGCCGTTCCCTCTCTGTTCCCTCCATCACCCTGAACACTTCCCACTCCACCATGGCACCTTCCCATGCAATTGCAGAAACTACAACACTTGCTTATTCACCTCTTCACTCCTCACTGCTCAAGGCACCAAACATACCTTCCAGGTGAAGCAGCATTTCACTTGTAACCTTTCAATCTGGTCTCCTATCATTGCTGCTCACAATGTAGTCACTCAATATTGGCGAGACCAAACATGAGATTGCTTTGAGGAACACTCCCACTCTGTCTGTAGAAATAACCCTGACCATCTCATTGCTTCCCATTTCAATAGCCTACCTTGCTCTCATGCTAACATTTCGGCCCTGGGCTGCTGCAATTTTCCAAGAAAGCACAACCCAAGCTCGAGTAACAACTCACTTTAATCTTTTGTACGTTACATCCTGTAGGAGTTAATGTACAAATTCATAACTTCACAGTCTGACCCCATTATAGCTATTCTCCAGTTTCCGTACTTTCTCCCTCCTGGCCTCCCAATGACCTTTGTCTGGTCCTGTCTTTAACTTCCACTCAATAGAGATAATCTCTTTTCCCCATTCACAGCTTAATTTAAAGCTATTTCACATGATCGTCTCGTTCACCACTATTAAAAGCATGCTTATCATTTGCCACATCCTCTTTTACCCGTCAATCCCCTCCTCACATCTGTCAAGGGATTATAAAGCTCATTTTCCAATCCTTTTCAGTTCTGAAGAAGTGTCACACTGGACTTGAAACGCTAACTCTGTTTCTCTGTCTCTGCAGATGATACCAGACGTGTTGAGCCTCTCTAGAAATGAATAGGTTCAGAACAAATTTTCAATTAAACAAATAACTATAGATACTGGAAATGATAATGCAATAATTACTGGAGATAATGGGAGCCTTGCAGAATGATCACTAGCCCTGAAAGTTTAACTCTACTTTCACTCCACGAGATGCTGCCAGATCTGCTGAGTTTCTTCAGCAATTTCTATTTTTGAACAAGTTCCATTGATGTGTGTTAAAGCTGCTCAAATGCCTTGCCTAACACGGAAAGCCGTGCACTGGGAAGTGACCTATAATGCAAGGTGCACAAATTCCTTGATCTGAAACTGCATAAGGCTGGCATCACTGACACTACAGAGTATCATGTTCAAGGAGAGAAACAGAGGGGAACACATTCACATCAAACATAGAAGAAGGCATTGGGGCAATGGAAAAGATTCAGATGCAAACGTTAAGGGGTTTGAGCAAAGTATCAAATTGGAGGTGTGACACCAGGGAGAGACCTTCAGCAGAATGAGAATAGGAAAATGGAAGTGTTACCACATCAGAAACCAGATTAAGACATTGAGTTCAGGGCTGATGGGTGAATGGGTCTTGATGTAAATTGTGGATAGTCAGTAGAATTGAAGTGAACATATTGGAGCTCAAAGTGGGCATTCATGTGGTGCATTAGAATCACAACAGCAACAGAATTGTATTCAACTACAATCTGTAACATTTTCCCCAGGATAATCCCTCAGCATACCATTAACATCAAGCTGATCTATGGTTCAGTGACGAGTGCGGGTGAACATGATAGGGTCGGAACCATGTGTACCTAAACCTGATGACAATCCATTAAAGCTACCGCACTTGACTGGTTATATTCGCAACAGCAGGACTAATATCTGATACCGAGGACGAAATGATCCCAAGACTAACAGATCACATCGAAGTTGTGCAGTGCTGCCACATCCAGACATGAATGTCGATGGACGATTAAACAACTCATTGGAGGAGAGGACTCCATAAATATCGCCATCCGAAATCACGGGACAGCCCTGTACATCAGTGGAAAAGACATGGTTGTATTATCTTCCAGAGCCAGAAGTATTGAGTTGATGATCCACCTCACCCTCGTCATGCTGCCCGCAGAATCACAGATGCCAGTCTTTAATCGATCTGATTCACTCTATGTGACATGAAGAAACAGCTGAACACAGTAAATACGACAAAGGCAATGGGCCCTGACACCATTCCTGCACTGGGACTGAACACTTGTGCTGCACAACAAGCCGTGTCCCTGGGGAAGATGTTTCATTCCATATCCAACTCTGACATCTCCCTGGCAATGTGGAACATAACTCAGCTATGTCCAATCCCATAACAAGGGAATAACTGCCGTCTGACCATTTACCACGCCCTGAGTCCCGTCGCGAAAGTCTCATTGGTGGGAGTTCTCTTTGACAGAGCTGTCAAGCAGCACAGAAATATCCAGCTCAGTGTGGTTTCAGATAGGTCCCCATGTGGAGATGGTGCAGTTGTGGAAAAGTCACTGGATTACTAATCCAGACCAGGCTAATGCTGTGGCCGCTGGTGGGCATTATAATTTTTAAAAATCGAGATGTAAAACCTGGAGTCATTAACAGTGACCTTGAAGCCAATGTCGATTGTAAACACAAATTTCCATCCTCAATGTACTTTCAGGAAGTGAATCTCCCGTGCTTTCCTGGTCTAGCCTAAAAGTGACTCCAGACACACAGACATGTCATAAACTCTTCAATGGTCTCGGAAACGGACAAGCAAGACACTCTATTGTATCAAACTGTTCCGGGGTCTTAAAGGATAAAACATTACAGATCACCCGGCACCAGCCTCAGTATTGGAACGGGAAATACTACCGTGTTCACTCTGCAGAGATTCCCTTCCTAACATTTGAGAGCAGATGGCAGGATTTACAGAGCTTTCCCACAGACTGCACAGAATCATCGGGAAAGGAGTAGGTCATTCAACACACTGAGCATCCTCCATTCTAGTTCATGGCGAAAATCTCCTCAATTCAGTTTTCCCCACACAGTGTTCATATCCTTTAGCATGTTTAAACATCGGAACATATAAAATCGGATCTATCGTAATCGCTTTGGTCCATCAATTTTGATCCTCCATTCAATATACAGGCAGTTATCCAATAAAGGTGTGTTTATTAAATGCAATTTCGCTGCAACATAATTAGTGAATTGTGCCCCTTTCTTTATAAAGCGAGCTACCGTTCACTGTTATGGGAGTCCGTTTCTGGCACCAGCTGAAGAGTAAATCCCAGCCTCAGGATTCCTCTGTCTGCCAAATGCACCCTCAGTGTATTCAGCTAAAGCAGGAATATAATCCGCTCTGCAAGTCTTGAAACTGAGCCTGAATGTGTGATTTGTAGTCTACATTTAGAAGGAAATTAATTTCAAACCGGGAGGGGAATATCTTGGAGAGAACTGGAATTCCGCATCGGCATCACGTGGTCAGTCAGCTCGTGCGCTTTCTGAAGAATATCTTGGTGAAAGGTGCAGGGCTGTAGTCAGTGACTATAGTCTTAAAGTGTGACATTTACTGCACTAATTCATTACAATATACGGTTTAAAGATTTATGCAGCCTTGGTTTGGATGGAATCGATGATCCCTGTATGTGGGAATATTGTCGGTACAAAGCACTGTTGAATATGATTCACCCTGTTTATGAAAGGGTAAGGAACAAAATAACAGACGGGCTGCATAAAATGTTTGGTGGAGACATTTCTAGATCCCTTTGTCTAATGCTGCTCCAAGTTTGAAATTCCCTGTTATCAAGTCCTTTCTTAAACTTGTGACATCATTCAGAACATTCAAACTGCTGCTCAGGAACAGGGAGAAACAGGAGGTAGTCACTCAACTGCTCGATTCTGGGACACAGGGTCAGGAGACAGTCTTACAACTGTTCGAGATTGGGACACAGGAACTGGAGGTAGTCACTCAACTGCTCGATACTGAGACACAGGAACAGGAGGCAGTCACTCAACTGCTCGAGACTGGGATACAGAGAAATCTGGAAGCTAGTGAGGCCCCAGATTTCTGTTCCCCAGGAACAGGAGGAGGGGACTCACTACCCACCAGTCTTGGACACTGGGAGAAAAGGGAAATTGGCTTGTTACTAAAAGAAATATCTGAATAAGTTGCGAGAGCAAGCCATTCAATCCTGCTCCAACATTCTTCAAAACCATGGCTGATCTGATTGTGATTCTCTCATTCCATTTTACAGAGAGTCCCCTCTCTGCAGCCTCTGCTCAATTTGTTGGTCATGTTGCAGATCCAGATACCGGAACAACAGTCACCATGTTTCATCCAGAATTGGGTCACCAAAGTCTCTGGTCTTCCTGAATTTCCACAGCAGTTTAATACACAGCCTTCAGGATACCATCCCCAGCACTTCCACGAGTGTACAAAAACTAGAGTTAAGTCAAATTCAGTAAAATGCAAGTGAGTAACCTGGTCTGAATCACGAACAGTTGTGGGGATTCCTCATGTTACTGAGCACATGAGCAGCAGAGAATGATTAACGCAGGCATTCAATGGATAGGCACAGAGCAACTTACAAAGATGTGCCTTAAAACTGCTAAAACCACAGTCTCCAATATGGAGTACAGGGCAGGACACTGGGACACACACAGAGACAACACATGCACACAGACCCACACGGACACACAGACACATTAGCATCTTTTGGATATAACGAGATAAGTGATGCTTAATGATGGGATCAAGGCTTGTTGTGAGAAGGCATGAGGATTGGCTTGAAAGGCATGTCAGCCATGATCAGTAGCTCAGTCGACTGGATATGCCAAATGGCCTTTTACTCTGCTCTAATTATTTACAGTCTAATGTACATGCATTTGTCTGTGTTTGTGCGCATACTTGTGCATGTGTGTCCATGTTTTTGTGTCTGTGTTTTTGTGCGTTTGAGTTTATACTGTGTGTATATGACTGTGTGTGTGTGTGTGTGTGTATGTCTGAGTGTGCTCGTCTGTGTATGCATCTGTGTGTGTGTCTGTGTATGTTTGTGCTCCTCTGTATTTTCAGAAATGGAAATGTCAATGTACATTTTTTGAAAATTTCTATTCTGTTTGACATTCACCTTTCCATCAAAGTTTGAGGAACTTTGTTTTCGTCATGAATTTGTTGTTTTAACAAATGAAGGAAATCAACCTGACCTCTTCTGAGGATGAACCTGATCCAATGTGCGACCTATATCATTGGCCATATCATCAACCTGGTTACACCGATAATTTGCTGTGACCAATGGAACAGTGGCAGTAGAAAATAAAACAGTTACCCAACAACCCAAGGAACTCTGGACCAGTGAGCCTGACATCAGTGGTCGGTGAGTTGTTGGAGGGGTCTCTGAGGGTTAGACAATTGCATGCATTTTCAAAGGCAAAGATTGATTGGGGATAGTCACTCTGGTTTTTTGCATGAGAAATCACGTTGTACGAATTTGACTGAGTTTGTTAAAGAGGTGACAAAGCAGATTGATGAAGGCAGTATTGTAGATGTTTTCCATACAGATTGGAACAAGTTGTTCGACAAGAATCTGCATATTAGGCAAGTTAGTAAGGTTAGGTCACATGGGAACCAGCGCACCCAAGCCAATTGAATACAAAATTAGATTGAAGGGAGGAGACAGAGGTTGGTAGAGGATTGCTTTTCAGACTGGAGGCATGTTCTAAGGTACGAGGGGAAATAATTTAGAGGGAACTTAGATGCAATGTTTTCATACAGAGGGAGGTATCCATATGGAGTTATCCCCCAATGGAAGTGGTAGAGTCTGGCATCTTGATGGGTATTTGAATAAGGAGGTTTAGAGGAATATGAGACAAATGCTCTCAAATCAGACTCGATCATAATGGGATATCTGGTCAGCACTTCCACATTGAAATGCTTTATGACTCTATAAGAGGGATGAGCAGAAATTCTAAACAGGAATTTGAAGTGGGAATTCTCTTCCCCACAAGTTTGAGATGTCTCTTTGTTTATATTTATTCAATGCTGAGTTAGTTAAATATTGGACAGAGAAGTGATTCTTGGATAATAGCACACAGCCAGGAAAGTGGAGCTGAGACCACAACCTGATCAGCCACAATCTTAGTCCCTGGTAGAGATTGCTCAAAGTATCCAATGACCCACACCTGCTCCTCAGTGCCATGTTTCTGAGTTCCATTCAGCCCATCAAACCTGCTAGACAGGAGCAATTAGAGGCTACTTCCTCCTTTCACAGAAACAGAGGAGACCATTCAGCCCCTCAAAACTGTCAAACCCAGTTTGGTCTGGTTTTAAAATGTAGTTGGAAAACCCAGGCAGTGGTATGAAAGAGGGTCCTCATCACTCCTAACTGACTTCCCCTTTCTGCAAATTGTGTTTCGTTTGTTGGTCAAGTTGTAGACCCAGTTTCACTGTGAATACAGCCCCCATTCCTCACCCAGAGATGGTCCAGACAATCTGGTAATATTCAACACCAGAGCTTCCAGGAAAATAACAGCCTCTACTTCCCAATAATAGAACGTGAGAAGGACACAAACAGGGATATTTCATTCATCCACACGCCACCCACCTCCCCTCGCTACCCCAACTCACAAGCAGATCTTCTCCCACAATAAGATCATAAGGCCTAATATCCTCTTTCGTGTCCAATTCGTGTCTGAGCCCTCACCTCTGACTGGTCAAAAAGCACTCCCTGCCCCACACTGCGCCCAATTGATACGAGCAAAAGACGTGAACACAAAGGCTCAGGGAAGAGTGACTGGCTCTGACATCAAGGCATCATTTAACTAAGGACGGTCTCAAAGAGCCTGACCAGGATCGCACTTAATGGGAATGAGTTGTAAACTTCACTGGTTAGAGTGATTTAAAGCATAAAGCATTTTTGTGTACAAAAATCCATGCAGTCCTGGACAAATCTGCAAACGTTCCTCAAGGTAGCTTCCTCAGCACAAACATCTTCAGCTGCTTTATAACTGTCTTGCCCCCACCATAAGATTAGAAGTGGGGGCGTTCACAGAAGATCACACAATATTCCGGAAAAAATGTCCCCCTTCAGCTCCCGAACTCGTTTGTGTCCATGTGCAGCAAGACCTGGACAACATTCAGGCTTGTTCTGTTGGAAGTATCGGTAACATTCATGCAACAGTGGTGCTGGACACTGCACATTTCCACAGATAAAATGAGGAGATTATTCACCTCCTCATGCTAACTTCACAGAAATATGAGCAAGTCGTTCAGCTCAATGAAATTATTGGAGAAGTGTAGAGGTAGCCTACTTCGTGCCTCCAACCAATTATACAGGAAATGAAGGAGTCACGTGTTATGGACGACAGCAGAGCTCCTCAAAAATATTTGAAGGCGTTGGCCTCGACTCTATTAATAATTAAGTGTTCTGATACATGTACTTGGCCAAAAGGAAAGATCAGACACAGGTTCTCAGATGCAGTTCTCCAATCGAGGAGGGAAAACAAATCAAGTGAAAATTTAGAGAAAGTTGCAGCCAGGAGACTTCCACTGAAGCGTCCAACTCTGTGGAGACCTCAATAGTTTCTGGTGTTACTGAGAAACCAAAACACTTCCTGTAATGTGGCTGCCTGAACTGCACACAGTATTCTATCTATAGCCTAATCAATGGCACGTTTAACTCATATTATGTCGCCTCGATGAATAAACACTATGCCTATCGTCCCGTGTGATTTCTTAACTGGCTATTATACAGCCCAGTCACGTTCACGGATGTGTGGAGAAACACCCTCTGACGTCCCTAGTGTTCTGCTATTCATTGAATTCTTCCCTGTCTGGTTACTTCTTACAAAGTACATCACCTCATATTTATCAGGGTTCCATTCCAGCTGGCATTGATCTGACCATCTGACCATTCCACCTGTATTTTCCTGTAACATAAAGCCTTCCTCCTCACTGCCATCCACCTGGCCAATCTTTGTGTCAAACACAAAAATTACTTATTATGCTTAGCCCCCACCCCCCACCACCCCCTCCACATTCACATTTACATCATTTATGAATACCACAAATAATTTGATACACTGCACTGCTCGCTGTGGTACACCACCAGACACTGGTCTATCTCTACCACCTTTCCAGTAACTTGGGACCACATAGCTGTTCTCCAGTCCTCTAGCATCTCCCTTGTGTGGTCAGATTCGACTAAAACATTTAGGTCAGGACATTTCCTCTCCTGTCTCCAACAGCATCCTGCGATACAACTCATCCGGACTTTAATTTATCCAAACCATCAATCCCAACTTGCATCTTATATCAAACTGTTCGAGAGTTTCCCAGTCCATCTTCTTGAATTCTGTACCTGCATCTTCCTTATCCCAACTAAAACAGGTGTGAAGCTCTCGTGTTACAGTCTATCAATGATCCCCAGTTTCACATACTGATTATCCCCTTGGTTTCGAAATGGATTTGAATTTTTCCCTGGTTATTCAGCAATGGAAGAGATCTGAACCATGCTAGAATTGATCTGAGCCAAGCTGCAGAAGCATGACCAGGAGATCCAGCATCTCGGGCCACATGTCGTGGAGGTGCAAGAGTGGAATGCGGCTTAGGAAATCATGGTGGAATCCTCAGTTGTTCGGGTCCACGCCCTAGAATGGTAGGTCCAGGCCTTAGTAGAGAAGGTCGAGGACTTCGAAAATTGGAGCTGTCAGAACATCAGCTTGGTCAGGCTGCCGGAACGGGAACAAGAAAGCCAGCTCGTCAGCTTCTTGGAACAATGGCTCAAACAATTTTTGAAACTGGAAGTCAGGGCAGACTGGGTGAGCGTCGGGCGGGCCCACCGGGTCACAGTGTGCAGGCCCGGATCGGACCAGTATCCCTGTCCGGTCCTTGTGCAACACCAGCACGATAGAGAACAACAGGTGCTGGAAACTTCTTGAGCCGTGGGGCACGTCGTATATTTAAGGGGAGGATTGAACTGACGTATGGATTCCCGAGGTGGATAGGATGTCGAGGGGTATGAGAGGTTTTACCCCGCCACCCAGGCAGCTGGTAGACCTGAACAGGTAGCTGGGTTGGTGGATGTGTGATATGTGTTCACCGTGAAGATAGGGACTTCACCTTTTTTTCTAACCCACATAAATGATTTACTAGGATTGGCATGTTGTTTGCCCCATTGGTCTTTTTAAATTAGATGCCGTCCTTTAGAATTGGGAACGGTTTCTGATCATGTGGCAGTGTACATGGAGGTCAAGGATAGTGGCGATGGGACAGGCTCACGGCACTGGCACGTGGATCCTTTCCTCCTGAAGGATAGCAAATTAATTGCGTATTTTTGGGGGGAATTTAATTTGTTTTGGAACATGAACTTGTGCACGACCAGTAATCCGACGGTGCTCTGGGAGAGTGCTAAAGCCTATATAAGGGATTTGATAATTTCTTACTTGGTGACTCAGAAGCGGCAGGATGGAGAACAGTAGAGTATGCTTGAGGCTCGGCTGAAGAGATCTGACACACCATATTTTGTCAGACCGTCTATAACTGAATTGCAGCAGATTACCGCCCTTCGGACTGCTCTGAATGCTGCACTCGCCCATAGAGCAAAGAGAGAGATTTCCTTTGCAAAACAGAAGGTATTCGAGCATGGTGATAACCAAGTAGATATGAGGCATACTTGGCCAGAAAGAAGAATGCTGCTATTTTCACCCGCGATCCCAAAAAGATTAATGCAGCTTTCAGGAAGCTCTACTCTGGGTTGTTCCATTCATCGGGCTGGGAGGACAGAATGGCCACAATGGAGTCCTTTATTAAGACCTTGGACCTCCCAGGTGTCAGTTCAGAGCAGGCGTCTCTTTAGAATGCCCCTCTCATAATCAGAGAGATACAGGAGACAATGAGGCAGCTCCAGAGTGGTAAAGCCCCCGGCCCAGACGGACTTTCAGACTGAGATTTAGAAGGAGTTCATAGACATACTGGCTGGGCCAGTGTTGGATACGTACAATTATTCGTACAGTCAGGACTGCCTCCCATCCTCTTTGAGAGAAAGAAATATTCATCGTATTCTCAAGAGAGGGAAAGTCCCAGAGGATTGCACTTTGTATGTGCCTATTCATTATTAAACGTGGACTTCAAAATTTTGTCGAAATTGCTGGCTTTGAAGGTCCATTGTGAAAGAGGACCATTTTTATTAGGGGCCGTAGGTCCTCTGAATAATATTAGAAGAGTGGTAAATATGGTTCCAGTCTACCAGCAAGGTTCGATTCCAGGTTCGGTAGTCTCCCTGGATGCAGAGAAAGCACTTGACTGGATGGTGTAGATGTGCATCTTTTATGTCCTTGAATGGTTTGGTCTTGGAGGGGTCTTCGCCAGGTGGGTGGCAGTGTTATATAGTGACCTGAAAGCAGCGGATTTCACTAATGGTATAAGGTCTGACAATTTTAGTTTTGACAGTGGCATCCAACAAAGTTGCCCCCTTTCACTGTTATCATTTACATTAATAATTGAGCTGGTGACATCCCGGGGGGGACGCCAATATCACTGGCAAGGAGGTAGGACGAGGAAGGAATAAGATCAGATTGCGTTCCTCTCTATCTAACTAACCCAATGATATCTGTGTCCTGTTTAATACGAATGATTAATTTATTTGGATCTTTCTCAGGGTATAAAATCAATTTTATGAGATCGGAGGCCATCCCTGTTGGGGGTCTTATTGCAGTACCCGACCTTGGGGTGGAATCTGATTCCCTTCCAGATGGTCACAAGGAGGTTTAGGTGTTTTTATCATCCAAGCCTTCGATTAATTATATAAAGCTAACTTCGTGCAGTTGCTAGAGAATATAACACAGAATCATCCAATATTCTGTTTGGTTTAGCTTTGGTTAAAATGAATGTCCTTCCTTGTTTATGATACCCCATGCCAATTCTCCCTTTGACGCTGCCTAGGCAGGCGCTACGGAGGATTAACAGTTGTCTTTGATCTGTCATCTGGCGTCACAGAAGGCCTCCTATTAACTTGGACAAATTGCAGCTTCCACAGTGAATGGGGTCGTGTAGATTTTCCATAGTTTAAGAAATACCGACCAAGTTCCTTGCTTTCCGATGTGGCTGATTGGACTTGTCAGGACCCATGGTCACTTTAGCTGGACATCGAGGCCTTCTAGGCAAATTGTCCGCTCAATAATCTGTTGTTCATGGGCAAGATGAGGACTGTTATGGAGAGTTGCAGAAACCGATTGTCCCTAACACAGTGAAAGCATGGAGAATGGTGGGACAAGTTGAGGGCACTTTACAAAACAAAAACTTCGGCTTTCACTCCCATGGTAGGATTGGTAGGATTCCAGCTGGATTTGTGGATTCTGGCTTTAGGCTCTGGGAGTCCAGATGAGTTTCCTGTTTGGGAGAATTTTTTGACAGGGAGGTCATGATGAATTTTGAGCAGCTGAGCCAGGAATATGAGGTATCTGGGAGGGACCTCTCTTGTTACTTTCACCCTCAGGACTTGATACAGAAAAAAGACTATATTAATAGTTCATCTCTGTAAGTCAGATATGGAGACGAGAGTGCTTCAGAGTACAGGCACTCTCTCGTTCAGCGTCTTCTGTCATTTATTAGGAGGTAGTGTCTCAAATGGCATTGACCCTGTTACAACAGCACAGGAAGAGGCGATGCAGCCCCCTGGAGCCTATATACAGTGAAGGGAGGAGGCCAATTAGCTCCTCGAGTCCAAAGCACTGGGCCCAGAGTAGGCCATGCACACCTGTATCCTGTTATGCAGCAATAGGATCAGTCTATTCAGCCTCCTCAAGTCTGTAACATAGGAACTGGAAGAGTTCACACAGGGACTGGAGATTGGTGCACTGGGATCTCAGGAGGATATTCAGTCCCATCGAGCCTGTTGCACGGGAATTGGAGAAGGATGCAACCTATAAGATGTCTTATGGGAAAGGAGAAAGAAGTTTACCTCACGTGTCTCGTGTATGGGAACAGAAGAAGGCCAATCATTGCCTCAGTCCTATATCAGGGATGCAGGGGAGACCGTTCAGTATCTCCAGCCTGTGATGGAGGAATATGATAAGGTGTTTTCAGCCCCTCAAACTGTGACACAGCAACAGGAAGGTTGCATAAGCCCTCACAACTCTTACGCATCAACTGGAGGAGGAAAAGCAGACCATCGAGACTGTGATGTGGAACAAACAAAGACATCAGCCCATTGATTTTGTGCACAAGGAAGAGAATGAGTCCATTCAGCGACTCCGACCTCTTACAGAGCGATCAGAGCAGGGCATTTCACACCATGTGCCAATTATACAGGATTGGAGCGAACAAAGAGATTATAGAGAGGGAAGAATTTAGAATTATCACCTTAACGATGGAATATAGTAGTGAGAAAACTGTTGAAATTTAATAAATATTGGTAAAGTCCATTATTCAGGAATTAATGACAAGAAAGTTGCAAAGTCAAACCACAATCCATCAAAATCAGCATGATTTCGATCATGGGGATCTGAGAGATGAAATATTTGTACTTCCAGAAGGTATTGAATAGCTCTGCACAAATTATTAATCTGAAGAATAAGATCGTTTATTGGTAAAAGTAATTTATCAACTTGGTACAGGCTTAGTGAAGCTACAAAATGCAGTGAGATGGAAAAATATGAGTAATTTTCTGTTGGCAAAATTCAACTTTTAGGAAACTATATGTCTTGGTCCCCATGCCCCAATTATTTACAATCTATAGTCTTAAGTAGTTGAGAGGATAGAAAATGTTATAACCAATTAACAGATGACACTAACTCAAGTGAGAAATTGCAATGAAGATGTAAGAATTTAGACAATGTATATGGATAGGTTGGGGCAACATTTGACAGAAGAAACTGAACAACGAAAAGTATGATTGTGTCCGTTTGGATTAGTGTAGCAGAAAGGCAAATTATTATCCAAATGGAGAGAGACTTCTAAATGATTAAGTGCAGAGGGATCTGCCTGTCCGCGTCCATTCGACAGAATACTCCGATGTAGGTACAGCAGATAATGAGAAAGGCAAGTGCAACTTTGGCATTTATTTCTAAAACAATGGATTATAAAGGGAGGGAGGTGTGAGATCGCAACTGAGTACTGTGTGCAGTCTTGGTGTCCTGACTGTAGGAGGGATGTATTTGCCATGGAGGCAGTTCAGAAGTGGTTTACTCGATTTACTCCAGAGATGTGGAGTTTGTCCTCTGAAGAGAGATTGAGCAGTTCAGGACAATACTGCCTGGAGTATAGAAAAATGAGAGGAGATGTCGGAGGTCTGGACGATGTTAAAGGTGATTGACAATGTAGATGTGAAGTGGATATTTCCTCATGTGGGACAATCTCGCCCGATTCTAAAACCATAGTTTTAGGATGAGGTGGGGGAGAAGTGAAGCAGGGGTGAGGAGAACATCTGTCACAGGGTTGGGAATCAGTGTAATTCACCTCCCCAGAGTGCAGTAGGTGCTGGGATATTGAGTAAATGAAGGAATCTGGAGATCGGACAGGAACGTGGAACTGAAGCCGCAATGACATCAGCTATGATTGTATTCAATGTCGGAAGAGGCCTGAGGGGCTGGATTACTGAACTGATGCTCCTCATTCTTATTCAGCGCTTCGAATGTGTTACATATAAATGGGAGAGGACTGGTTATCAGACAGGAACAGGGGTGTGTGTGTGCTGGATAAATCAGCCTTACTCAGTTTGACAGAACGTCACCAGTGGAGTCACAAAGTGACCAGTGCAGGGTCCACAGCTCTTTACAATCTGTATCAATGATCAGGAGGAGTGGAACAAATGTACTGTAACTATGTATGCCGATTAAACTAAGATAAACAGGAAAGTAAATTATCAAGGGAAGGTGGAGAGTCTGTAATTGGATATGGACAGGTGAAGTCAACGGATAAAAGTTTAGCAAACGGGATTAAAGATAATATATAATCTGTCATTTTCTTTAGGAAGAATAGTAGGCAGTATGTTACTGAAACAAAAAAAAATACTACAGGACTTAGTGATGCAGTGTGTACTGGAGGGTTCATTCTGACCCGATCAGACACGGGAAGTGTTTCTCCATCTTCCTAATGTTCCCAGGGACCCCACTGCTCTCAACCACTATGTATATCCTCCGTCTCCAAATGGTGATGTTGACGTCGGCATACTTGGAGATGATGGATCTGTCACCCACTCCTGCCTGGAAAGTTCGGGATCATAGAAGCTGAGTGAAACAGTGATCCCAACAGCCACTGGCAGCACCGTCCTACCCCTGGTTTGAAGCTGCAGATCGTGTTGAAGGAGGTGACACTGCTCTGTGAACAGCTCCTTGTTCAATCAGTGTCCGCACAAACTCTGCTCCTGAGTTAAATGTAACTTGGGAAGCTGTTCCTGGAAAACCCGGTGTGGATACAGCAGATCCCTTTCCCCAAAGACACTCACTCCATGGTTTCAGATCTTCCTCTCTGTGCAGGCTCTGCTCCATTTGTTGTTCATCTTACAGATGCAGGTGTTGTAACTACAGTCCGTATGGTCCATCCAGAGTTGGGTCACCAAATCCTCAGGTCTCCCTGAATGTCTGAGCACAACATCTGGCAAACCATCCACTAACTTTTCATTAACACGAATCAGTCAGAAGCCCATCAGCTACAAGTTAGATGCCTGCTCTTTTACAATTATGCTAGAGAGATTTCCTCGTGTTACTGACGACACAATCATTTGAGAGGGACAAGCGCAGGTGTTCAGTGGACACGCACAGTCCAAGGTTCAAAGGCGTGTCTAAAACTGCCGGAAACCCTGTCCATGGATCACCACATGGGGCAAACCGGGAAGTGAACAATAGCCCAGGACACACACACACCTGTCCACGGATCACCACATGGGGCACACTGGGAAGTGAACAATAGCCCAGCACACACGCACCTCCCTGTCCATGGATCACCACATGGGGCACATCGGGAAGTGAACCAGAGCCCAGCACACACACACCTCTCTGTCCATGGATCACCACATGGGGCACACCGGGAAGTGAACAATAGCCCAGCACACACACACCTCTGTCCATGGATCACCACATGGGGCACACCGGGAAGTGAATAACAGCCCAGCACACATACACCACTGTCCATGGATCTTCATATGGGACACACCGGGAAGTGAACAATAGCCCAGCACACTCACACCTCCCTGTCCATGGATCACAACATGGGACACACCGGGAAGTGAACACCAGCCAACCACACACACCCCTGTTCATGGTTCACTACACGTGGCACACCGGGAAGTGAACACTAGACCAGCACACACATCTCCCTGCCCATGGATCACCACATGGGGCACACAGGAAAGTGAACAATGGCCCAGGACACACACACCCCTGTCCATGGCTCACCACATGGGACACCCCGGGAAGTGAACAATAGCCCAGCACACACACACACACACCTCCCTGTCCATGGATCACCACATGGGGCACACCGGGAAGTGAACAATAGCCCAGCAGACACATACGTCCCTGTCCATGGATCACCACATGGGACACACCGAGAAGTGAACAATAACACAGGACACACACACCCCTCTCCATGGATCATCACATGGTCACACCAAGAAGTGAACAATAGCCCAGGACACATGCACCCCTGTCCATTGATCGCCACATGGAAGACACCGGGAAGTGAACAGTAGCTAAGGACACACACACCCCTGTCCATGGATCGCCACATGGGGCACACCGGGAAGTTAACAATAGCCCAGCACACACACACATCCCTCTCCATAGATCACCACATGGGACACACCGGGAAGTTAACAATAGCCCAGCACACACACACATCCCTCTCCATAGATCACCACATGGGACAAACCGGGAAGTGAACAATAGCCCAGCACACACAACCTCCCTGTCATGGATCACCACATGGGGCACACCGGGAAGTGAACAATAACACAGCACACACACACCCCTGTCCATGGATCACCATATGCGGCACACTGGGAAGTGATCAGCAGCCAAACACATCCCCCCCCGTCCATGGAGCAGTACATGAGATACACAGGGAAGTGAGCAACAGTCAAACACATACCTCCTGTCCATGGATCACCACATAGGCCACACCATGCAATGAGCAACAGCCCAGCACACACACCCCTGTCTATGGAGCACCACATGGAACACACTGGTAAGTGAACAGCAGTCTGACACATAACATTTCATTGTTTCTGAGCTTCGCAATGCCAGCTCTCGATGCACTAGGGATCCAAATGGGACCCACAGCCGGGATGTACAGGAGACCACGAGCCATACGTTTTGCACAATGTTTCTGAGCTTCATAGTGATTTCCCCGGTTTTCCAGGTATATGAGCACCAACGGCCAGGTTAAGGTACAGAAGGACGGATATTCATGTTATAATTGGATGATTCCTTGTTCGACAAGTTCAGTAAACGTGGCTCTTCTCAGACAAATGGGATTAACCAGATGAGTAGTACTATCTCAGGTCCAATAACAAAAATAAGAATATAAAGTAAATGTGGTGACAAATCAGCTGAAATCCACGTCACAGAATCAGACACCATAATCCAGATGATATATCTGTCCAGCATGCAGCAGTGTTCAGACCAGGCTAGTGTACTTTTCAATACAACCCAGCAATCTGTGCAGACCACACCAGTCCATGAACTGCCTCTCCAGCACTGGGAGCTATGCATTGAACAGCAGTGAATTGTTATGTAAACCAAGAGCATTTACCCTCCCAGCATGTAGAGCAGTGTACGCCACCCCAGGGCATGGATCTGTAAACCAGGAGTAGTTACCCTCCCAGCATGTTGAGCTGTGTACACTGCCCCAGTGCATTGTTCAGTAACATTGTGTTAGAACCCTGCCCAGCGAGGGGAAACCTGCAGCCCATGCTGGAAGTGACAGGATGTGCAGCTCCAATCCATTTGCAGCTTCATATCTCCATTGTATCAATGGTTGTAGAATATCTCAAGAGGAAGGAGGAAAATGACTTAGGGTTAAGTAGGCAAGGATCAGACAAGGCTCTAGAGGGTTACAAGGTAGTCAGGAAGGAAGTGAAGAATAATCTCAGGAGAGCGAGAAGCGGGCATGAAAAAGACTTGGTGAATAGGATTAAAGTAAAACTTAAGATGTTCTATACTTTTGTGAGGAACAAGATGATGGCTTTAGTGAGGGTAGGGCTCATCAGGATAGTGGAGGGAACTTACGCCAGGAGTCGGAGGAGATAAGGGAACATAGAACATAGAACAGTACAGAGCATTACAGGCCCTTCGGCCCTCGATGTTGTGCCAACCTGTCATACCAATCTGAAGCATATCTAATTTACACTATTCCATGTACGTCCATGTGCTTGTCCAATGACGACTTAAATGTGCTTAAAGTTGGCGAATCTACTACTGTTGCAGGCAAAGCATTCCACAGCTCTCTCTTTAGGTTTTTCCTGGCTACCTTGTAACCCTCAAGTGCCCTAACTGAGCCTTCACATCTCATCCTGACATAAGTCACCGTCTTCCTCTTGACCAGAGATTCCCCTTCATTTGTAAACCACCGCTCCCGCACTCTACAGCTTCCTCCCTGCCTGACAGCTACATACATATCAAGGACAAACCATAGCTTTTCCTTGAATAAGCTCCACAATTCGAATGTGCCCATCCCCAACAGTTTCCTTCCCCATCATATTCTTCCTAAATCTTGCCTAATGGCATTGCAATTGCCTTTGCCTCAGCTGTAACTCTTGCTCAGTGGTATACACCTATCCTTTTCTATCACTAAAGTAAACGTAACAGAATTGTGATTGCTATCACCAAAGTGCTCACCTACTTCCAAGTCTAACACCTGACCAGGCTCATTAGCCAGTATCAAAACTAATATGGCTTCGCCCCTTGTTGCCCTGTCTATATACCGTGTCAGGAATCTCTCCTGCACACACTGGACAAAATCTGACCCCTCTATAGTACTCGTACTATAGTGTTCCCGTTCAATATTTCAAAATTTGAAGTTCCCCATTACATCTACCCTGTCGCTGTTACTCCTATCGAGAATCATCTTTGCTATCCTTTCCTCTATATCTCTGGAACTATTCGGAGGCCTATAGAAAACTACCAACGACGTAACCTCTCCTTTCCTGTTTCTAACTTCAGCCCATGCCACCTCAGTTGACGAGTCCCCAAACATCCTTTCTGAAACTGCAATACTTCCTTGACCAACAATGTAACATCTCCCCCTCTTTTACCATCTTCTCAGTTCTTACTGAAACATCTAAATCCTGGAACCTGCAACAACTATTCCTGTCACTGTTCTAACCATGTCTCCAAAACGGCCACAACATTGAAGTCCCAGGTACCAACCCATGCTGCAAGTTCACCCACCTTATTCCGGATGCTCCTGGCGTTGAATTGGACACACTTCAAACCAACTTCTTGCTTGCCGGTGCCATCTTGCGTCCGTGAAACTTGATTTTAGACCTCCCTACTCTCAACCCTTTCACTACTCTAACAAAAATTTTGGTTTCCATCCGCCTGCTGGATTAGTTTAAACCCACCCCAATAGCCTTAGTGAATTCCACACCCCCCCCCCCCCCCCCACAAGGAGATTGGTGCCCTCTCGTTCAGATGAAGCCCATCCTGCTTGTAGAGGTCCCACTTACCCCAGAAAGAGCCCCAATTATCCAAGAATCCAAAACCCTATCTCCTGCACCATCCCTGCATTCACGTGTTCACCTTCTCTCTCTCCCTATTCCTTGCCTCACTAGCACGTGGCACGGGCAAGAAACCAGAGCCAACAACTCTGTTCGTCCTAGCTCTAAGCTTCCATCCTAGCTCCCTGAATTTCTGCCTTTAATCCCCATCTCTCTTCCTACCTATGTCGTTGGTGCCTATGTGGACCACGACTTGGGGCTGCTCCCTCTCCCCCTTAAGGATTCGAAAAACACGATCAGTGACATCACAAACTCTTGGACCTGAGAGGCAACACACCAACCGTGAGTCTCTCTCGGCCCCACAGAACCACCTATCTGTCCCCCTAACTATGGAGTCCCCAATGACTACTGCTCTGCTCCTCTTTCCCTTTCCCTTCTCAGCAGCAGGGCCAGACGCTGTGCCAGAGCCCTCTACCCCACTGCTTTCCCCTGGTAAGTCCCCCCCCCCCGATGATATCCAAAATGGTATATTTATTGTTGAGGTGAATGGCCACAGGGGATCGCTGCACTGCCTGCCGGTTCCCTTTCCGTCCCCTGACTGTAACCCATTTGCCTTTTTCTTGTACCTTAGCAGTGACAACCTCCCTGTAACTCCTCTCAATAACCCCCTCTGCCACCCGAATGATCCGAAGTTCATCCAGCTCCAGCTCCAGTTCCCTAACGCAGTTTTCAAGGAGCTGGAGTCAGATGCACTTCCAGCAGATGTAGTCAGCAGGGACACTGGTGGTGACCCTTACCTCCCACGTTCTGCAGGAGGAACATTCACCTGCCCTAACCTCCATTCCCACAAGTCTAAATTCCCAAAGAGGCTGTTGAAAAAAAAAAGGAATAAAAAAGCTCGTTAACTTTCCAAGCTGTGACACAGGTACTTTGTTTTTCGTTAGAGGAGGAGGGTGGGTGCTTTAACAGATTATAAGGCAAGGTGGGCTTTTCTGGGTGTTTGGTTTAATTCACAAACGGGTTCATTGCTGTGTCGTAACAGCACACTTGGAACATTGTGTTCAGTTCTGGTCGCCTTGTTATAGGAAAGATATAGAAGTTATAGTGAGGGTGCAGAGGAATCCCAAGGGATCAACAGAAATTTTGGCACACACCACACGATCGAGTGAAATATTGAGGAAGTCACCACACGAAAAATAAATACTGACAGATTCTGCATTTCTGTATAATCGTCGGTGTGTCAGTGTTTGTGGTGTGTCTGTTCCGATGCCTGTATATCTGTGTGTGCACATGCATCAGTATATTGGCATTTCTCTCTGTGTGCTTTAGTATGTGTGTGACTGCACCAGTCTCTATGTGTGCCTGTATATCTATATGCATATTTTTGTGTATCTGCGTGTCTCTGTGCGTATCCGTGTGCACAGCGGATCTGCCAGTCTTTGTGTTGTTTAAAATGATGCAATGTCCGCCTCTGCTGGCCTTCACACTCGACTGCATTGATGGCAGTGGAGGGGGAAAACCATAAGGGATTCAGTCTAGGAGGTGGGGAGAGGGAAGTAGATCATAGCACTATCCAAACTGACACACACACACACACACACACACACACACACACACACACACACACACACACACACACACACACATACACACACACACTTGGGTATGGGGAGGATCATAATTGTTATGAGGACACTAAGAGTGGCGAATACTCCTGAGTAATATCTGTGCTCGCTCTGCAATGTGAAAGTGATTTGTCTTTGAAGATTATTCGTTACACAGAGTGTACACCTTAGAGTATTTCCACTGCAATTGCAGCCAAGCAACTCTGACCAAACCATCTGTAAGGTGATACAATGAATTTATTACACGTTCTTTAAATTGAAATATTCTATAATTCACCCCTACAAGGTGTAAGTGAGAAAGGATTGAAAAGTCCTGAAACTGACCCAGTGGTGGTGGTAATATATCTCGGTACCAGACAAACTCTTCTGTGCATTCAGAGATATTTGCAAAACCAAACAGCCGTGCAATGTGAGATATTCACATATTTGATGTCCTCTGATAGAAAAAAAGTGACACCTGTGCAGAGGGTGGCATTGTATGACTTTAACCTTAACAGGTACAGACGTAGAGGTAGAGCAAGGGAGTAAGGGTTTATCTCAATTTCGATGGATTTACCCCCAAAATTACAGAGCCATCATTTCACAGAGATGCACACAAACATACATAGACACATTAAACACACAACACGTATACATACAGATATGGACACTTACACACAAACACATGCACACGCCCGCACACAGACACGGTGTTTTCTTTAAGATAGAGATAAGTATGTTTTTCATGAATAAGGGAATCAACGGTCAGTTGGTGAGGGAAGGAGGATGTGGCTGAGAAACATTTTAGATGTGACCAAACGGCACAGCAGGACCAAGGGGCTAAATGACCTAATTCTGTTCCAATTTCATATTTTGTGAAGGGATTCATTTTGGAAGTCGAAGTTGAATGCAGATTACTGGGTCAAATGTAGGATTCATAGCAGTGTGGAGGAACAAACGGATCTTGGGGTGCATGTCGACAGGTCTCTCATTTGCCACCTAAGTTGAAATGGTTGTTAAGAAGGCGTATGGTGTGTTGGTTTTCAATAGCAGGGGGACAGAGTTGAAGACCCACAAGATTATGCTGCAGGTCTATAAAGCTCTGGTGAGACCATATTTGAAATGTTCTGGTCGCCTCATTATAGAAAGGATATGGAAGCTTTAGAGCAGGTGCAGAGGAGATTTACCAGAATGCTGCCTGGACGAGAGGGCTTGTCTTATGAAGAAAGATTGAGGGAGCTATGGCTTTTCTTATTGGAGTAAAGAATGATGAGAGGTAACTTGATAGAGCTGAACAACATGGTGAGAGTTGCAGACAGAGTAAATAGCCAGAGACTTCTTCCCAAGCTGGAAATGGTTGTCACGAGGTGAGCATAAGTTTAAGGTGTTTGGAGAAAGGTTTTGGAAGATGTCAAAGGCAGTGAGATACCAGTCCCCCTCCCCCTCCCCCCAAACCGGGTCCCTGGTCCTGTGAGACAGCCGTGCTAACCACTGAGACATCATGCCCCTCTCCTCCTCCCCCCAAATCCGGGTCCCTGGTCCTGTTAGACAGCCGTGCTCACCACTGAGACACCATGCTCCCTCCCCCTCCCCCAAAGCCAGGTCCCTGGTACTCTGAGACAGCCGTGCTAACCACTGAGACACCATGCACCCCCTTCCCTCCCAAACCGGGTCCCTGGTACTGTGAGGAGAAAGTGAGGACTGCAGATGCTGGAGATCAGAGCTGAAAATGTGTTGCTGGAAAAGCGCAACAGGTCACGCAGCATCCAAGGAGCAGGAAAATCGACGTTTCGGGCATAAGCCCTTCTTCAGGATTCCTGAAGAAGGGCTTATGCCCGAAACGTCATTTCCTGTTCCTTGGATGCTGCCTGACCTGCTCTGCTTTTCCAGCAACGCATTTTCAGCTCAGCCCTGGTACTGTGAGAGAGCCGTGCGAACCACTGGGACATCATGCCCCTCTCCCCGTCCCCAAGACTGGATTCCTGGTACTGTGAGACAGCCGTGCTCACCACTGAGACACCATGCCCCCTCCCCTCCCCCCAAACCGGGTCCCTGGTACTTTGAGACAGCTGTGTTAACCACTGAGACACCATGTCCCAGTTCCCCACCCCATCCCTTCAACCGGGTCCCTGGTACTGTGAGACAGCCATACTAAACACTGAGACATTATGCCCCCCACCCCCAAACCAGGTCCCTGGTACTGTGAGACAGCTGTGTTAACCACTGAGACACCATGTCCCAGTTCCCCACCCCATCCCTTCAACCGGGTCCCTGGTACTGTGAGACAGCCATACTAAACACTGAGACACTATGCCCCCCCCCTTCCCCTCCACCCACACCAGGTCCCTGGTACTGTGAGACAGCCGTACTAAACACTGAGACATAATGGCCCCCTCCCCCTCTCCCCAAACCAGGGCCCTGGTACTGAGAGACAGCCGTGCTAACCACTGAGACACCATGCACCCTCCCCCTCCACCATCCCCCAATCCGTGTGCCTGGTACTGTGAAACAGCCATGCTAACCACTGAGACACCATTCCCCCGTCCCCGCCCCTCCCTCAAAACGGATTCACTGTGCTCGGTAATACTGGGGAAAATGTGAATAAAAGTGATGAGCTTAGAGCTATGATGTTGTGGCCATAATAGAGACATGGGTTTCTCAGGGGCAGGAATGGTTGCTGGATGTTCCAGGGTTTAGAACATTTAAAACGAATAGCGAGGAGGCAAAAAGAGGAAGGGGTGTAGAACTGCTAATCAGAGAGGGTGTCACAGCTACAGAAGTTAACATTATCGATGAAGGTCTGCCTACTGAGTCAGTATGGGTGGAAATTAGGAACAGTAAGGCAGCAATCACCTCGTTACAGGTTTACTACAGGCCCCCCAATAGAAGCAGGGAGATTGAAGAAAGCATAGGCCGGCAGATTTTGTAAAAGTGTGAATGGAATAGGGTAGTTGTAATGGGTGACTAACTTTCCCAATATTGAATGGAACCTCCTTCCAGTCGATAATTTGGAAGGAGCTGTTTTTGTAAGGTGTGTTTAGGAGGGTTTCCTAACTCAGTATGTTGACAGGCCGACGAGGGGAGAGAGCATTTTGGATTTGGTGCTCGGCAATGAGCCGGGGCAGGTGTCAGATCTTGCGGTGGGAGAGCATTTTGGTGATAGTGACGACAACTGCCTCACATTCTACATAGCTATGGAGAAGGAGAGAAGCAGGCACGTTGGGAGGATATTTAATTAGGGAAAAAGAAACTATGATACTATCAGACGTGAGTTGAGAACCATGTACTGGGAGCAATTGCTCCATGGAAAGGCCACTATAGATTTGTGGAGAGGGTTTAAGGAACAGTTGTTGCGAGTGATGCATAAATGTGTTCCTCTGAGACAGGCAAGAAGGGGTAAGATAAAGGAACCTTGGATGACAGAGCGGAGGAGCTTCTCGTCAAAAGAAAGAAGGCATCTTACTTAAGGTGGAGGAAGCAAGGGTCTTACTCAGCTCTAGAGGATTACAGGCAGGCGAGGAAGGAGCTCAAAAATGGTCTGAGGAGAGCCAGGAGGGGGTAGGAAAAAGGCTTGGCGGAAGGATTAGGGAGAATCTAAAGGCATTTTGCACATGTGTGAGGAATAAGAGAATGATCAAATAAAGAGTATGGCCGATCAAGGATAGCATAGGGAAAATGTGTATAGAGTCTAATGAGGTAGGGGAAGCCCTAAATGAGTTTTTTGCTTCTGTCTTTACGAAAGGAAAGGACCTTGTAGTGAATGAAACCATTGAGGAGAAGGTAATCATGCTGGAACAGATAGATTGAGGAAGCTGATGTGCTGAAAATTTTGACAAACATTAATATTAACAAGTCGCTAGGGCCAGACCAGATTTGACCTCGGCTGCTATGTGAAGCGAGAAATGTGATTGCTTCGCCGCTTGCGAAGATCTTTTCATCCTCGCTCTCCACTGGATTCGTACCAGAGGACTGGAGGGAGGCAAATGTAATTCCTCTCTTCAAGAAAGGAAACAGGGAAATCCCCGGCAATTACAGACCAGACGCTCTCACGTCTGTCGTCTGCAAGGTGTTAGAAAGGATTCTGAGGGATAGGATTTATGACCATCTTGAAGAGCATGGTTTGATTAAAGGTAGTCAGCACGGCTTTGTGAGGGGCAGGTCATGCCACACGAATCTTATTGAGTTATTTGAGGATGTTACTAGACAAGTTGATGAGGGTCGAGCGGTGGATGTTGTGTGTCTGGACGTCAGTTCGGCATTTGATAAGGTTCCCCATGGTAGGCTCGTTCAGACGGTCAGGAGGAATGGGATACTGGGGAACTTAGCTGTCTGGATACAGAATTGGTTGGCATAAAGAAGACAGCGAGTGTTGGTGGAAGGATAATATTCTGCCTGGAAGTCAGTGGTGAGTGGTGTTCCAAAGGGCTCTGTTCTTGGGCCTCTACTCTTTGTAATTTTTATTAATGACTTGGATGAGGAGTTTGAAGGATGGGTTAGCAAGTTTGCAAAGGACACAAAGGTTGGAGATATCATTGACAGTATACAGGACTGTAGTAGGCTGCAGTATGACATTGCTAGGATGCAGAGTTGGGCTGAGAGATGGTGGATGGAATTCAAACTGGATAAATTCGAGGTGATGCATTTTGGAAGATCGAACTTGAAAGTTGGGTACTGGATTAAAGGCAGGATTAAAGGCAGGATTCTTGGCAGTGTGGAGGAACAGCGGGATCTTGGTGTGCAGGTACACAGATCCCTTAAAATTTCCACCCAGGTGGACAGGGTTGTTAAGAAAGCAAATGGTGTTTTGGCTTTCATTAACAGGGGGATTGAGGTTAAGAGCCGTGAGATCTTGTTGCGGCTCTATTAAACTTTGGTTAGACCACACTTGGAATACTGTGTCCAGTTCTGGTCGCCCTACTATAGGAAAGATGTGGATGCTTTGGAGAGGGTTCAGAGGATGTTTACCAGGATGCTGCCTGGACTGGATGTTTATCTTACGAAGAGAGGTTGTCTGAGCTCGGACTTTTTTCGTTGGAAAAAAGAAGGAAGAGTAGGGACCTAATTGAAGTGTACAAGATAATGAGAGGCATAGATAGAGTTGATAGCCAGAAACCTTTTTCCCAGGGCAGCAATTGTTAACACGAGGGGTCATAGTTTTAAGCTGTTTGGCGGAAAGTATAGAGCAGATGTCAGAGGCGGGTTCTTTATGCATAGTTGCATGGAATGCGTTGCCAGCAGCAGTTGTGCAAGCGAGGTAATTGGGGATATTTAAGAGACTGCTAACATGCATATGGTCACAGACATTTGAGAGTTCGTACATTAGGTCTCCCTCACATGAGGATCAATGGTCGGCACAACATCGTGGGCTGAAGGGCCTGTTCTGTGCTGTACTGTTCTATGTTCTTTGTTCTAAACAGTAAACAGTGACAAAACACCACAGATGAGTCAGGATCTGGAGGTAGAAACAGAGGCAGCATATTGAGTCTGATATGATCCTCTTCTGAAAAACTCTTATTGGCATCAAAAAGTTAATTGTGTTCCTCTCTGCTCAGAACCTGCAAATGGTTTCCTGCACTTTCAACTTAGTTACTCTTCTGGACAGTGGATATTTGTTTGATCTGAAAAGGAATAGTGCAGCTGCCATTTCTGTTGACGCTCAAGAATTTGGTTATGGTTTTTGAATGAAAAATGAAAAATTATATGCCTGACAGCTCCCCAAATACCGATAGTTTATTGCCATTGTCATAATGCATTATGAAAATGTTGAACTCGGTGGTCATGACATCACATGATCAAACCTCTGAAAGTAACTGATTGAAGTACTGATCCCAATTGTTACCAATGTCTTATCATGCTCCTGATGTCACAGGCATCATACTCATCCAGCAAGGTCTTACTTTTCCGAATGTTGACATACAGCAATGAAAACATAAAATATCTTTGTATTTTTAACAGGACATTTTCATCCAGGGTTTTGGAAGGCACTAGCAAGGGCAGAGTTTATTGGTCATCCCCAATTACTCTGAAATAGGCGACACAGAGTTGCCCTGTTTTAACTCCTCAATCCAAAGTGATGCAGATCGAGACAGAGCTGTTTGTAGGGGCAGTCCAAGATTTTTTACAAATACTTGTGAAGGAACATAAAAATTAGTACCTAGTCAGGATGACATGCTACTTGGAAGATACCTTTCAGAGACTGATTTTTCTCTTGTTCCCATTCCCAGTGCAGAATGTTCTCTAATTCCCATTAATCACAGTTTTGCTCAGTGTCCTTGATTCCACCCACAGTCAAGCCTTGCTTCGGTTGAAAGGGAAGTCACTCTGATCTCACCTCAAATTACACGGGAAGATCAGTTGAAAGAATATAGAGCAAAGGACAAGAACACTGTTTGTTCGAACAATTCAAAAGAAAATTGATGCATGGTCTTCCTTAAGGCATTATTTCAACACAACGTCACTTTTTAAACAATATTCAGAATGGTGGGTATTTGTTCTTTTAATTTGCGTCCAATTCAACGTTGAAATGAGAACGTGAATTGATCTTCTATAGTGTGTTTATAATCCAGAATTTAAATCAATCCTTATCATCATTGCTCTAGCTCTTTCAAACAAAATTAATCAATGAGTCTGTGTCCATCCTGCAGATTAAAAAGTTCTTTTATCTTTGACTATTGCAATGAATGTTGTAAAGAATAAGCTGCAGGCCCACGTAAAATGGAAATATTGCAGGGTAAGGTGTCAAAAGTTTGTCAAAGGTTAATGATGTCCAAGCCATATGAATAATACATACGGAGGGGTGGAGTATAAAAGTAGAATTCAGCTCGATATCCAAAATAATATTTGTGGCTCCCTCACAAAAGACCACAGCTGATTGATGCTGTAAGTTCACCAAAATAGAAAAAAAAACAAGAGACTGGTATTCGCAATTCTGCAACAATATCTGTAGAACAGAAAGAAAATCAAGGTTTATTTCTGAAATTCATAAATGTTGATGATAAGAATGTGGGAGATGGAGAGGATGTTGGAGAATGATGAACCATGTTGTAGATGACACAATGATTAGCCGGGTGGGTCACAGTGATCAGGAATGTGTTGTTTAAAAGAGGGTACAAACGGATTGTCAGATGGTCAGATCAATGACTGATAAACGTTAACTCTGAAATATGCGAGATGCTGCACTTTGGAAGATGTAAGAAAAGAAGAGAGAAGTCAAACCATGAAGATCCGTTGCATTTGCTTTGGAGCAGAGAAGAGTGAGGGGTGAACCTGACAGAAGTGTATTCCAGCATGAGAGGTATGGGACGACTGAACAGGTAACAACCATTCCCGTTAGCTAAAGGGTCAAAAACAAGAGGAAATACGTTTGAAGTGAAAGAGGAATTTGTGAAATCTGTTTTGAACACAGAGCCTAATATGTGTCAAAAGTGTATTGCCTGGGAGCGTGGTTCAGGAAGGTAACCTCACAAACGTTATAAAGCACTTGTATCAGCACTGGGTGGTGCGGACTCGATGGGCCTTGTCTTCATTACATGATTCCATGTGGTGGCAGCCATGAAATCTTTGGTATATTCTGACGCAGCAGCCAATTGGACTTGTTGGTTTGTTAAATCGAACTGTGCTCAGTAAGTGGCGAGATTACAAACAAGCATCATCCCATGGAGTATCAGCACTTACTCAACGTAGGACAGCCCAGCCATCTCTGAAATCATCCAGGATAATTCACATGCTCAGTGTAAGAATCGTCCAACACAGCATCCACATTATTCCAGCTGTTTGACAGCATTATTTTAAGTTCACCAAGAAACAGACTTCGCTTCATTATTATTATTATATAGATTTCTCGTATAAGGTTGTTATTTCTCTGAAAACTAATAAATTCCTTCCCATATATTTGCATTGACAAAGAGTCTGTTATCCTGCGAGCTGTTCCTCACAGCGTGGCGGCTGATTTAACACTCCATCCATCACCAGTAATATTTACTCCCAGTTAAACCGGCACATGAGATGCACTGATGGTACTCTCTCTCAACAGCCACTTGGATGGACTAACGTCAACTGGACTGGAATTTCTTAAGGGCAATTAATGCTGGTCTACCTCCATTAAAATCCCAAATGAAGTAAAAAGACAATCGAAATTCTAATAATTTTAAACAACGAGGACATTTTATTGATCTGATGAGCTTGTCACTGTCTTTGAAATGTAGAAACTAGCATCAGGAGTCAGGAATCAAAACAGCTCCGTGATCTGATTGTGACCTCAATCACACATTCCTCCTTTGCTCTTACAATGTTAGTGCGTCATTCTTAGTCAATAGTCTGCCTGCCTCTGCCTTAGGAATATTCAATGTCTTATTCTCCAACGCTATCTGGGAAGAGAATTCCACAAAGACACAACACAATGAGATGATTACACCAAATCACCAACTTCTTAACAGAAACATTCTTCAGTTTTATACTCCATCCAATCATGGTAATCTCTCATACAAGCTGAAACATTGTTTCAGAATTCAACTTGAAAGACCACTTGGAATATTCTGGGGTTTAACAAGATCACATGTTGTTCGCCTAAAGCCCAGCAGATCCAAGGCCAGTCAATTCAAGATTTCCTATAGAAATACACGCTCCTCCCAGGAGTCAGCTAAGTGAATCTTCTATGGATTGCATTTCATATCATTGTGGCCATCGCTCTCTCGATGTGCTAACACCATTACCTTGTAGATCCGTAGAAAATCGCCCCAACTTTTAAATGTATTCTGTGTCAGAAAGTTTCAAAATTTACCTTATCTCCCTTAACGTTTGATGTACACGTAAAGTTTTTATTTTGTAGCCAAGGTGCCTCGTTTCTCTGTGCCTAAAGCCAATCTCTCCACTGAAATAATACATTACGTTTCCATTCAACCCGCCAATATCTTTGAGCACAGACACATTTTTCCTACTATGTTCCATACACCAATATTTGCCTGTTCACTTGGCCCAACTTATATCACTTTATAGACTCATGTCCTCTTCTTATCTTCCTTCTCCAACAGTTTCAACAATTTGTATTCTTCCCTCATGCAGACAGAATATTTGGACAAAGAAACACACTGTGGCGACATTTCAAAGTAATTTAAAATGAAATATTTTTACTCCATGTCTAAACTATAAATTTAAGACAAAGCTAAAGAGTGTTGCAGTCCTATCACTCAGTTCCCATTACTCAATGTAGGGTCAGATGGTGTGGAATGTGTGTGGATAGAATTGAGGAACCACAAATATGTAAAGCCATAGTTGGAGTAATGTACAGGCCTTTGAATCATAGTCAGGAGTTGGAGCGCAAGATAGACCAGGAGATAGAAAATATATGTAGAACAGGCAAAGTTACAATGAGTGGGGGGATTTCGATATGCAGGTGGATTGGGAAAATTAGACTGGTAGTGGTTTGCAAGGAAAGGAATTTGTGGAATGTCTACACGATGGATTTTTGGAGCAGCTTATGGTGCAGGCAACAAGGGAACGGACAATCCTGGATTTAGTGTTGTGCTTTGAGTCAGACGTGAGAAGGAAGCTTAAGGTGAAGGAACCCTTCGGAGACAGTGATCGTAATATGATTGAACTTAACCTTCAATTTGAGAGGAAGAAAGTAGAATCAGAGTTAATATTACAGCTGTATAAAGGCACCGACAAAGACACGAGGGAGGGGCTGGGTGGAATTGACTGGGAGAGGAGCCGAGCAGGAAAGACAGTGGAAGAGTAATGGCGGGAGTTTCTTGGATCAATTTAGGAGTCACAGCAGAGATTCATCCCGAGGTAATAGATGCATTGGACAGCGAGGATGAGGTATCCATTGATGACTGGGGAATGCATGGCTAGGGTAAAAGAAAAAGAGAAAGCAGATCACATGGCAAATGGCAGTGGGAAAACCAAGAGGAACAGAAATCAAAAAAATAAGAAATAACGAGGGGGAAGATTAAATATGAAGTTAAGCTATCCAGTGATAGAAAGGATGACTGAAAGAGTCTCTTTAGATATATTTTGGGCAAAAACGGGAAGCAGAAGTGGATACTGGGGCACTGGAAAATTACGCTGGATTGATAGTAGCGTGGAACAAATAATAGATGAGAAACTGAATAATTATTTCTTGTCAGATTTCACAGCGGAAGACATGAATAATATCCGAAAAATTCAAGAGAGTGAGGAGGCAGAGCTGTTTAGGAGAAGTTGCTCGAAAAACTAAATGGGTAAATAAGCTGGATGGAGACACGAATGGTGATATTCCAGAAATCATTGGAATCAGGGAGGATCCCAGAAGACGAGAAAATTACGAACGTGACACCCTGTTTGATTTTAATAAAAACAAGATTTTTGAATTTTTGAAAAAAATTTACAAAAATACTAACAAACTGGTGTATTCTGCTTTACAATATAATAACAACCCAAATATAGAATTTAAAAACAAACGACTAATCTATTCTCCAAATTAGCAAAGAATAAAATAGGATATCCTACATTACTAAAACTAAACAAAAGGAGAAAAGAAAATAAATAAGTATATCAATAACTCGATACATATGTTTTAAAATATATATTAAGTCATAACAGAACCCGTACTGATACAGGATTCCTCCTCCCAGGAGCCCCCGAAGCAGCCAGAACTATCCCCACGGCTAAGCAAAGGCCCTGAACAATGTGGCTGATATATCTGTGTCAATGTAGTTTAAAAAGTTCTGCCATGTTCTATAAAATAATTCCGTCTTTTGGTTCACCATATTCGTAAGGAAGTCAAGGGGGATATATTCCATGGTTATCCTGTGCCCTAGGGAACCTTCGGATATCCAATTCACTAAATCGTTTTTGCCCGGACGAAAGAAAAGGATAATGAATAATTTCCTCCCGTATACATCCAAAGAAGGGAAATTTGGGGAGCCCAAAAGTAGAGGCACTGGGTCCCACCCAATCTCAGTACCCAAAATCTTTGCCAAGACATTCGCTACTCTGTCCCAACACATGCAGATCTTACGGCATGTCCTCAGACAATGCCTGAGAGTACTAACTTCTGTTCTGCTTATGGGACACATTGAAGATGCTCCTGCCTGGAACTTTGCAAGTCACTCAGGTGCCATCTGAGCCCAATGAAGTATCTTGAATTGGATAGCCTGAGTTCTGTTACAGATAGACATCTTCCTGACGTTTTTCCAGACGTCCTCCCACATCTCTAAGGGGAATTCCATCCCCAATTCTTGACTCTAGATTTTGTATAACCATTCCATGTCCTTTGATACCTTATTAAATAGTTTATTGTAGAGAGTAATGACCACGGGCGGACCCATTGGCCCGACGCACTCTCCTTTCCCTATCCGATTTATAAGGATCAATTATCAACATGGTCTCCTATTTGAAAATATCGAAAAAGATCTTTGCTATGCAGCCCAAAATTCTGACGCAGCTGTTTGAAGGACATCATGACCTCCCCATCGAACAGGTCTCCCAAACAGGACATACCTCTGGACTCCCAGGTTCTGAATACATCACTGAACCCTGGCTGGAATACCAACATTCCCACTATAGGGGTATAGGGGGAGGATTTTTGTAGGTTGCCCTCATCCTGTCGCATTAGCGTCCAGGCTTTGATTGTATCTAATACAATAGGATTTTTACAATGATACGTAATAACTCTCACCTTGTCCATAAATAGTAGATTGATGAGGGGATATTTTGCTTGGGATGCCTCAATATCGAACCAGATTGATTGTGGATCACGAGAGACCCAATCAGCTACGTAGGTAATAGAGAACTCAATTGGTACCTCCTCAAATCCGGAAAATCCAGCCCACCCCTTACTTGTGGAAGCTGCAGCTTTTCTAACTTAATAAGGGGGCGTCTATGACTCCAAGTAAAGGAGCCGAGCCAATCATAAAGCTTACACAGCGCTTGTCTCGGCAGCATCAAGGGGAGCATTCTCATAGCGTATAAAAAGCCAGGTAGGATGTTCATGTTGAACAAAGCTATTCTACCTAGCCTGGATATTGGGAGATCGTCCCAGCGTTGAAGGTCCTATCATGATTTCTCCAACAAATATGTATAATTGGCTTTATATAGTTAACAAAATGCCGGAGTATTAAAAATACCTAAGTAAAGAAAATCTCCCTGTGACCACCCAAAGGCAAAACGGGATTCATTCGGAAAATTGGATATACTGGCAAGACCTCCCAGTGACAAGACCTCTGATTTCACAAATTCATTTTATAACCTGAGAACATGCCAAATAATTTAACCACTTGAATTAAGCAGGGCACAGATGTCAATGGATCATTTAAGAAAAGGAGGACATCAACTACATAGAGAGTAATGTTGTGCTTACCCGATTCAACCTCCGGAGCCATTATATTAAAGTCAGCTCGTACAGATTCCACCAACGGCTCAATCACTCGCGTAAATAATAATGGTGAGACAGGGTATTCCTGACGACAATCTCTGCCAACGTGAAAGCTATCTGAACGTAAACTGTTGTTGATCACCGCTGCTTTGGGATCATTATATAATACTGTAACCCACTGAGTAAAGACCTCTCCAACACCAAACCATTCCAGCATATAAACGAGATATGGCCATTCTACCCGATCGAATGCCTTCTCTGCCTCTCGGGAGACAACTAATCCTGGCATCGCTCACTGATGGCAGGCTTGTACCATATGTAAGACTCTTCTAATGTTATAAGTTGATCTGCGACCCTTTATAAAGCCCATCTAGCCTTCTTTAATAATGAATGGTAAAACCCTCTCCAGTCTTAATGACAACACTTTTGAGAGAATTTTAAAGTCCACATTCAACAAGGATATAGGTCTATATGAAGAGCAGTCATTTGGAGCCTTTTCCTTGTTGAGAATGAGACAAATATTTGCTACTCTCAGAGAAGGCGAGAGGCAGCTCTGACTATGTGAGTAATTATGCATATTTATAAGTGGCCCGACCAATTCCCCAATCAAATCGTTATGGAACTCAGCCTGTAATCCATCTGGTCCAGACGCTTTGCCACTCTGGAACTGCCTCACTGCCTCCTGTATTTCCTGGGTTGCTAGGGGGCATTGAAGAACAACACCTGTTTCCAGGTTAGGGCCGGGAGGGCAAGGCTTTTTTTTAAAATAAAGACTTTATCTTCCTTGTTCTATCCTCACAGCCCTGTGGCCTATAAATTCGAAATAGAACCTTGTAAACACTGTATTGATCTTTTTACGATCACAGGTCAAGGTACCAGCACTCTTTCTAAAGATGTAATGGCTTGGGCAGCCTTTTTCTTTCTGGCAATGTATGTAAATACCTGCCAGGCTTGTCACCGTATTCAAATAGTCTCTGCTTCGCCAGTATTATCTCCCTCTTTGCTGTTTGATTAAGTGTGGTATTCGAGGTTACCCTAAGTGCTGTGACCCGCTGTAGTTTAGTAATGGAGGGCCTATCCACATACGCTGTCTCAGCCGCCTTCAGGTGAGCCTTGAGCAGACACTGTTGTTCTCCCTTTTGTCTTTTCCGGGGCACAGACTATGAGATAACCAAGCCTCATGCGTGTGCCTTAGCAGTCGCCCACATCACCGATGGGTTACTGGCCGTGCCTGACTTGATATCCCAGAAGATTTTAAATGCTTCAAGAAATATTTTATGAACTTACTATCCTTCAATAGAAAAGGATCCATATGCCATTGTCGGGAAGCTATCTCATCATCAATAATCTTAACCTCCATTTATACTGTGGCATGGTCGGAAATATATATGTTACCTACTTCACAAAACAATATTGAGTTCAAATGTATCAAGGGGACAGAAACATATTGATTCAGGTATGGAACTTGTGTAGGTTAGAATACAAAGTAAAGCCTCTAGCCTTCGGGTGAAGACACGTCGACACATCTACCATCCCCAACTCCCTGCTCAGATCCGCCAACTGCCTAGATCTCAAAGATATGCCCACAGAGCTCTAAGGTATTCTGGCCACTCCTGGGTCGATGATACAATTATAATCCCCTGCTATAATTGTGTGGTGCACCCCGAGAGCCATCAACTTGGAGAATGCTTCCATTACAAATTTAAAAGTGTGGGCCGGGGGGCAATAAAGATTCAAAATCCCATATTCCTCTCCATATATTAGTGCATTAATTAATATATACCATCCAGAGTCATCTTTTATCTGGCTTACCATTTGGAAGGGAAGATACTTGCGAATAAGAATGGCTACTCTCCTACTTTTTAAGCTGAAAGATGAAAAGAACACCTGGCCAAAACCACCCGATTGCAGCTTCGAATGCTCCTTAGCAAGTAGATGTGTCTCCTGTAGAAGGACTACATCCACCCTTTCTTTTTTAAGACATGATAATATCTTTTGATAATAGCTTTTTCCTTTTGATTGGTGAGTGGCTCCCCTCGACATTCCAGGTGCACCATCGAAACGAATGACTAGCCATGATCGTCCAAGTAAGCCCGAGACCCTCCAGGAGGGAGATCCCCACCCAAAGACATTGAATAAAACCAAAAATGATTCACACATAAAATACTCTTTAAAACAGCTAAATCAAAACAACTAAGAACTACTCCTAAAAATAAATAACATAAAACATACTTAAAATGAGACTTTCCCCCTTGTTCACAGGAGGAACTACGACTTCCAATAATCCCACCATAACATCTACCAGCCAGAGACATGCCAGCGGCCCAGGCATTACAAATTAGACCAAATAAATTCCAATGTCTTATAAGAGAGAAGTTAAAGATAGGTGACCCACGCACTCCCCCCCCCCACACCATCACCTAGATACACGTCACAAAACAACACAATATGAAAATACATAAAATTACAAAATTACAATCCCAGCAAGTAATAAGCAAACAAATAAAAAAAAACAGAAATATTCCCAACCCGTGGGAGCTATACATAACAGTCCATAGAAAGGATAAGGAATGATCCACACCCTACCCCCACCCCCACCCACCAAAGAAAGATGGAGAAGAGAAAGATGAAGAAAGGAGGAGGAAAAAAACAAAAGGAGGGCAAAATAAAGTGATTATCCATACAGTTCAAGTCCCGCAGTCTACTTGAGAGCATCCAGGAATTAATTTACTTCTTCTGGTGATCCGAAGTTATGCACAGATCCTCCATGACTGCAGCACGGCATTGGCGGATATTGCACAGAATATTGAATATTTAAATCCCTCAGACGCTTCTTCGCCTCACCAAATGTCTTCCTCTTGCAGTCCACAGATGGAGAAAAGTCCTGGAACTGCATTATCCTGGAGCTCTTGTATTTCATGGCATGAGAATCATTCCCCAAGACTATGGAGGCCTCCAGCATCTGTTTTTTCCCAGTAATGCTGTCGTTGAATTAGCACCGGGCGGGGTCGCTGGCCCGACCCGTGCTGGCGCACGGCAACCCGGTGGGCCCATTCAGCTCATACCTGGCCCAGCTCTGACTCCAGTTACAGCAGCTGTGGGTACCATTGCTCCAGGAAATCAAATCGCGAGCCTTCCTCCTCCCATTCGGGAAGGCCAAGCAACCGAATATGTTTCCAACGACCTGGATTTCCGATGTCATTAATATGTTCCTCTAAGTTCGGGACTCAATTTTCCAAAGCACAGACCTGACCCATGGATGACTCAGCAGTGGTCTTGGAGGCCATGGCCTGTTACTCTGCTCTCCCCGACACGCTGCCCGAGTTTCTCGATCTCTTAGTCATGTTTCTGCAGTATGACCGAGACTGACTCCCACCTGGACTGGGTCTCTTCAATGGACGTATCAATCTTCTCTCGGAGTTTAACAAGCTCCGAGATCAGGCTTGCCCCTGCAGGTGAGTCCCCCGGGGACGCCGCAGACATCTGTCTTGCAGCGGGGTAGGGGGAGGGATCCCTCTCCGTTGTGAACTGCAATAACCTTTGCCTTCGGTCATTTTAAAAAGCATCAAATTCTAAAGTTTGATGTAGAATGGCCAAGACTGCTGGGCAAAACCTGGTTGAAACAATTTAACAGGTGAGGTGAGGGTGGGTACCCCACTTTGCCAGAGTCTTGGGCAGAGCTATGCAGACTCATACCTTACTGGGTCACCGCCATTTTGCCTGTCCCTGACACCCTGTTGAATAAAAGGAATAAGGCAAAAAGACAGAAAACTATAAACTGATCAGCCTAACCTCGGTCGTGGGTAAGTTCCTGGAATCCATTGTGAAGGATGAGATTTCTGAATAATTGCCAGTGCATGGTAAAGTAGGGCAAAGTCAGGATGGTTTTGTCAAAAGAGAGGATGCTAATGAATCTGTTAGAATTCTTTGAGAATGTAACAAACAGGTTAGACCACGGAGAGCTAATGAATACTATCTATTTGGACTACAAGAAGAACGTTGACAATGTGCTTCATAGGAGGCTGCTGAGTGTCAGGAGGCCCATGGTGTCAGAGACAAGGTACTAGCGTGTACAGAAGCTCAGCTGTCTGGCAGAAAGTAGAGAGTGGGAATATAAGGGTCCTTCTCTGGATAGCAGACGATGGCAACTGGTGTTCCGCAAGGAAACCACAACTTTTTACTTTGAACATTAAGGATCTAGATGAAGGAACTGAGGGCATTCCGGCAAGGCTTTTAGATTTCGCAAAGGTATGTAGAGGGACAGGTATCATTGAGGAGGCAGAAGGATTTAGATAGGGTAGGAGAATGGGCAACGAAGTGGTAGATGGAGTTCAACCTGAGAAAGTGCACGGTGATGCACTTTATAGGATAGAACAGAGGCATGGACTATTTTATAACTGTGGGGAAAATTCAGAAATCTGAAGTACAAGTAGATTTTCTGGATCCAGTCCGGGATTGTCTCAAGGTAAATGTGCAAGTTGAGTCAGTATTTAGGAAGGTGTTATGTCTGCCACACAGTGTGTTGGAAATCTTACATTCAGAAAAAGAACTGAGTCAACTCTTATAAACAATAATATTTGTTTATTGAACACATTTAATATTACAACAATAAAATCCATTATAATGGAACGAAAAACACTACAAACTAACCTAACTTTGGATGATCCCATCCCACCCCACTAGAAGGTGACCGGATTCCATGCGGTGAAGACTTTTTGTTCTTCTGATAGTCTCTGGGAGGGGTCTTCTCTTCAAGTGGTTATTATCGAGGGGTTTTGCAGTAATTCTTATCCTTCCAAGTCTTCACGCCTTTTTTTGGAGGGTATGGAGGATCTGAAAATGGAATGATCAGGTTCATTTACCCTGATCAATCAGACTCAACCTGGGGTTGTCACATTGATGGCCAAAGGACGGCATTCCATTGTCCCATTCAGGTCCAACTTCATGCAGGTGTTACAGGGTCTGTAGCTGTCAAGTGTGTTGGCATTTGTAGGGAGATGCAGCCTGCCTGGATTCTGTAGTATGTGCATTACCACAGAGACTTTTGTCAAGGTTGAGTTCTACTTCCCAGCATGCTTTAAGCATTATTCATTTTTGTAACTCCATGGTAAATTTATTATTGTCCATTGTAAGATTAATATTTCAGGTGGTCCATCTGGTCAAAAAGGCAAATACAGTGTTGGCATTTATTTTCAGAGGGCTTGAATATTAAAGCAGCATGGAGTATTGTCTACCGTTTTGGGCGCCATAACTCAGGAAAGATGTACTGCCCCGGACAGTGTTCAGAGGAGCTTCATAAGAATGGTCTTAGGAATGAAAAACTTAACATATGAGGTCTCTGTGTCTATACTCGCTGGAGTTTATAAGGATGAAGGTGGATCTAATTGAAACATACATAATATTGGGTGCCTGGTCAGAGTAGATGTTGGGAAGATGCTTCCACTGTTAGGAGAGAAGGGAATCAAGGACATAGCTCTGAGAGTCAAGAGAAGATCTTTTAGAACAGAGATAAGGAGTAATACCTTCTGCCTGACAGTGGTAGAATGGCAGTTTCATTCCCTAAAGGACATCAGTGAACCAGGTGAGTTTTTCTTGACAATCGATTCATAACCACCATCAGTCTCTTAATTCCAGATTTGAAGTCAAGCTCCGTGACTTGCTGTGGCAGGATTTGAAGCCAGGTCACTCGAACATTATCTGGGTTTATCACATACGAATTCAGTGATAACAACACAAGGCCACAAATTTGCCCAATCCTCCACAGCGTGACTAACATGCGCAGTATGACATGTCCTGAGATTTGCTTTCATGTTAACTTTGACTTCCTTATCAAGATATAGATGATTTTTCCCCATTATGCAATTCCTCTTCGGTCTTTAGTATCTCCCTAGTTATTTGCCAAATTTCTTCATCTGTCCTGCCTTTGACTGTTCTTTTCTCCCCCAGTACACCCAGGACAAATACTTCCTTAGCCTAGTATAATTATCATTACCTAACACTAAAACTCTCATGTATGACTCAGTCTTCATTCTTTCAATCTGAATGTGAAACTCCAGCAAGTTGTGGTTCCTCTTTCCAAGGCAAAGCTCATCCACCAATCCTTCCTTGTAACATGATATCAAATCTTAATTAGCCCCTTCTTTGGTTGGTTCCATGACGTCCTGCTCTCAGAAATAATCTCTCATACACTCTATGAATCTTTATTCGAGGCTATCAATATTAAGTTGATTAATTGAGTCAATTTGCATGTTCAAACCACCCATAGTTACTATCGTGCCCTTGTTACAAACCCTCACTCTTTTCAACCTCAGAAGTACTTTGGGGCAGAGAGGCTGAAAATTACCCTTCCCAAGAAGTTTCTTCCCATGTTTTTATTTGCACGGAGACGGATTTCAAACATGTTTTGACACAAAACACTTTGAAAAGGTCTGAGTTCCCACTTGCACAAACAAATGTTTATTTTTTTTACACTAACCACATTTCACAGTAAATATTAAGGAATTAGCAGAGCTAAAAGTGGTCATGAGATATCTTTAGCAAACAGGGTTGAGGAAAATCCCAAAGCCTTTGTTTTCATTTATTAGGAGCAAAAGGGTAACGAGAGAAATGTTTGGCCAACACAAGGACAAAGGAAGAAAGTTATGCGTTGTGTCAGAGAAATTGGGTAAGATTCTTAACGAGTAGTTTGCATCTGTATTCACCAAGGAGAGGGACATGACGGATTTTGAGGTTAGGGATAGATCATTGAATATTCTGGGTCAACTCGAAATAACGAGGGAGGAGGTTTTGGATATTCTAAGAGGTATTAATGTAGACAAGCCCCCAGATCTGGATGGCATCTACCACACGTTACGAAGGGAATTGAGAGAAGAAATAAGTGGGGCTTTAACTTATATCTTTGCAGGATCCTTTAACATTGGTGAGGTCCTGGAGGACTGGAGAATTGCTAATAACGACCCTTTGTTTAAGAAGGGGAGCGGGGATAATCCAGGTTATTATAGACTGGCGAGCCGAACATCAGTGGTAGGGAAACCGCTGGAGAAGCTACTGAGGGACTTGAGTAAGGTGTTTTATTCGGTTCCCCATAGTAGGCTGATGGAGTAGGTGAAGTCGCATGGGCCTCAGGGTGTTCTATCTAGATGGAAAGAGAACTGGCTGGGCAACATGAGACAGAGAGTAGTAATAGAAGAGGATTTCTCAAAATGGTGCTGGGACCACTGTTGTTTGTGATATATATTAATGATTTGGAAGAAGGTATCGTTTGCCTGATTAGCAAGTTTGTAGATGATAAAAAATGTGTTGCTGGAAAAGCGAAGTAGGTCAGGCAGCATCAAAGGAGCAGGAGAATCTACGTTTCGGGCATAAGCGTCGATTCTCCTGCTCCTTTGATGCTGCCCTTTTGCAGCAACACGTTTTTAAACTCTGATCCCCAGCATCTGCAGTCCTCACTTTCTCTCAGTTTGCAGATGATACCAAGATTGTTGGAGAAGCAGATAATGAAGAGGACTGCCAGACAATGCAGCAGAATATAGATAGATTGGAGAAATTGGGCACAGATATGGCAGATGGAGTTCAATCTGTGCAAATGCATGGTGATGCATTTTGGAGGATCCAATTCTATAGCAAACTGTGCATTAAATGGAAAGATTCTGAGGAAAATTGACATACAGAGAGATATGGGTGTTCTGTTCATTGTTTCCTGAATCTGGCAATGCAGGTCAGTAAAGTGGCCAATAAGGCATACGGCATGTTTTCCTTGATTGGATCAGTTGTTGAGTACAAGTGCTGGCAGGTCATCTTACGGTTGCTTAGGACTTTGGTTTGGCCACATTTGGAATACTGCATATAGTTCTGGTCACTTCGTTACCAATAGGATGTGGATGATTGAATAGAGTGCAGAGTAAGTTCACCAGGGTGTTGCCTGGGATGGAGGGTGCTGGTTATGGAAAGAGGTTGGGTAGATTAAGATTATTTTAATTATAAGGACAAAGGTTGAGGGGGAACCTGATAGAGGTCTATAAAATCAAGAGAGAGATAGACAGGGTAGATACCAAGAAGCTTTACCACAAATTGTAAACTCATGACACCTAGTAATTGAGTTCCAAAGTGAGAGGGAAAGATTCAGGGCCTGAGGGATATATGTGGGAAGCTCGGAGGCGGTAGGGGCAGGAACAATAGTGTCATCTAAGATGTATCTGCCAAATATATGAATGGGCGGGGAGCAGAGGGATACAGGCCCTTAGAAAATAGGTGGCAGGTTTAGAAAATAGGGGATCTGGATCAGCGCAGGCTTGGAGGGCCGAATGGTCTGTTCCTGTTTTGGAATGCTCTTTGTTCTTTATCATTCATTCTAAAAATAGCAAGTTTTCAACTTACTGTATGCTACAATTTAATAATACAAACCATTTATTTATTTGGCAGTGCATGTCAAATTATTATCTATGCTAAATTTCAGTCACAGAGTCTTACAGATGTACAGCATGGAAACAGACCCTTCTGTCCAACTCGTCCTTGCCGAACATATATCCCAACCCAATCTCGTCGCACCTGCCAGTACTCAGCCCATATCCCTCTATACACTTTCTATTCATATACCCATCCAGACGCCATCTAAATGTTGCAATTGTACCAACCTTCACTACTTCCTCTGCCAGTTCATTCCATACACGTACCACCCTGTGTGTGAAAATGTTGCCCCTTATGTCACTTTTACATTGTTCCATCCAAACCTAAACCTATGCCCTCTAGTTCTGGACTCCCCCACACCAGGGAAAATAGCTTACCTATTTCTCCATTCATGCCCCTCATGGTTTTATAGACCCCTATAAAGGTCACCCATCAGCCTCCAAAGTTCCAGGGAAAATACCCCTAGCCTATTCAACCTCCACCTATAGCTCAAATCCGCCAACCTTGGCAACATTCTTGTAAATATTTTCAGTACCCTTTCAAGTTTCACAACATCCTACCGATAGGATGGAGACCAGAATTGCACATAATATTCCAAAAGTGGCCTAACTAACCTCCTGTACAGCCGCAACGCGACCTTCCAACCACTGTACCCAATGCTCTGACCAATTAAGAAAAGCATACCAAATGTCTTCTTCACTGTCTTATCTATCTGTGACTCTACTTTCAAGGAACAATAAACCTGCACTCCAAGTTCTCTCTGTTCAGCAACACTCCCTTGGACCTCACCATTTAGAGTATAATTCCTGCTAAGATTTGCTCTCCCAAAATGCTGTTTCTCGCATTTATCTAAATTAAACTCCATGTACCACTCCTCAGCCCATTGGCCCATCTGATCAAAGTCGCATCTTAATGTGAGATAACCTTCTTTGCTGTCCACTACACCTCCAATTTGGGTGTCATCAGCAAAAATACTAACTATACCACTTATACTCACATGCAAATCATTTATATGATTGACGAGAAGTAGTGGACCCAGCACCGATCCTTGTGACACTCCACTGGTCACATGGCAACAATCTGAAAAACAACTCTGCACCACCACAGTCTGCGTTCTACCTTTCGTCAGTTCTGTATCAAAATGGCTAGTTCTCCCTGTATTCCACGAGATCTAGTCTTGCAAGCCTCAAATGCCTTACTGAAGTGCTTATTGATCACGTTCACTGCTCTGCCCTCATCAATCCTTTTTGTTACTTCTGTGAAAAACTCAATCAGGTTTGTGAGACATGATTTCCCACGCACAAAGCCATGTTGACTCTCCCTAATCAGTCCTTGCCTTCCCAAGTAAATATACAACCTGTCTCTCAGGATTCCCTGCAACAACTTGCCCTCCACTGACGTCAGGCTCAATGGTCTATAGTTCCCTGGCTTGTCCTTACCACCTTTCTTAAACAGTGACACCACGTTCGCCAACCTCCAGTCTTCTGATACCTCACCTGTGACTATCAATGGTACAGGTATCTCAGTAAGAGGCCTAGCAATTACTTCCCTAGCTTCGCACAGAGTTGTAGGGTAAACTTGATCGATCAGGTCCTGGGGATTTATCCACTTTTATGCGTTTCAAGACATCAGCACTTCTTTCTTTGTAATAAGGACATTTTTCAAGATGTTACCATCTATTTCTCTGTATATCTACATCTCCCATGTCTTCTCCTGAGTAAACACTGATACAAAATACTCGTTTAGTATCTACCCCATCTCCTGCGGCTCCACACAAAGGAACCTTGCTGATATTTGAGGGCTCTATTCTCTCCCTATTTACCCTTTTGTCCTCAAAGTATTTGTAAAATCCTTTTGGATTCTTCTTAACTCAATTTGCCAAAGATATCTCATGTTGCCTTTTTGCCTTCCTGATTTACCTCTTTTGTATGCTCCTACTGCCTTTATACTCTTCTAAGGATTCACTCGATCTATCCTGCCTGTACCTGACATATGCTTCCTTCTTTTTCTTAACTAGACCCTCAATTTCTTTAGTCATTCAGCATTCCCTATACCTACCAGCCTTTCCTTTCACCCTAATAAGAATATACTGTCTCTGGACTCTCGTTATTTCATTTCTGTATGCTTTCCATTTTTCAGCCATCCCTTTCCCCGCGACCATCTGCCGCCATCAGCTTTTAAACGTTCTCGCCTAATAACCTCAAAATTGTCCTTTCTCCAATTAAGAACTTCAAATTTAAGTTCTTGTCCGTCCTTTTCCATTGTTATTTTAAAACTAGTAGAATCATTGGCAAATAGCTTGAGGTCACATATTTCAGTGAGAAATTAAATCTTAATGTGATTATATTTAAATGTGTAAGTATGATAAGTCGATTTGATTGTTCAATCGTTTGTTCACTCTGAATATGCAATCAGTCAGAGGTCAACCACTTTGCAAATAATGGAGCAACAATGTATGCATTTGAATACTGAAATTCAATGCGTAATTGTGATCACCGAAATAGTCAGACAACATGTTCTTTTTCGATACAAAACAAAATGTGCATTCTTTACTTTTGTATCATAAAAGGTTGTTTGTTGTTTATAGTTTAATTCCATCAATGTAGAATCAACTTCATTGTTTTCAGAGATGGTGCAGTTATTGTGCAGTTGAATAATTGTAGCTCATACCTTATTGTTTCCCAATTCACAAACATGGCAAACTCCTGGTCATTGTTCAGGTCAGTAAACACATCATTTTACATCATAACCGACATTAAAAGTGGATTCCAAAAGGCCTGAATTCAGGTACAGTGCTCCTGGACCTCACACCTGCCTGTGGCACTTAGTGAGACACTGACCTGCTCCTGAATCTGTCCAGAGAGTTTCCAACCTGAGTCAGGGCAGTCATTCAAATATTCCCTCACAGAGAATCATTTAAATCCACCTTCAGCAGCAGGAAACTAGCCAACAGGCTATCACTGCTCTCAGTGTAGGTACAAATGCTGTCTAAATTAGATACCAACGACTGACCAGGAACCAGGTCTTACAAATTTATCCTCAGTCAGAGCCTGGCCCATGGAGCAGATGTATGGACATGGAGTCTCAGCATCACACCACACAAGTTACTTATGGTGATGACATCTGGCATGTCCCCCAGACTCCATACATTTGTCCCCTGGACCAGACACTGGGTGAAAATGTTCACAATTGACAGTCTATTGCAGCATTTTGTGTCTCACAGTGAACCCTCTGAAACTGTATCCAATAAATGCACCTTCATATTCAACAGTATCAAAATAAAATTGTACATGCATGTGGATGGTCAGATACTAATTCATAGGTCATCCAACAGAATGTATCTTAAGACACCAGGAGTTAACAGCAAGCCAAGAATCGTTTTAATAACTGAACTTGTTGGATTTTGTCTGGTCTAGGTAACCACGCATTTAGGTGAATGTAACAATGCACATCAAAACTGGAAGTCTTGGTCTAACGTCCCACCCTAGCTTCCTGACCTCACAAAACTCACTCCCTCGCACACCTCTCTCCCTCGCACACCTCACTCCCTCAAACAATTACCAATTAATGATAATCCACAAACTGAGTGAAACTTGGAACACAGAACAGTACAGCACAGTAAGAGCCCTTCAGCCCTCAATGTTTTGCTGGCCTTTTATCCTACTCTTAGATCAGAATAACCTATATGACCTTCAATGTACTAACTCCCATGTGCCTATCCAAGAGTCTTCTTAACTATCCCTAATGTATCTGACTCTACTACCAGCGCAGGCGGTGCATTCCGCCCACCCACCACTCTTTGAATAAAGAATCTCCTCTAAACCTTCCTCCAATCACCTTAAAGTTATGCCCTTTGATGATAGCCAATTCTGCCCTGGGAAAAGGCTCTGGCTATCCACTCTGTCTATTTTCTCAACATCTTGTACACCTCTATTAAGTCACCTGTCATCCTTCTTCGCTCCAGTGAGAAAAGCCCTAGCTCTCTCAACCTTTCTTCCTAAGACATGTCCTCCATCCAGGCAGCATCCTGGTAGATCTGCTGTGCACACTCTCTGAGGCTTCCACATATTTCCTATATTGAGGCAACCAGAACTGAACCCATTATTCCAAGTGCAGTTGAACCACAGCTTTACAGAGCTAAGCATTAACCTCGCCGCTCTTAATCTCAATTCCCCTGGTAATGAAAGCCAACACACCATACACTTTCTGAACAACCCTGCCAACCTGGGTGGCAACTTTGTGGGATCTATGGACATGGTGCCAAAGATTCCCCTGTCACTCCACGCTGCCAAGAATTTTGCCTTTATCTCTGTGTGGTGTATACAAATACGACCTTCCAAAATAAATCACTTCACAATTTTAAGGTTCAACTGCATCTGCCACTTATCAGCCCAGCTCTGCATCCTGTCAATGTCCTCTCGTAACCTATACCAACCCTCCACACTATCCACAACTCCACCAACCTTCATGACATCGGCAAACTTATTAATCCACCTTTCCACTTACTCATCAATGTCATCTATAAAAATCATAAATAGCACAGGTCCCAGAACTGATCCCTGTGGATCACCATTGGTCACTGACGTCCGGGCTGAATACTTTCCATCTCCTACTACCCTCTGGCTTCTATGGGCCAGCCAAATCCATATCCAGACATCCAAATATCCCTGTGCCCCATGCCTCCTTACCTTCTGAATACGCCTACAATGGGGAACCTTACCAATCGCAAAACTAAAATTGTTGTTCACCACATCTACTAGTCTACCTTCATCAGTTTTTTTCCACATCTTCAGATAATTCAATAAGGTTTCTGAGGGATGACCTGCTCCTCACAAAGCCATGTTGACTATCTCTGATCAAACTATGATTTTCTAAGTAATTGTCAATCCTGCCTCTCAGAAGCTTCTCCAATACTTTGCCCACCACTGATGTAAGATTGACAGTTCTGTCATTCCCACGGTTATCCCTATTCCCTTTCTTGAACAAGGGAATAACATTTGCCATCCTCCAATCATCTGGCACTACTCCGGTGGACAATGACGATGCAAAGGTTATCGTCAAAGGCACAGAATCCTCTCCCATCACTTCCTGGAGTAACCGCGGGTATACCCCATCTGATCCAGGTCATATATCTATCCTTATGTTTGTACTTCAATAAGTCTGTACTTCGTATCACCTTTTATACACCCTGTCCAACCAACTGATTCACTGTTTCCATTTCAATGCTAAATAAATAGTGTGCCGCTTGCATGAGTAAGTACGCTTCCCAACGTCCTCTGAATCACAGAATGAAAAAAACGAATACACCAATGCCTTCCTGATGAAGGGCTTACGCCGAAACGTCAACTCTCCTGCTCCTCGGTTGCTGCCTGACCTGCTGTGCTTTTCCAGCACCACACTTTTCGACTTTGATCTCTATCAACTGCAGTCCTCACTTTCTCCATTACTGAGGGCTGTCCCCTCTGCCCACTGAGGGGGGGGGGGGGTGGGGGGGGGGATTAACCATCAGAACTTCATTGTATGTGGAGATGACTGCTCAGTTCTGGGAAGTTGCACTTGATGAATATATTTTTTGAAAAAAAAGATATATGACAGTTCAACAAATGTTCATTCAGTGCCAGAGTTATAATTTTGGTTCATGGTTTGAGCAGCCTGATAAGAAATAGTGAATGACTGGAGAACTCCAAGGTACAGAGTATTCCAGGTGTTATATTCCAGCTTACGTTAATGCTGGGAATATTATCAGACAGACTGATGTGGTAAGGGAATGAATTGACATGTGGAGGTGTGATATTTTTGCCATCACAGAGATGTGTTTGAGGGAGGTCAGGGCCAACAACTCAATATTCTGTTATAGTGTAAAATATGGGCAGGACATGAGAGGGTGTTGAATAGAAGGTGGTGTTGGATTATTAATTAAGGAGTCAGTTACTACATTAAGGAGGGACAATATCTTGGAAGTGTCTTCAAATGAGGGTTTATGGGCCGAGGTTAGGATCAAAACGATGACAGATCACACTGCTGGGGATATTTTATAGAGCCCCAGAAAGATGAAAATACAGGAGAAGATAAATATAACCAATTCACTGAGAAATGTAGGAAAACAAGGCCGGAGATGTTACAGAGATAAGAAAGCAAGGCTGGTGATGTTACAGAGATAGGAAAGCAAGTCTGGTGATGTTACAGACATAGGAAATCAAGTTTGCAGATGTTACAGAGAGAGGAACGCAAGGCTAAAGATGTAACAGAGACAGGAAAGCAATGCTGAAGATGTTACAGACATAGGAAGGTAAGGTCGGACATGTTACAGAGATAGAAAAGCAAGGTTGCAGGTGTTAGAGAGAGAGGAAAGCAAGGCTAGAGATGTTACAGAGATAGGAAAGCAAGGCTGGATATGTTGCAGAGAGAGGAAAGCAAGGCTGGAGATGTTGCAGAGATTGGAAGGCAAGGCTGGAGATTTTACAGTGATAGGAAAGCAAGCTGCAGATGTTTCAGAGATAGGAAAATATGGCTGGAGATGGCCGAGAGATAGCGTGACGTGTGCATGCCAGAACAGGTTAGTAAGGTATTTTTAAATTCAGTCACAGGATATAGGGAGAGGTGTAGCAGCTGGAAGTTATAGAGATAGGGAGGGATGTAGGGGCTGGCATAATTTACAGTGATAGATGGGTCTGGAGATTGAGATAAAGATTGTGGAGATATGGAGGGTCACTGAGATACAGATGGATGCAGAGGCTGGAGGAGATGACAGGGAAAGATACAGACATACACGGAGATAGTTTAAAAATGGAATTGAGCGATGTCTTAATAGAGAAAATATAATAGAAATATTTGGAATAGACAAGGCACTGGGAGGAACTGAAGAAGTGAGACCTTGGATTATCCAATCACGAGAGAAGTAGAGTCAGTGTAATAAAACAGAGGACAGGACCTTCGGTTGACAGCGACACAAATAAAAAGCCCTGTAGACCCTGGAAACCCTCCTTCCTAATGTCTGGGGGCAAGGGCTAGATTTGGAAGAGGTGTCCTACAGATTGTTCAAACAACAATGTGACATAACAACACCTCACGGTGTCAGATCAAACACTGACACAGAAATCTCCTGCCGACTCCCCTCCCTCAGCCTCACGGTGTCAGATCAAACACTGACACGGAAATCTCCTGCTGACCCCCCTCCCTCAGCCTCATGGTGTCAGATCAAACACTGACACAGAAACCTCCTGCTGACTCCCCTCCCTCAGCCTCACGGTGTCAGATCAAACACTGACACGGAAACCTCCTGCTGACTCCCCTCCCTCAGCCTCATGGTGTCAGATCAAACACTGACACGGAAACTTCCTGCTGACCCCCCTCCCTCAGCCTCATGGTGTCAGATCAAACACTGACACGGAAACCTCCTTCTGACTCCCCTCCCTCAGCTGATGGATCAGTGTCCCTCCACATTGAACAACACACGGAGGACGCACTGAGAGGGTGACAGAGTTGGAGAATGTATACTGGGTGGGCCATTTCAAACCCCACCAAGAGGGGATCAACAGCAGCACTGCTGATCGAGATGGTCGTGTCCAAAAGGACATAGCTTCGAGACTGAGTCTGCACTGGGGCAGGGGGGAGCGACAGAGGGAGAAACACACTTGACCTCATCTTTACCAACCTACTGCTGTAGACACATTGATGATGACCATATTGGGAAAGGTGACTACCTCACACAGTATTCCGGGAGATAAGGTCACACATACATGTACGCACATGTGAGAAATACTATCATCAAGCTAAATGGGACAGATTTTGAATAGGTCTAGAACGCAGCACTGGCCTATGTGAGATGATTTGGATCATTTCCAACAGCAGCAGAATTGTATTCCAGAACAATTTCCACTGTCACTATCTAGCATATGCTCCACTTTACCCTGCCCATCAGGCCAGGGGATAAACCCTTGTTCAATGGAGAATACATGAGAGTCTGACAAGAGCAGCACCAGCTACACCTCACAATGAGGTGACGTTACCAATCAAGACCACTTACTGACCAAATAGCATAAACAGCCAGTGACAGACAGATCTAACCAACAAATCAGATCTAATCTCTGCAATCCTGTCACATGAAATCAGGGCGAATTGTGTGGTCAATCAAACAACTCACTGGAGGAGAAGGATCCACAAATATCACCTTCCTCAGTGATGGAAGAGGCCAGCACAACAATAGTAATGATAAGGCTGAAACATTCACAGCAATATTCAGACAGAAGTATCGATGGGATGATCTATTTTAGTCTCCTCCAGATGGCAGTCGTCAGCTAATTCAATTAATTTTTGTTTGGTATCTCCAAGTGGCTGGAGGGATGGGATAATGCAAAAGCTGTGGGCATTGAGAACATTCCATTCAAGCTGTTCCTGCAGGGATATTGCACTGGGACCTACCTGACAATGTGGGAAACTATCCGGGCGGGTCCTGTACACAAACAGACAAAACATCAGAAAATCAATGACTGCCCCATTTCTGTAATCCATATCACTAATAAAGTGTTGCAATGTTATTGGAATCTACAGTGGGATCAAGTAGCACTTCCTCAGCACTAACCAGCTCACTGAAACTCAGTTTATGCTCTGCCAGGGCCATTCATCCTTTGGGCACATTGACGCCTTGGTTTAACGATGTACAACAAGAAAACACACAACTGGATTCTACACGTGAGGCGACAGTGACTGCATTTTTAACATTATCATAACTGCATTTGACCAAGTGTCGTATCCAGGTTTAACAGCAAAACTAGAGCAAATAAGTCTCATCTGCACTGGCTGAAGTTATACCTGGCACAAATGACGGTGGTTGGGGTTGGTGGAGGTCAGCCATCTCAGCAACAGTTCCCCAGGGGTGGGGTTTCTGGGTAAGCCTGTAAATCAGAAATGGAAAGGTAAGGCACCATACTCTTATGGGGTGATCAGGCTGCTCCCTCGTTAGACAGAGACGACTGGTGGTCGTTTAATTGGACAGTCATCATGCCTCAAGTAAGGGAATGGTTGAGTAGGACCGTTCTTTAACTCACCCCAGTCTTTGCAGGAATTGAACCCACATTGTTGGCATGAATATCTAGCCGTCCAACTGATTGAGCTAACCGAGTGCGCACTCAGCTCCTTGCGGTAGATATTGTAATATTATTCCATTCAGATAAGTTGTTAAACACCACTGGAGCAGGTGGAACTAGAAGCAAACTTCCTAAATCAGAGAGAGGGACAGTATCAGTGAGCTATAAGAGTGATCTCTGCCCTAGGCTCAATCATAAATGACCATCCCGACAGTGTAAATACACAAGTGGGGATGTTTGCCATTGATGTTTGCCAATGTTCAATGCCATTCATGATTTACTAAGATACTGAAGCAGTCCTTGTCTAAATGCAACAAGAACCTGGAAATATGCAGGTGTGTACTTAAAAGTGACAAGTACCATTTCCATTACACATATGCCAGACAACGATTTCCTCTAACAATAGAAAATTGAACCGTATGCTCTAACGTTCAATGCCACCACCATCACTGAACACCCAACTAGCAATATCCTGGGGATTACCACTAACCAGAACTAGGCTGACCATATGATTTCATTACCCATTCCTGTAAAGGGCTTATGCTAAAACATCGACTCTCCTGTACCTCAAATGTGGCCTGACCTGTTATGCTTTACCAGCGCCACACATTGACATATGAAAATTAATTGGACACAAGAATATGACAGAGGCTAGGAATCCTGCAGAAGTAACTCACTTCATGATCTCCGAAAGCCTGTATCCCATCGATAAGACACATGTTGAATATGGGTGTGATGAAATGCACCCCCCCCCCCCCATTTCCTTGGGTGAGTGCAGCTTCACCCTTCATTCACTGATACACAGTAGTAGCAACACCTGCCATCTTCACGGTGCTCTGCAGAAATTTACCAAGGCTCCTTACAACGTATTTCTGAAACTCGACCATCAAGAAGGACAAGGGGAGCCGATACATGGTACCCCCACAATGTTCGCGATCTGTTCCATTCACCATTATGATTGAGAAGGAGACTGCTGTTCCTACAGTGTTACTATTTCAATGTCCCTCCTGAGTGGTAATGGATGTCCAACTACAACACATGGACTGCAGTGGTTCAGTGCGGCAGTTCACCACCACCTTCTCAAGGGCAACAAGAGATGGACAATAAATACTGGCCCAATCATATTCTATGAATAAATTAAAATGAAAAATATTGTCCAAACATGCCCAATGCTGGACACTATGCGTTGGGTTTTGTGAGCTCAGGCTGGTTGGGTTCAGTCTGTAACTTGCTTGTTGTGAACAGCTAAAGGGTTAATCTGTCAGTCTCTCAGAGGCATGCCTACATACCGAGCATCACACATACATTGAAATTCACAACCAACATCATTGAGCTCCGAGATAGACATAAGCAATTCAAAATGTATTCATATCTGACTAACATGTTTAAACACACGGTGAAATTGATACCACAAATATGATTAAGATTGAATATTACCAGGGAGAAAGTGAGGACTGCAGATGCTGAAGATCAGAGTAAAAAAATGTGGTTATGAAAAAACATAGCCGTTCAGGCAGCATCTGAGGAGCAGGAGAGTTGACTATTAGTTCACAACATTAATACAAAGGAAAATAATTGCATATTTTCAAAGTCCGACATACCTCCCACTGCACAGTAACCATCACAGTCCGACATACCTCCCACTGTACAGTAACCATCACGGTCCGACATATCTCCCACTGTACAGTAACTATCACGGCCCGACATACCTCCCACTGTACAGTAAAAATCATGCCCCGACATACCTCCTACTGTACAGTAACCATCACGGTCCGACATACCTCCCACTGTACATTAACCATCACGGCCCGACATACCTCCCACTGCACAGTAACTATCACGGCCCGACATACCTCCCACTGTACAGTAAAAATCATGCCCCGACATACCTCCTACTGTACAGTAACCATCACGGTCCGACATACCTCCCACTGCACATTAACCATCACGGCCCGACATACCTCCCACTGCACAGTAACTATCACGGCCCGACATACATCCCAAAGTACAGTAACCATTACGGTTCGACATATCTCCCACTGTACAGTAACTATCGCGGCCCGACATACCTCCCAAAGTACAGTAACCATCATGGTCCGACATATCTCCCACTGTACAGTAACTATCACGGTCGGACATAACTCCCACTGTACAGTAAACATCAAGACCCGACATACCTCCTATCGTACAGTAAACATCACAGCCCGATTTACCTCCCACTGTACAGTAACCATCACGGCCCGACATACCTCCCATTGTATAGTAACCATCACGATCCAACATACCTCCCACTGTACAGTAACCATCACGGCCCGACATACCTCCCAAAGTATAGTAACCATCACGGTCCGACATATCTCCCACTGTACAGTAACTATCACGGCCCGACATATCACCCACTGTACAGTAACTATCGCGGCCCAACATACCTCCCAAAGTACAGTAACCATCACGGTCCGACATATCTCCCACTGTACAGTAACTATCACGGCCCGACATACATCCCACTGTACAGTAACCATCACGCCCCGACATACCTCCCACTGTACAGTAACAATCATGCCCCGACATACCTCCTACTGTACAGTAACCATCACGGTCCGACATACCTCCCAGTGCACATTAACCATCACGGCCCGACATACCTCCCACTGCACAGTAACTATCACGGCCCGACATACATCCCAAAGTACAGTAACCATCACGGCTCGACACACCTCCCACTGTACAGTAACTATCACGTCCGACATACCTCCCACTGTACAGTAGCTATCACAGCCCGACATACCTCCCACTGTACAGTCACTATTACGGTCCGACATACCTCCCAAAATACAGTAACCATCACGGTCCACCATACCTCCCACTACACCGTAACTATCACAGCCTGACATACCTCCAATGTTCAGTAACCGTCACGGCCATATACCTCCCACAGTACAGTAACCACCACTGTCCGACACACCTCCTGCTGGACACGAACCATCACAGCCCGACATAGCACCCACTGTCCAGTAGCCATCACGGCACGACGTACCTCCCACTGTACAGTAACCGTCACGGCCCGACATACCTCCCACTGTACCGTAACAATCGCGGTCCAACATACCTCGCACAGTACAGTAACTATCATGGCCTGATATACCTCCCACTGTACAGTAATCATCACGGCCCGAACTCCCTCCCCTTGAACAGTAACCATCACTACCCGACGTGCCTCCCATTGTACACTAACCATCACGTCCCGACATACCTCCCATTGCACAGTAACTATCACAGTCCGACATACCTCCCTCTGTACAGTAAGCATCACGGCCCGAACTCCCTCCCATTGAACAGTAACCATCACTACCCGACGTGCCTCCCATTGTACACTAACCATCACGTCCCGACATACCTCCCATTGCACAGTAACCAACACGGCCAGACATACCTCCCACTGTACAGTAACCATCACGGTCCGATATACCTCCCACTGTACAGTAACCATCACGGTCCAAAATACCCCCCAAAGTACAGTAAGCATCACGGTCCGACATACCTCCCACTGTACAGTAACTATCACGGCCCGATTTACCTCCCACTGTACAGGAACTATCACGGCCCGACATACCTCCCAAAGTACAGTAACCATCACGGTCCGACATACCTCCCACTGTACAGTAACTATCACAGCCTGACATACCTCCAACAGTACAGTAACCACTATGGTCCGACACTCCTCCCACTGTAAACTATCCATCACAGCCCGACATAGCACCCACTGACCAGTAGCCATCACTGCCCGACATACCTCCCACTGTACACACACAATCATGGCCCGACATACCTACACTGAACAATCACCATCACGGCCTGACTTACCTCACACTGGACAGAAAACAACATGGCCCGACATACCTCCTACTATACAATAACCAACACGGCCCGGCATACCTCCTACTGTACAGTAACCGGACGGTCCAACATACTTCCCACTGTACAATAACCGTCACGGCCAGACATACCTCCCAATGTACAGTAACCATCACGGTCTGACGTACCTCCCACTCTACAGTAACCATCAAAGCCTGACATACCTCCCACTGAACAGTAACCTTCACAGCCTGACATACCTCCCACTGTACAGTAATCATCACGGACTGACATACCTCCAACTGTCCAGTAACCATCAGGGCCCGACATACTTCCCACTGTACAGTAACTATCATGATCCGACATATCTCGCATTGTACAGTAACCTTCATGACACGAAGTATCTCCCACTGTACAGTAACCATCACGGCCAGACATACCTCCCTCTGTACAGTAACTATCGCCGTCCAAATTACCTCCCACTGTACAGTAACCTGCACGGCCTGACATACCTCCCACTGTACAGTAACGATCATGGACCGACATACCTCCCACTGTACAGAAACCATCACGGCCCGACTTACCTCCCTCTGTACAGTAACACTCATTGGCCGACGTACCTCCCACTGTACAGTAACCATCACGGTCCAACATAACTTCCAGTGTACAGTAACCATCACAGCCCGACATAACTCCCACTGTACAGTAACCATCACAGCCCGACATACCTCCCACTGTACTATAGCCATTATTTGCCGACATAACTCCCACTGTACAGTAACCATCACGGTCGGACATACCTCCCATTGTACAGTAACCATCACGGCCCGATACGCCTCCCATTGCACGGTATCAATCACGGCCGGACATACCTCCCATCGCCCGGTAACCTTAACAGCCAGACATTCCTCCTACTGTATAGTAACCATCACGGCCCGACATACCTCCCACTGTACAGTAAACATCACTGCGCAACACACCTCCCACTGTACAGTAACAATCACGGCCTGACATATCTCCCATTGCACAGTAACCAACACAGCCAGACATGCCTCCCACTGTAGTGTAACAGTCACGGCCCGACATACCTCCCACTTTGCAGTAACCGTCACGGCCCGACATACCTCCCACTATACAGTGACCATCACGGCCCGACATAACTCCCATTCTACAGTAACCATCACGGTCCGACATATCTCCCATCGTACAGTAGCCATCACGATCCGACAAACCTCCCAATGCACAGTAAACAACACATTCAGACAAACCTCCGACAGTACACTAACCATCACGTTCCGACACACCTCCCACTGTACCGTAACACTCATTGCCCGAAATACCTCCCACTTTACAGTTACCATCACGTTCCGACATAACTCCCACAGTACTGTAACACTCATTGCCCGACATACCTCCCACTGTACAGTAACCATCACAGCCCGACATACCTCCCACTGTACAGTAAATATCATGGCCCAACATACATCCCACTGTACAGTAACCATCAGACCCCAAAATACATCCCAATGTACAGTAACCATCACGGTCAAACATACCTCCCACTGTAAGTCACCATCACGGCCCGACATACCTCCCACTGTACAGTAACCGTCACAGCCCGACATACTTCTCACTGTACAGTTACCATCACAACCTGACATACCCACCACTGTACAGTAAACATCACGGCCCGACATGCCTCCCACTGTACAGTAACCGTAACAGCCCGACATACCTCCCACTGTACAGTAACCATCACAGCCCGACATACCTCCCACTGTACAGTAAATATCATGGCCCAACATACATCCCACTGTACAGTAACCATCAGACCCCAAAATACATCCCACTGTACAGTAACCATCACGGTCAAACATACCTCCCACTGTAAGTCACCATCACGGCCCGACATACCTCCCACTGTACAGTAACCGTCACAGCCCGACATACTTCTCACTGTACAGTTACCATCACAACCTGACATACCCACCACTGTACAGTAAACGTCACGGCCCGACATGCCTCCCACTGTACAGTAACCGTAACAGCCCGACATACCTCCCACTGTACAGTAACCATTACGGTCCCAAATACCTTCCACTGTACAGTAACCATCACAGACGAACAGGACTCGCAATCTACAGTAACCATCTCGGCCCGACACACCTATCGCTGTACACTAATGATCACGGTCCGACATTCATCCGATTTTACAGTCATCATCATGGCCCGACATAACACCCACTGTACAGTAACCTCACGGCATGACATACATCCCACTGTACAGAACCCATCACGGCCCGACATACCTCCAACTGTGCAGTAACCATCAAGGCCAGACATATCTCCCATTGTGCAGTTACCCTCACAGCCCAATATACCTCCCACTGTACATTAACCATCACGGCCCGACAGACCTCCCACTGTACATTAACCATCACGGCCCGACATACCTCCCATTCTACAGTAACCATCACGTCCCGACATAACTCCCATTGTACAGTAACCATCACGATCCGACATACCTCCCAATGCACAGTAACCAACACAGTCAGCCATGCCTCCGACTGCACATTAACCATCACGTTCTGACATACCTCCCACTGTACCGTAACACTCATTGCCCGACATACCTCCCGCTGTAGAGTAACAGTCACGGCCCGACATACCTCACACTTTGCAGTAACCGTTACGGTCTGACATGCCTCCCACTGTACATTAACCATCACGGCCCGACATACCTCCCATTCTACAGTAACCATCATGGCCCGACATACCTCCCACTGAGCAGTAACCATCAGACCCCAAAATACATCCCACTGTACAGTAACCATCACAGTCAAACATTACTCGCACTGTAAGGCACCAGCACGGTCTGACACACCTACCACTGTACAGTAACCATCACGGCCCGACATTCATTCCACTGTACAGTACCCATCACGTCACGAGGTACGTCCCATTGCACAGTAAATATACATCTAGACATACCTCCCACTGTACAGTAAATGTCACGGTCCGACATACCTCGCACTGTACAGGAACCATCACGTTCCGACATACATCCCACTGTACAGTAACCATCACGGTCCCAAATACCTCCCACTGCACAGTAACCATCACGGTCCCAAATACCTCCCACTACACAGTAACCATCACAGCCCGACATACCTCCCACTGTACAGTAACCATCACGGCCTGACATATCCTCCCATTGTACAGTAACCATCACGGCCAGACATGCCTCCCACTGTACAGGAACCATCACGGTCCCAAATACCTCCCACTGCACCGAAACTGTCACAGCCTGACATACCTCCCACTGTATAGTAACCATCTCGGCCCGACATACCTCCCACTGTACAGTAACCATCACAGCCCGACATACCTCCCAATGTACAGTCACCATCACGACCCTACATACATCCCATTGCACAGTAACCAACACGGCAAGACATACATCCCACTGTATAGTAACCATCACAGCCCGACATACCTCCCATTCCACAGTAACCATCACGATCCGACATACCTCCCATTGCACAGTAACCGAAACAGCCAGACACACCTCCCATTGCACAGTAACCATCACGGCCGGACATATCTCCCATTGTGCAGTAACCATCTCGGCCCGACATACCTCCCACTGTATAGTAACCATCACGGGCCGACATACCTCCCACTGTACAGAAACCATCACGGCGCAACATACCTCCCACTGTACAGTAACCATCACGGCCCAATGTATCTCCCATTGTGCAGGAACCATCATGTCCCAACATACCTCCCACAGTACAGTAACCATCACGGCCCGACATACCTCCCACTGTACAGTAACCATCACAGCCCGACATACCTCCCAATGTACAGTAACCATCACGTTCCAACATACCTCAAAATGTATAGGAACCGACTCAGCCCAACATACCTCCCACTGTACAGTAACCATCACGCCCCGACAAACCTCCCACTCCACAGTAACCGTCCCGGCCTGACATGCCTCCCGCTCCAAAGTTACCGTCTCGGCCTGACATACCTCCCACTGTACAGTAACCATCATGGTCTGACATACCTCCCACTGTACAGTAACCATCACGGCCCGACATACCGCCCACTGTACAGTAACCATCACGGTCTGACATACATCCCATTGTACTTAACCATCACGGCCCGACACAACTACCACTGTTACAGTAACCATCGCAGCCCCAAATACCTCCCACTGTACAGTAACCGTCATGGTCGAACACGCCTCCCAATCCACAGTAACGATCTCTGCCCGACATACCTCCAACTGTACAGCAACCATCACAAGACAACATACATCCCATTTTACAGTAACCGTCACACCACGACATACCTCCCACTGTACAGTAACCATCACGGCCCGACATACCTCCCACTGTACAGAAACCATCATGTCCCGACATACCTCGCACTGTACAGTAACCATCACAGCCCCAAATACCTCTCACTGTACAGTAACCATCACCGTAGAACAAGCCTCGCAATCTACAGTTACCATCTCGGCCCGACACACCAATCCCTGTACAGTAATGGTCACGGCCCGACATTCATCCCACTGTACAGTAATTATCGCGGCCCGACATACCTCCCACTGTACAGTATCCGTCATGACCCAACATACCTCCTACTGTACAGTAATGGTCACGGCCCGACATTCATCCCACTGTACAGCAATCATCACGGCCTGACATACCGCCCACTGTACAGTAACCATCAGAACCCAAAATACATCCCACTGTACAGTAACCATCACAGCCCCAAATACCTCTCACTGTACAGTAACCATCACAGTCGAACACGACTCGCAATCTACAGTAACCATTTCGGCCCGACACACCTATCTTTGTACAGTAATGATCACGGCCCGACATTCATCCCAAAGTACAGTCATCATCATGGCCCGACATACCTCCCACTGTACAGTACCCATCACGGCCCGACATACCTCCCACTGTACAGTAACCATCACGGCCCGACATACCTCCCACTGTACAGTAACCATCACGGCCTGACATACTGTCCACTGTACAGTAACCATCAGAACCCAAAATACATCCCATTGTACAGTAACCATCACGGCCAAACATACCTCCCACTGTACAGTCACCATCACGGCCTGACATACCTACCACTGTACAGTAACGATCACTACCCAACATACCTCAAATTGTACAGTTACCATCACGGCCCGACATACCTCCCAATTTACAGTAACTTTCACAGCTCGACATACTTCCCACTGTACAGTCACCATCACAACCTGACATAACCCCCACTGTACAGTAAATATCACGGCCCGACATACCTCCCACTGTACAGTAACCGTCATGGCCCGATATACCTCGCAAAGTACTGTAACCATCACAGTCCCAAATACCTCCCAATGCACAGTAACCATCACCGTCGAACACGACTCGCAATCTACAGTAACCATCTCTGCCTGACAAACCTATCGCTGTACAGTAATGATCACGGCCCGACATTCATTCCATGGTGCACTAATCATCATGGCCCGACATACTACGCACTGTACAGTAACCATCATGGCCCGACATACCTCCCACTGTAAGTAACCATCAAACGCCAAAATACATCCCACTGTACAGTAACCATCACGGCCAAACTTACCTTCCACTGTAAGTCACCATCACGGCCCAACACACCTCCCACGGTACAGTAACCATCACAACCCCAAATACCTCCCACTGCACAGTCGCCAATACGTCCGAACACGCCTCCCAATGTACAGTAACCGTCACGGCCCGACATTCATTCCACTGTTCAGTAACCATCACGTCACGACGTACGACATATTGCACAGTAAACTATACAGCTAAACATACCTCCCACTGTGCAGTAACCGTCACGGCCTGACATACCTCCCACTGTACAATAACTGTCATGGCCTAATATTCCTCCCATTGTTCACAAAACGTCATGGTCCGACATAACTCCCACTGTACAGGAACCATCACGTTCTGACATACCTCCCACTGTACAGTAACACTCATTGCCCGACATACCTCCCACTGTACAGTAACCATCACACCCCGACATACCTCCCACTGTACAGTAACCATCACACCCCGACATACCTCCCACTCTACAGTATCTATCACAGCCCGACATAACTCCCACTGTACAGTAACCATCACGGCACGATATACCTCCCATTGTACGGTAACAATCACGGCCCGACATACCTCCCACTGTACAGTAATCATCACGGACTGACATACCTCCCAATGTCCAGTAAACATCACTGCGCAACATACCTCCCATTTTACAGTAGCAATCACGACCCGACATATCTCCCATTGCACAGTACCCAACACGGCCACTGTATAGTAACCATCACGGCCCGATATACCTCCCACTGTAGAGTAACAGTCACGGCCCGACATACCTCCCATTGTACAGTAACCGTCACACCACGACATACCTCCCACTGTACAGTAACCGTCATGGCTCGACATACCTCCCAAAGTACAGTAACCATCACGGTCCCAAATACCTCCCACTGTACAGTAACCATCACCGTCGAACACGACTCGCAATCCGCAGTAACTATCTCGGCCCGACAAAACTATTGCTGTACAGTAATGATCACGGCCCGACATTCATCCCATTGTGCAGTAATCATCATGGCCCGACATACCTCCCACTGTACAGTACCCATCACGGCCCGACAACCTCCCGCTGTACAGTAACCATCATGGCCCGACATACCTCCCATTGTATAGTAACCATCACGGAGCGACATACCTCCCATTATGCAGTAACCATCACAACCCGACGTACCTCCAATGGTACAGTAACAATCATGGCCCGTCATACCTCCCACTGTACAGTAACCATCAAACGCCAAAATACATCCCACTGTACAGTAATCATCACGGCCAAACTTACCTCCCACTGTAAGTCCCCATCACGGCCGGACACACCTCCCATGGTACAGTAACCATCACAGCCCGAAATACCCCAATGCACAGTTCCCAATACGGTCGAACACGCCTCCCAATGTACAGTAACCATCACGGCCCGACACACCTACCACTGTACAGTAACCATCACGGCCCGACATTCATTCCACTGGACAGTAACCATCACGTCACGACGTACGACCCATTGCACAGTAAACTATACAGCTAAACATACCTCCCACTGTGCAGTAACCGTCACGGCCTGACATACCTCCCACTGTACAGTAACCGTCATGGCCTGACATACCTCCCACTGTTCACTAACCGTCATGGTTCGACATACCTCCCACTGTACAGGAACCATCACGGCCCGACATATCTCCCAATTTACAGTAACTTTCACAGCTCGACATACTTCCCACTGTACAGTCGCCATCACAACCTGACATACCCCCCACTGCACAGTAACCATCACGGTCCCAAATACCTCCCACTGCGCAGTAACCATCACAGCCCGACAAACCTCCCACTGTACAGTAACCATCACGGCCTGACTTACCTCCCACTGTACAGTAACCATCACGGCAAGACATACCTCCCACTGTGCAGTAACCATCACGGCCCGACATACCTCCCACTGTACAGTAACCAAAATGACCCCGACATACCTCCCCCTGTACAGTAACCATCACGGCCCGACATACCTCCCACTGTACAGTAACCAAAACGACCCCGACATACCTCCCACTGTACAGTAACCATCACACCCCGACATACCTCCCACTTTACAGAAACCATCACGGCCCGACATACCTCCCATTGTACAGTAACCATCACGACCCGACATATCTCCCATTGCACCGTGTCCAACATAGTCAGGCATACCTCCGACTGTACACTAACCATCACGTTCCGGCATACCTCCCACTTTACAGTAACTATCACACCCTGACATAACTCCCACTGTACAGTAAACATCACGGCCCGACATACCTCCCACTGTACAGTAATCATGATTTGCCGACATTACTCCCACTGTACAGTGACCATCACGGCACGATATACCTCCCATTGCACACTAACCTACACAGCCAGACTTTCCTCCCACTGTATAGTAACCATCACGCCCGACATAATTACCATTGCACAGTAACCATCACAGCCTGACATAACTCCTACTGTAGACTAACAGTCACGGCCCGACATACCTCACACTTTGCAGTAACCGTCACGGTCTGACATACCTCCCATTCTACAGTAACCATCACGGCCCGACATAACTCCCATTGTACAGTTACCATCACGATCCGACATACCTCCCATTGCACAGTAACCAACACATTCAGACATACCTCTGATTGTAAACTAACCATCACGTTCCGACATACCTCCCACTGTACCGTAACACTCATTGCCCGACATACCTCCCGCTGTACAGTTACCATCACGTTCGGACATACCTCCCACTGTGCAGTAAACGTCACAGCCCGACATACCTCCCAATGTACAGTAACCACCACGGCCCCAAATACCTCCCATTGTACAGTAATCATCACGTCCCGGCATCCCACCCATTGTACATTAACCATCAGGACCCGACGTAGGCCCATTGTACAGTAACCATCACGGCCCGACACACATCCCATTGCACAGACACCAACACGGGAAAACATACCTCCCACTGTACAGGAACCATCACGGTCCGACAAACCTTCCCATTCCACAGTAACCAACACGGCCAGACATACCTCCCACTGTACAAGAACTATCACACCCCGACATACCTCCAACTGTACAGTAACCATCATGACCAGACATACCTCCCACTGTACAGTAACCCCCACGGCCCGACATCTCTCCCACTGTACACTAACCGTCAGGGCCCGACATACCCTCCACAGTACAGTAACCGTCACGGAACAACATACCTCCCACTGTACAGTAACAGTCACGGCATGACATACCTCCCATTCTACCGTCACCATCACGGCCCGACAAAACTCCCATTGTACAGTAACCATCACGATCCGACATACCTCCCATTGCACAGTAACCAACACAGTCAGACATACCTCCGATTGTACACTAACCATCACATTCCGACATAACTCCCACAGTACTGTAACACTCATTGCCCGACATACCTCCCACTGTACAGTAACCATCACAGCCCGACATATCTCCCATTGTACAGTAACCATCACAGCCCGACACACCTCCCACTGTACAGTAACCATGATTTGCCGAAATAACTCCCAATGTACAGTAACCATCACGGTTCGACATACCTCCCACTGTATAGGAACCATCACGGCCCGACAAAACTTCCCACTGTACAGTAATCCCCACGGACCGACATACCTCCCACTGTACAGTAATCATCACGGCCTGACATAACTCTCACTGTACAGTAACCATCATGGCCTGACATAACTTCCATTGTACAGTAACCATCACGGCCCGACATACCTCCCACTGTACAGTAACCATCACGGCCCGACATACCTCCCATTGTACAGTAACCATCACGGCCCGACATACCTCCCACTGTACAGTAACCCCCACGGCCCGACATATCTCCCATTGTACAGTAAACATCACGGCCAGACATGCCTCCCACTGTATAGTAACCATCACGGTCCTACATAGCCTCCACTGTACAGTAACCGTCATGGACCGACATAACTCCCACTGTACAGTAACCATCACACCCCGACATACCTCCCACTGTACAGTAACCATTACAGCCCGACATACCTCCCACTGCACAGTAACCCCCACGGCCCGACATATCTCCCACTGTACAGTAACCATCACGGCCAGACATGCCTCCCACTGTATAGAAAACATCACGGGCCGTCATACCTCCCACTGTACAGTAACCATTACAACCCGACATACCTCCCACTATACAGTAACCATCATTTGCCGAAATAACTCCCACTGTACACTAACCATCATGGTCGGATATACCTCCCACTGTGCAGTAACCATCACAGTCCGATATACCTCCCACTGTGCAGTAAACGTCACAGCCCGACATACCTCCCAATGTACAGTAACCATCACGGCCCCAAATACCTCCCACTGTACAGTAGCAATCACAGTCCGACATACCTCCCACTGTGCAGTAAACATCACTGTTCAACATACCTCCCACTCTGCAGTAACCATCACGGCCGAATACCTCCCATTGTACAGTAACCATCACGTCCCGGCATACCACCCATTGCACATTAACCATCAGGACCTGACGTACCTCCCATTGTGCAGTAACCATCACGGCCCGACACACATCCCATTGCACAGAAACCAACACAGGAAGACATACCTCCCACTGTACACTAACTATCACGGTCCGGCATGCCTCCCACTGTACAGTAACCCCCATGGCCAGGCATACCTCCCACTGTACACTAACCGTCACGGCCCGACAGACCTCCCACTGTACAGTAACCATCATGGCCCGACATAACACCCACTGTACACAAACCGTGACGGAACGACATACCCTCTACTGTACCATAACCGTCACGGACCGACATACCTCACACTGTACAGTAACCATCATGGCCCAACATACCTCCCACTGTACATTAACCATCACGGCCAGACGTAACTCCCACTGTACAGTAACCATCACGGCCCGACATACCTCCCATTGTACAGGAACCATCAGGGCCCGATATACCTCTCATTGTACAGTAACCATCACAAAACGACGTACCTCCCATTGTACAGTAACCATCACGGCCTGACATACCTCCCATTGTACAGTAACCATTAAGGCCCGACATACCTCCCATTGTACAGTAACCATCACAGCCCGACATGCCTCCCACTGTATAGTAACCATCACGGCCCGACATACCTCCCATTGTACAGTAACCATCACGTCCCGACATACCTCCCATTGTACAGTAACCATCACGGCCAGACATGCCTCCCACTGTACAGTTACCGTCACGGACCGACATACCTCCCACTGTACAGTAACCATCACGTCCCGATATACCTCCCACAGTACAGTAACCCCCACGGCCCGACATACCTCCCACTGTACACTAACCGTCACGGCCTGACATACCCTCCACTGTACAGTAACCGTCACGGCCCGACATACCTCCCACTGTACACTAACCATCATTGCCCGACATACCCTCCACTGTACAGTAACCGTCACGGACTGACATACCTCCCATTGTACAGTAATCATCACGGTCCAACATACCTCCCACTGTACAGTAACCATTAATGCCGTCAAACCTCTCATTGCACAGTAACCTACAGGGCCAGACATACCTCCCATTGTACACTAACCATCACGGTCCGACATATCTCCCACTGTACAGTAACCATCACACCCCAACATACCTCCCATTGTACAGTAACCATCACGACCCGACATACCTCCCATTGCCCAGTTACGAACACGGCCAGACATACCTCCCACGGTACACTAACTATCACGGTCCGACATACCTCCCCCTGTACAGTTGCCATCATGGACGACATACCTCCCATTGCCCAGTAACTAACACGGCCAGACATACCTCCCATGGTACACTATCACGGTCCGACATACCTCTCACTGGACAGTAACCATTACGGTCTTATATTCCTCCCACTGTACACTAACCGTCATGTTCCGACATACCTCCCACTGTACAGTTACCATCACGGCCCGCCATACCTCCCACTGTCCAGTCACCGTCATGTCCCGACGTAACTCCCACTGTACAGAATCCATCACAGTCCGACATACATCCCACTGTACAGTAACCATCACGGCCCCAAATACCTCGCACTGTACAGCAGCCATCACGGTCGAACACGCCTCCCACTGTACAGTTACCATCACGCCCCGACATACCTCCCACTGTACAGTTACCACCACGGCCGGATATACCTCCCACTGTACAGTCTCCATCAAGGCCTGACATTCCTCCCACTTTACAGTAACCTTCACAGCTCGACATACTTCCCACTGTACAGTAACCATCATGGCCCAATATACCTCCCTCTGTACAGTGACCATCACAGCCTGACATACCTCCCTCTGTTCAGAAACCATCACGGCCCGACATACCTTCCACTGTACAGTAACCATCACGGCCCGACACACCTCCCACAGTACAGTAACGATTATGGCACGACATACCACCCACTGTACAGTGATGTGGGATCAGCAGTCACTTAGTATGGAGAACTGCCTGGTCATATAAGACAGAGTAATGGTGGAACAGTGTGTTTGTGACTGTAGATCTGTAAATAGATTGGCGGAGTTGCAGATTGTGAGGATGATTGCCAGAGAAACAGCAATATATAGGTCACCTGCAGACTTCGACAGAGAAAACACAAATGTAACTTCATTTGTACAATTGTGACATGATGCATTGTGGAAGGTCTAATAAAGGATAGAAGTGGATAGAAAAACTACTGATTGCATCAACATCCGAAGTGATCTTGGTGTACAGCTCCACAGTTCCCTGAAATTAATAACACGGGTGGAGAGGGTGATGAGGAAGACTGATGGCAAGCTTGCAAACATGCATCGGAGTGTGCAGTATGAAAATTAGCAGGTCATATTGTAGCTGTAGAGAAAGTTATTTCGAGGTACATTTAGAATATTGTGTGCACTCATGGTTGCCACACAATGTTGAAGTGTTGGAGAGTGGATGGAAAAGTTTTACCAGCATGTTGTCTGGTATGGAGGGTATTAGCCAGAAGGAGAAATTGAACATACGTGGTTTGTTTGCACCTGGGCATCATTGGCTATGGGGCTACCGGATAGATATTTACAAAATTATCAGAGGCATAGATAGAAGGGCAGTTAGAGGCTTTTTTTTCTCTCAGAGAAGAAATATCAATTACTCTGGACTGTAGGTTTTAGGTAAAAGTGAGAAAGTTCAGGGGATGTGATCGGTAAGATTTTTTTTACTGTTCCAGACAGAATGCGGAAGTGCCTGGAATGCACTGATAGAGGGGAAGAAGCCAATATAGCAAGGTTTAAGAGGGATCTTGGCACACGTATAAGTAAGTAAGGAATAGAATGACATCAAAGATATTGGAGCAAATACTTTTGTTTTAACTTTGGAAAGACGTCATGTGTCAGTACGTGCTTGCTGGGTTGAAGGGCCTGTTCCTGTGCTGGACTGTTCTTTAAGTCAAGATTTGAGCGCGGGAGTGGCGGGATGCTCACTGAATGATTACTGATGATCAACAGCCACATTATTGTGGATCCCACCGACCACCCCCACACGCCCCCTCCACCCAAATTGCAACTTCATATCCTCCCCCACTGTTGGGAAACTCAATATGGAGAATTTGACATGAAAGTCAGACCTGGTACCTGGTGACTCCATCTCGCTGCTCGCTCCTGCAGACTTCTATCCTGGACACCAGCTTCTCGGGAACACTGCATGAACAGAAGCTTCAGGTACTCCACACCCACCAATGCTGGCATCTAACACATGCCAACCTCAGTATGCCATCCCAGCACATCTACGACCCACTGACAGTACGCTTCTTTACTTCAATGCTGCAGCTCAGGGGGCACTGACAACTCTCGTTGCAATGCTGCTGCAAAGACACTGTGCTTAGGGACACACACCCAGCTCATGAACTGTCCCTCTGGGCTGATCACTCCGTGTTTGTACACAGTCAATGCTGCTGCAAGGACACTGTGCTCCGGGATACTCACCCAGATCATAGATTGACCATCTGGACTGCTCATTCTGTTTCTAAACACACTCGCTTTGAGCGAACTTGAATGCTCGCAGAATTATTGCCTTGTCTTAACCTGCCCCCAGCAGTGTTTCCCCTCAGCTAGAGCTACCAGGCTCACCCGCCTGCTGTATTGCCTTGGTGTTTAGCGCAGACACGAACCCAGAACGCTTAATATCATTGTCCACAGTCATTCACGGTGCCCAGCACACTGAGTCAAGGAGAGTCTCACATCCCAGTCCGGGAGCTTGAACATGGTCAGACTGCCTCTCGTGGTTTTTAGGGTCAGGATCCTTCTTCTGTGAGAGGGTGAGGAGTTGAATGTTGGGCTGTCTCATACCTCTCTTTCTGCTCTATTGTGGGATAGTTCCTGCTGGAATGAGAGAATTATCAAGAGGTATTAGGGAGTTGGAAGTGGTTGGTATAGCTGTTAGTGCTGGGACAGCTGAGGGAAAGGTGGCGAGATGTCCTGAGTGAGTGAGTGGGCAGCACAGACACCAGGCAGAGCTGGCGAGCGGGACAAAGAAGAGGTTAGAGAGAAACCGAGAGAAGGTGCTGCATTCAGTGAGAGTCGGAGAACATGAGTCTTGGTTGGAGGTGGGTGCAGTAACAGCGAGAGAGAGAGAGAGGGCAAGGTCACAAAGTGCAGATGTTGGCACTTACCCTGGTCACTGACGTCCTTCCTACACTGTTGGGCATTCACCCAGAAGGCTGGCATCTCACTGGCCCAGGGGCAAATCACAGACACGCTCGCAGGTCTGGTGTCATGGCTTCCCCTGCCAGTCAAAGAATCATAGAGATGTTCAGCATGGAAACAGACCCTTCGGTCCAACCATCCAAGCCGACCAGGTATCCCAATTCAATCCAGTCCCACCTGTCAGCACCCGGCTCATATCCCTCCAAACCCTTCCTATTCATATACCCATCCAAATGCCTCTTAAATGTTGCAATTGTACAAGCCTCCACCACTTCTTCTTGAAGCTCATTCCGTACACACACACCCCTCTGCGTGAAAAAAAGTTGCCCCTTAGGTCTTTTTTATATCTTTCCCCTCTCACCCTAAACCTATGCCCTCTCGTTCTGGACGTACCCACCCCAGGGAAAAGACTTTGTCTATTTATCCTGAAGGAAGATAATGTCCCTGTCCTGCACCATGCCATCCACAAGAACCACAGTGGTTCAACCACATAGTGGGGCCCTCAGTTTAAACCTTTCCCAAACGCCGCCGTCATGTCCAGAGCAATTTCAGATTGCCAATCCAAGAGCGCAATGACTTATTTAAAATTGGCATCTGCAGCAGGGAATCCGGTGCAATCTGGGATATGTGGGCAGTGGGCACATATAACAAAGCGGAAAATAATCATTGGGCTCGTATCAGATGAAAGAAGGGACATTGAGGCAGGGCAGGTAGTTAATGAGCCAGATTGAGGATGTTATCATGAGAACATTCACTGAGACTTGTGGAGACAAACCTTCCATGAAAATGACAGAAATGAGCTTGGCCAAGTCAAAAGTTTCAGGCCCTTGTCTTGTGCAGATTTTGTCGCGCAAACTATTGTAAGTTATATACGTAAAGAGAGTGAGGGCATATAAAGGAGATTCACATCATTAAAAGAAGCTAGGTAGAAAAATCCCCGGCCATGTTTGCTCATTGTTCATCTTTTTCGGTTCCTCACTGAATAGAGGCAAAGTGTCAAAGGCCTGCTGATATTGTAGCTTAGTTTAGTATGAAGCAAGGGGCTGACTGAATACTTACATATCGGAATTCTGCGATGCAGGAAGAATGGACCCTTCGAAAGTCCCAAAGGAATCCAGCACTGTCAGCCTGAATTGCTGCAGGGAAAGCTGTATGTAATTAATCTGGCTATTTGGTTTTCATGCAGAGACTCGTATAGTTGATGTGAATTACTTGATTTGATGAGCGAACAAATAGCAGTCTGCTTAAAAATGGAAGCTATGAGCTCCAGTTGAATGTACCAGCAACCTGGAGAAGTGTAAGTCAAGTCATTTAGGGACAGCAATCAATGGAAAGAATACACAATAAATGAACGTACTGTTAGTGTGGACAGATCCTAGTCTAAATACCTCCCTATTTCTCCTTTTTTTAAGCTTTAACAAAGGGTCAGTTAGACTCGAAATGTCAGCTATTTTCTCTCCTTATAGATGCTGCCATACCTGTGAGATTTTCCAGCATTTGCTCTTTTGGCTTCAAATTCCAGCATCCGCAGTAATTTGCTTTTACCCTGAAGATAGCCGGCATCGTCAATAATCTAGATAAGGCAGCAAATGCCACCATTTCCTCTCTCAGTTCAAGTGCAGAAAAATAAGAGCAGGAAACTTATACAAGAACTGTATAAATAACCAGATCAATCACAGCCTGTGTGCTGCATGTGGTTCTGGTCACTATATCACATGGAAGGATGGAATTAGAATGGAGAGTGTACAGGAAGAATATGAACATTGCAGATGCTGGAAATTAGAGTCAAAGACTGTGGTGTGAGAAAAGCACAGCAGGTCAGGTAGCATTAGAGTGCCAAGGAAATGATGTTTCGAGCATGTTTCACTCTTGGAGGTGGTACAGAAGAAATTTGTTATCCTGGGAAACTGATAATGCAGTTATGAGGAAAGGTTGATGTGGAGGATACTGAGAGGAGATTCGATTAGCCTGCACGTGTTGTCAAGGGCCTGGATAGAGAGGGAGAGACTGTCTTGTTCTTATTGGAGACCTCAGTTACCAGCAGAAAATATTTAATTTAATTGGTTGAAATATTAGAAAAGTGGTGAGGAAAGTTGTTATTTCACCCGGAGTAAGGAAGGGATCTGGGAGTCATGCATGGATGCGGAGTCGAGGGAGAAACTCTGGGAAATTTTTAAAATGTGCCTTGGTCTGAACCTGAAGTCCTACAGTCTCTGTGGAATCACAACAATGATTTTTATTATTTTGGAAAGGATGAAGCTGGGTTCTACCTTCTTTTTAGTCAGTGCAGACAATTTCGAGAGTAATCTGTATTGTAGAAATTTCTGATATTTAGACAATATCGAGAGAATCAATACAAAGGGATTGGGGAGAGGACAGAGATGAGTAGTGTGTAAATTGATTAGCATCACAAAAATACTGATTCCAGCCTTTAAATACAATACTACTTCACTGTCGTGGCATTTTTCTCCTTCTTGTATAAAAGCTGAAAGCCTTTGATTATTCGGTTCTCAGTCTTGGTCACACTGCAGTCATATCTGTCTTGTTTCATTCTATTTGTTCTACTGTTCCATTGGCCTTGTTGAAAACACAGGAAGGAATTTGGGGACGACAGCAAGTACCAGAAACCATGATGAATGTAAATTCGGTACAAGTTTACTGCGATAGGAAGGCGTACGAAGACAGTGGGATATGACAGAGATACGGATTGTTCTAGGGGTTGAAGGAGATTACGATAACAAAGATAGTTTAAGGTTTTGGTTGAAGTGAAAGGTTAGCTGGACCAGCCAGATCAATATTTTGTCTACTGTAAACTTGCAAAGAGAAACTCTCCACGAAACCTGATGAAAATGATTTCCGTGTCTGTCTGTATCAGAGAAAGAATCCACCGGATGTGGGAGATGGTGGGAGGGATGAGTGGCATTGTGAGAAGTGGTTAAGGCACACAAGGCCTACAGATAGAGCCCACACTATGACAGGTGAACTGATCTGTCCGACCGTATAGATTCGGGTCAATGATGAAGACTGAATTCATACCAGATGAAATAAGTTTAGTTTTCATTAAATACTTCTAAATTGTAATATTTCGGAAGTGACAACTTAATCTTATCTGATGCTCTGTTGAGCTGACCCTGGTCAAGTATTCCCACCTGGGAATTGATGTCTTTCAGCAGTCATTTCTGTTGTAACAATGACAGTTCGGAATCACATGCAGATATGGATACAGAATAGGTAAGTACATTCAACTGAACAAGCCCAGAGCATTAGGTATTTATAGCGACTCACATCTATTCTGGAAATGAGTCCCACAGTCAGACCAGGTAAATCCCACACTTCCTGCCTTGCCTGCATATTGTCAGCTGCTCTCACCTATCCGAGAACTGATCTCCCAAATATGATTTGGAAGATTATAGACTCTGTCCAGCCTTTGTGGGATCAGCTGCTCGCACCTATTCCTGTATGGAGTCCCACAGTTAGAACAGGCAGCACCCAAACTCAATAATACATCCATACATTTGCAGTTTAAGAGCATGTTCCTCTTCAAACTATAGTCAAACATGGAAACTAAAGATTATTTTCTCTGCGCCTACAGATATCAGTTTCTGTGACATCCCTAATGTTCTGTCACCCTTCCCATCTCTGTAAATCCTCTACTTTCTACAAACAGTCACACATTTATGAGATTCTCGAAACACAAAATCTACCGCTACCACGAAAAGCCTTTCCTCCTCCTGGAGAAGGTCACAGACATACAGGCCGATCAAGTTTGTGAATGAGATTAGAGATAATAAGGACGTTATAAGCGAAGGGATTTGAGATAGAGACCTTGCAGAAGACAAAAGAAAACCTTGTATTGGCACTGCAGGAGATTAATATGACGAGGTTCTCCTGAAAAACATGTGACTTTTCTTGAAAGATGTCATAGAGAGTATTGCAGTAGTGAGAGGAATTTCAGATACAGTGAGATTTGTACAAGCTAATGAAGATTCGACATACATAGAGGGTTCTTTTGATCTGGTGTCGATTACAGAAATAAGGACGGCTGGAGGTGTTTCCACAGATCGGGTGGGATTTAGAATGTGGACGCTCCAGAGATGGGGAGCTGTGTAGGGACAGAAGGTGGTTACAGAAGCGGGAGTGCTGTCGGGACAAGAGGCTTTTACACAGAAGATTGCACATTGGAGCACGTTAGGCAACAGGGAAAATTGTAGTGATTTGAGGAAGTTTAAGAGATGGGCAGATTTGTGAGGGACAGAGAAGGATTAGATTACTTACAGTGTGGAAACAGGCCCTTCGGCCCAACAAGGCCACACCGCCCCGCCAAAGCGCAACCCACCCATACCCCTACCCCTTACCTAACACTACGGGGAATTTAGCATAGCCAATTCACCTGACCTGTGCATCTTTGGATTGTGGGAGGAAACCGGAGCACCCGGAGGAAACCCACGCAGACACGGGGAGAACGGACAAACTCGACACAGTCAGTCGCCTGAGGCAGGAATTGAACCCGGTCCTCTGGTGCTGTGAGGCAGCAGTGCTAACCACTGTGCCACCGTGCCGCCCTCGAAGGTGCACTGAATAATGAAGAGTGTAATGGCTGGAGGAGGTTATGGAGATCATGAGATCTATCAGGGCGGGAAGGAGTTAGTGACATTGATCGACTGATGATTGTGTCTGCTGGAGGAGATTGTAAAGATCGGGAGCTTTCTATGTATCAGAGTAATTACAGACAAAGCTGTAAGGCCTTGAGAATTATTACATAGAGAGGCAGTATTTAGAGGAGATTGCAGAGAAAGGAGATTTATAAAATGGCCTGTATGAGTAACAGAGATAAGTAGGGGTACTTTGACTGATGGATGTTTCAGAGGTAAAAACGGATCGCACAGGATCAATGAGGTTATGGAGACACAGTATTATTAGAGTTGGAGAACTCTTGAGACATCGCACCAATCCCCACAGAAATCTTAAGGCAAGAAGGGTGTCATTTGAACCATGATGTTTGCACCAGCTCTTCATCTGAGTTGATTACAGAGTAGTGATCTTTTGCTTTCTCCCGTACCATTACACATTTATAAAGGTTTGTGAGAAGATTTGTAGCTTGGGTGCTCGCTGCTGTGGTTCTGTTCGCCGAGCTGGGAATTTGTGTTGCAGACGTTTCATCCCCGTGTAGGTGACATCCTCAGTGCTTGGGAGCCTCCTGTGAAGCACTTCTGTGATGTTTCCTCTGGCATTAATAGTGGTTTGTCTCTGCCGCTTTCCAGTTGTCAGTTCCAGCTGTCCGCTGCAGTGGTCGGTATATTGGGTCCAGGTCGATGTGTTTGTTGATAGAATCTGTGGATGAGTGCCATACCTCTAGGAATTCCCTGGCTGTTCTCTGTTTCGCTTATCCTATAATAGTGGTATTTTCCCAGTCGAACTCATGTTGATTGTCATCTGCTTGTGTGGCTACTAAGGATAGCTGGTCGTGTCGTTTCGTGGCTAGTTGGTGTTCATGGATGCGGATCGTTAGCTGTCTTCCTGTTTGCCCTATGTAGTGTTTTGTGCAGTCCTTGCATGGGATTTTGTACACTACGTTGGTTTTGCTCATGCTGGGTATAGGGTCCTTCGTTCTGGTGAGTTGTTGTCTGAGAGTGGCTGTTGGTTTGTGTGCTGTTATGAGTCCTAGTGTCGTAGTAGTCTGGCTGTCAGTTCAGAAATGTTCTTGATGTATGGTAACGTGGCTAGTCCTTTGGGTTGTGGCATGACCTCATTCTGTTGTCTTTCCCTTAGGCATCTGTTGATGAAATTGCACAGGTATCCGTTTTTGGCGAATACATTGTAGAGGTGTTCATTTTCCTCCTTTTGCAGTTCTGGTGTACTGCAGTGTGTTGTGGCCCTTTTCAACCGTGTCTTGATGCAACTTCTTTTGCGTGTGTCGGGGTGGTTGCTTTTGTAGTTCAGGACTTCGTCTCTGTGTGTGGCTTTCCTGTACACCTTTGTGGTGAATTCTCCGTTCAGTGTTCTGCCACACACGCGGATGACAAGCAACATGAGTTCGACTGGGACAACAATACTATCAAAGGACACGCCAAACAAAGAACAGCCAGGGAATTCCTAGAGGCATGGCACTCATCCACAGACTCTATCAACAATCACCTCGACCTGGACCCAAGAGACCGGCCACTGCAGCGGACAGCTGGAACTGACAACCGGAAGCGGGAGAGACAAACCACTACAAATGCCGGAGGAAAGATCACAGAAGCGCTTCACAGGAGGCTCCCAAGTACTGAGGATGTCACCTAGACAGTGGACGAAATGTCTGCAACACAAATTCCCAGCTCGGCAAACAGAACCACAACAATTACACATTTCATTTAGTCGCAATAATCACCTAATCCCCTCTTGAAAAATTCCATTGAACATCCGTTTACGACACTTCCAAGTGTATCCTAAATACTCGCCAAGTTTAAAGATTCTTACTTCTATCATAGTTCCCCTATTGTACATAACCTGAAATCTGTGTCCTCTCGTTTTGTGAGTGGGTACCGTTTTATCCAATCTAATCTATTCATTCCGCCTATGAGTTTGAAAAACTTCATCCGATCTCCTCTTAGCCACCTTCACTTCATTGAGAACAGTTCCAACAGTCTGACTTCATAACTGATCTTACTCATTCCTGGAAGTATTCTTTTAGATCAGTTCTTTCTCCTTTCCAATGGGTTTATATCCTTCCGATCATGGGACACGGTTGAAGTCGAATGTGTTTGATGCAAGCTCAACATCACCTCTTTACTCTTGAACTGTCAGTATTTATAAAGACAGGAACACTGTGTGCTTTGCCAATGTTTAATGCCCTACAAACTTCAATGGTCTTTGCACATCATGTGCTTCTGTTTTCCTGCCTATTTTATATTGTATTTTAATGTTCTTGAGAGAAAGTTGCATTTTCTCATGTTTCAATGTGCCAAACTTCATCAATCACCTCTCTACTGTTTCTAAGAAGTTGGCAATGTAATTTTAGAGTTCAACAACGTTTTCCTCACAGTTTACATTTTTTAATTGCTGTGTAAACTGTAACCTTTGAATGGGTCCCTGCACACCAGATGGATATCGTTCATAAATATCAAAATGAATGAGGTCCCCCAAACTGAATCCTATGGAACATTACTGAAAATCTATCTCCAGCCTGAATTAAAAATCTAGTGACCATTCCTCTCGATTTCCTACCAATCAGTCAATTTAGTTTCCAAATTGATACAGTCCCTTTTATTCCGTGAATGAATGGATGAACGAATGATTTAATGTCACACATAACGAGGGAAAAACAGAGAAACATGTTTGTTGCCTGTGCCACAAAGATATTCCTCATCAATTTTGAACCTTTCTAGTGACAGGGTTTCCTCCTCTGTCACCATGGCCTGGGTGAGTTCGGCCACTTTGGTAAAGACAGAGATGAAGTATTCAACTCACACTCAGCCATTCCCCTTCTTCTCAGTACAAATCATTTTTCAAGTGTTGAATCAGCTTTACTCCACCTTTCCGAATGCTCCTTTACACGTGTGACAACTTTATGTTGGCTCCCCGTTTCCTCATAAATTTCTACGCTCTACCATCTCTATCCTAAACCTTCAGCATTTCTCCTGGTTCACAATTCTGTTCTCTATCTGACAGCTATTCAATTGTTCTTCTTCACCTTAAACTTTTGATCCATTGTCATCGAGGGAGCGTTGGGTTTGTTTACCCTGCCTTTCCTGTGTGAGGAACTATTCCTCAAACGGACCCATGTCATTGAAGGGAGCCCATTGTTCAATTTTTCTTTGTCTGACCAACTTGGTGCTCCGGTCATTCCTTCCCAGATTCATTCTTGCTCCACTGAAGGCAGCTCTCAGTCAATTGATTTTTCTCAAACTCAGTCAATGCACAACATTCTCTACCATCATCCTGAGTGTTACAATACAATGATCATCGTGCCAGAAAATGTTCCCGCCTGATACTGGATCCACTCTCCCCATCTCTTTTCCAAGGTTCAACAGTACATGGCCCCTTGGAGTGGACACATACTCCTGCAGTAAGCACCCCTCCATGCATTCCGTCACTGCCCAGACACGGTCAGTATCCCAGTCTGTATTTGGATAATGCAAGTTTCTCAACACGATCACGTTGCCATCTCTGTCCCCTTTTCACTAGTTGCTGGCCTACAGACGGTCCCTCACAGCGTAACTTTTTACTTTTTGTTCTATAGCTCCAGCCAAATTCATTCTGAACTTGGAGGCATCCAATTTCTCTCAGACTCATTATCTAACCCGATCTGGAACCAATAATTCTACACTTCGTCCTTTTCTTTCCTTTATATCATTTCTGAATATGTTATACTTTGGGCTCCATACATCAGGAAAGATGCATTTGACCTGAAGCAGGTCTAGAGGAAGCTCACAAGAAAACTCCCAGGAATGAAAGGCTTAGCAGATGAGGAATGTTTGAGGGATCTGGGACTATACATGATGGAGTTTAGAAGGACAAGGGGAGATCTGATTGAAACTTGCAGAATACTGAATGGCTTGGACAGAGTGGATGTTGGGAAGATGTTTCCATTAACAGCAGAGACGAGTAACCAAGGGCACAGCCTTCGAGTAAAGGGAAAACCTTTTAGACCGGAGATAAGGGGAAACGTCTTCAGCCAGAGAGTGGGGAATCTGTGGAACTCATTGCCACAAAAGGCTGTGGATGTAAGGTCATTGAGTAGATGTAAAACAAAGATAGAAAAATTCTTGATTGCCCGGGGATCAAAGGGGGGAAGAAGGAAAATGGGCTTGAAAAACCGATCCGTCAAAATTGAATGGTGGAGCAGACTCTATGGACACAGTGAGATTCTTGACCCCACTATCCTGGAATTACATTGACAGTCACAGAAACACTGACACCTTCTTCAATTTCCTGACTCCCCTGTGACTATTGCTCCTTCTTTCTTCTCCCTCCCTTTCTGTACAGTCAGGCTGCTTGTGGTACCACAAACATGGGTCTGGCTGCCCTCCCCTGAGCAGACAGCACCTTCATCAGCTTCCAAACTGGGAAACTGAATTGGGAGGGAGTCTCAACTCCCCTCCCCCTCAGGTTAATCCTGCATTCCCTGTCTGTAGCTCTTGACTGATCACCCATTCCCTTCCTTTTTACAGGCCGTTATGACAGCAGTGTGATCCCCTCCATGAATGTGTTGACCACTTAACTCTCATCATATATGTCTCACAGAATCTCCAGGCATTAACTGCATGACCCAGTGTTCGTCTCGAACATCAGCAGTGGCTATGACTTCCCAATGTAACAGAAAACGTTTTCCATTTAACCAACCTGCACTACCACAACATAAGCTGAAACGTGTTTAGTCTTACTCAAAGAATTACGTTGTATAAAGTTAATATCAGAGGCACACGTTCAACATTCCTTCGCTTATCGGCCTGTAGTTGACTGAGATTCTTTGTTATACTGATTCAGACTTTCACTTATTACTGACATATCAGCCTTCAGCCCAACCTCCAAGAAAGAAAATGTCAATTTGCAGCAATTTACAGCAAATAACGGTTTATTAACAGCGAATGAACTTACATTTTCTTCTGTGAAGACGATTGTGTGACTTTCAAAATCAATTCAGGGGGGTCACAGCAGCAGAAAGGCGTGTCTCTGTGACTCTCAGGTACATATAATCCTCCAACTCCACTCTACTCTTTCACGGGGTCACAGTCTCTGTGACTCCCAGGTATGTGTAATCCTCCAGCTCCCACTCCACTCTGCTCCCTCAAAGGGTCACCGTCTCTGTGACTCCCAGGTATGTGTAATCCTCCAGCTCCCATCCACTCTGCTCCCTCACAGGGTCACCGACTCTGTGACTCCCAGGCACAATTAGGCCTCGATCCTCAACGCTGATTTATATCCTCCCACTTTAGTGCCTTAAACTCCCAGGTGTGATTTGGCCTCATTCTCCTGCTACGCGTTGGTCCCTCACATGGTCACTCCTTCTGTGACTCAGTGCTGGTTTCGAGCCTCCTGCTCTGTTGCTTCTCCAACTCTAAGTCCCAGTTGCCCTCAATCCTCGCTGATGATTTATATTCTCTCACTCTGTGCTGCTCTCTCTCAGGTTCTCTGCCTTTGTGAGTCCCAAGTAATTGTATTCTCAAGACTGAGCTGAAATTTATAATATCCCATTCTGCACTGCCCCCTCACAGGATCACCGCTGTGCCTGGAAGATAGTGAAAAAGAGGAGGATTAGACGGGGAAGAGGGTGTTACAGTGATTGAGCGAGCTGTAGGAGATGGAACAGGTTATCTGGGGAGGTAGGCAGATCTGCAGTGCGGAAAGCAGGTTTCTGAAAGATACAGGGAGAGTTGCAGACACTGAATAAGGCAAAGGAAATAGAGAGGCGATGGCTTGTTGGTGACGGAGCCTTGTCGAGTCTAAACGGCTTTTTCTGAGCTGCTTACAGAGATAGAAAGACTTCAACCTCCAATAAACTTGCACATTCAGTTGCAGCTTTATAGCTTCCACTGTGCTTTCTGTTACCGCTCCAACAAAACTCCCAGGTTTATTCTGTTTTCCTACATCTGCACTTTTTTCCCCCCGGACCTAAGTTATTGCAAAGAAAACACCGGAGCTTTTCTAACTTCTTTGTCCTCTTCATGGGTTTCCTTTTTTCCTGTGGTAAATTGTTCTTAAGATCTTCACTGTGATCTACCTTTCCCTTTCCACGTGAGGATTTCTCTTTGGCCTAATTTCTATCCCTCATGGACTGACATTGATTCTGGAAGCCACACCGTGTTGTATGGATCAATTCATAATCATCAACCACTTCAGCTGTTTTACCTCTCTGCTCTTCCAAATTAGTTTGCACTATATCAGGCAAGCATTTTTGAACCCCTCCAAATTAATTGTCTCTCAACGAGCATTGTAGATTTTCTTGATTTTTAAGCTCTTATCCATCTATCAAAATTTCTTTGTTTGATCCTTTCAAATTCAAAATAGGTTTGACCAGGGTCCCTCCTTAGATTCCTGAAACATTGTGATTAAAAGGCTTCTGCTAAACAGGTTATGAGTTAAGAAGTACAGAAGGAGGGGAGAAAATCCAATTTCAACATTGACACTGACTCAACCTACCCCAGACTGAACCTATCTGACCAACCAGAGAGGTGGCCACGTCCTCTTGATAATACACGTTTCTTTTTAAAGACTTGAAAGTTGTCTGCCTGCAGCATTATTGTTATGTATAAACAAAAGGACGCCAATAAACCTTTAAGAATTCAGACATATTGGTCATTTAGAACCTCTCTAAGAAAAATCACGAACAACATAACCTTATAAAGGGAACAGCTTTGTGACCACATGGCACATTTCGCTTTGGACTGAATTCAATAAATGTAAGTTTCACTGTTTTGAAGCCATAAAAGTGTATTAAGGTGTTTGTGAATTTATACAAAAAAATGCTGAAGCGCATTGTGTGTTGAAGATACAAAATTGCCTTATTTGAACAATTAGAGGAATGCCCAGGCAAATCGACACTTCCTGTGCATGGTCAGGGCAAATATGCCCCCTGAAAATCTACTGGTTGCTGCTTCTTCGAGTGAAGGGGAGCACGCTAACAATATATAGATTATGTGTTTGGGGGTGGTGGTAGGAGGTTCAGGCGGTTACAGCATGGCAAATAGACAACGTAGCAGAAACAGTTAGCCTGCGATAAGAAAACATCCATCATTCTCCCTCACAACTAACTTCACTCGAGCAATTGGTGATGGGAGATGTGACCAATAGCAAGCGATGCCAGCATTCAACTGAGTCCAGTTATTATTGTGATCTGAAGGTACCACACTGACAGGAGTTAACTGATCTGTTTGTTCAGTGACTGTGATTGATGACAGTCTCCATGGATTCCAATTGTGTCACTGGATGGTTTCCCTCTTCTATTTTTAAGGGGCCTATTACAGCACTTTATCCCATAATAGCAGCAGATGCATCACCTCTAACACTAACAGGGATCCGCAGCTGCAGAGAGGAGAAGTGGATAGATAAACATCTGAGAATAGTTTAGAATGTTCCAGTAATGGATCAGAATCTGAGAATATTAGACTGGAATACTGCAACAATGGACAGGAGTTTATCCTCGGGTCTTTTCTATCTTTCGTGGTATTGGTCAACATTACAAGATCGGATCGAAGCCGTACTGATGATTATCCAGGCGGGTTACTATCCCATGCTCGCAATTATTGGTGTTCCTGGTAAGTCTTTCCATCTCTATCTATTTATTAATCCCATAAACCATGCTGAAATTCATTACTATTTCTGTTACCTTTATTTGACAAAGACGGAAACTATTGTCTTCAGTTTCAAATACAAATGGCACTCATTACCATAAACGTCTGAACCACCCAACACCCCAGTCCGCACAAACATCTGACAACTAGACTGTACACTATCACAAATTACCTTTTGCCTTGAATTGATTTATTTCTCGGTATTATCCCAATCATTAAACATCCCCACTACCAGATCCGTAATATTCCCAGTCCCCAACTTGACGTCAGTGCGGGTCCCAAATAAATAATTATCTATGCCTTGGTACAATTCAGACTTTATGCATCGAGTTCTCTTCTAAGCACGCTGTCTGTTACAAATATGGCCATCAGAACCTTTTTCTTGTCTCTAAAGTAAATTCATGAGAGGGACAGTGTGTCAGAGAAGGAATGCCGCTGGACATGTAATTCAGAGGCCCAGATTACTACACGAAAGACACTGTTTCAAATCCTACCTCAGATTATGTCAGAACTTAAATTCAAATGACAGGAATTGGAAATAAGAGCTAATGTCACTAATATCAACAATAACAGCACCAACGTTTTTTCAATAAGTTTATCTGTTTAATTGAGGCTCTTTGGTAAAGAAATCGAGCATTATTACCTGGTCTGGCTGAAGACTGATGTCAGCCCCACAGCAATGAGCTTGGCTGTTGACTGCCTGAAGTAATGACCTCACAGTAACGGACATTTAGAGAGGTCAACAAATGCTGACCTTACCAGCGATGCAGACATGCCATCTCATAACAATATTGAAATTTAAACAAAACAAAGAATGCTGCAAGAGATAAGAAACAAAAATAAATCGAGAAACTGCTGCAGAAACTGAGCAGACTTGGAACTCTTGGGTCGAGGGAAAAATAGAATTGACATTTCGAGTCCACTGTCCATCCATCATAACTGAACACAGCTTAAAAATATTGTGATTGATGTTGGTGATAGGGATGTCTGTTATGAAGCGGAGAAGGAGGGAGTTGAATAGTTAGAGAAGGAGAGAGTTAAAAGAACATCTGTGGTAAAGGGGAGAAGGAATGACTTGAGTAGATAAAGACAGGGAGAGAGAACAAGGAGCAAACAAAGGAATTGTTGATGATCAGCTGGAAAGAAAATAAAAATGAGATTACTCTTATTTATTTTTCTTCCATTCTTACATTACTGAAAATGATGCCATGTCGAGTATACACCAAAGTCCCTGTTTAAAGTGAGTTATGTCCCTTTGTCTCTCTTCCCTGAGTGCATTCGTTATCTCCCCTTATTCATTAGTGGGATGCTGGGCCAGTATTTAATTCCCTTTCTTCATTATCAATGAGAAGGTGTTGATGAGCTGCCTTTCTGACCCACTGCAGTCCGTGGCTGTAAATAGTCAGTGCTTAGGTTCATGTGGTTTCATTTCTTCGAGACTTTGTAGTGAGTGTTATAGATGAATGGCTGGCGTATCCATTTCAAAGAGCAATCGAGAGTCAAATGCATTGCTGGAGTCACATGTAAGCCCGAACAGCTGAAGGTGGTAAATTTCATTCCCTGAAGGATATTAGAGTGCTAGGTAGGATTTTGTGGCAATTGACAATGGTTTCATAGCTTCATTTGATTTTATTGGATTCAAGTTTTACCACTTGCCGTCGTGGGATTCGATTCTGGGGTGGAGATCAGCACATGGGTCCCTGGATTAATAATACCTCAAGGACGTCACCTTCCCAGCATCTCCAACCATCGCCATTAGCAATATTAATGTTGATGTTTGTGTGGCTATGATTGAAAAACAGCTGTTCGCGAGGCAATGGAATGGTTTTGCAAAACATACTTTTCTTCTTAATTTTGTCTTTATTAGAAGATTAGAGGATCGGAAATGCCCTTGGCGAAAATGAGCGGGGTGTCTTTGATCATGAGTCACTAACAGCATTCATACCAGGCAGCAAGTAATCAACATAGTAAATTTTATACTGTTCTTCATTGCAAAATGATTCAAGTATAGGAGTGACGACACCTTCCTGCTGTCGTAGAGTGTTGTTCGGAAAGTAATTGGGGCACTATGTACACATTATTTTTCCTTTATTAGGAATGATCTCTTTGCTACAGAGAGGCAGGTTAAAGGAGTTTCACTGCACTAATTCCTGTGGTGATGGTATTTCGAAGAGACTGTGAAAGAAATAATCTGTATCACTACAAAACAAATTGTATTAAAACTTGAGGGCTATGGATCAACACTCATTATTTTCAAAACGGAACATTGACAGCGTTATCTAAAACATCTGCGATACATGCTTTCACAATTGGGCAAATATATAGAAAGGAAACGATTTTAAGGACAGGGGAAAAGTGTAGGGAAACGGGGTTAGCAAAAATGGACATTTTTGTCAGCATTGACCAGTTTGGGCTGAACGGCCTGTCTCCGTTCTGTCGGACTCTATGATACTATACTTACCTGAGTGGGGCCTCATGTTCGTGAAGTGAGAGCTCCAGGTTCTGAATGAACTCTCTCTACCTCAATGTGCAGCTGGTGTGTGACCCTGTACTGAACATCACGCTGTTCACAAATCTGTAAGTAGCCACACTCTGACAGTGTTCGCCATTAACACTAGCTTCTGACCTCCATACAGAACACTAGCCTGTCCTCTCAGCGATGGGAGATGCCTCCTTGAGACTTGGCACAAACCATCCGCTGTCCCTCCTCACTGTCAGCAAACATGGTATCGTTAATGTAACACGTGTGTACCATTAGCAATGGAGCCAAGAGGAACAACATGGAACAGCCTGTCTGTGCTGTCTATGCTTCATTGATTTGTCATGTTGGAGCATCAATGGCACCCTCCTTTCTGTTACAGTCTGGAGGGGCTGAATACCCTCTTCTCTTCATGCATTAGTGTTTCGAGGGGCGGAATGTTCTCCTCCTGGTTTCAGTGAAAAATTTCATGGACACTATTGGGCGACCCTTGGTTCAAGCTTACCAGTGTGATGTACTGTCTAGACTCCTTATCTTCCTCGGTAATAGTAGACAGGCAGGGGGCAGGAAGAACACAGCAAGTCACACAACATTGAGTTCTCCAATTTTAGGTAAACTTTCTTCTAATCCACCAACTCCCTTCCCAGCCTCTCCCATCCCTTCCATTCCACTGATCAAACGTTTTCCCGGCTACCACCCAGATTCAGTCCTCCCATCGTCCAACCGAGTGGTACCCCTTTACCTGTATCCACCTATCCCCACCTCACCACCCTGCCTCCTCTTCTCTCGCCCCGTCCTTTTATCTTTAGCTCCCTTATATGCCCGCAGTAATGAAGAAGGGTTATACCCAAGGCGTTGCCTTATCCATCTGCTGATGTTGCCTGGCTTGCTGTAATCTTCAGCCTTCTGCACGTCTACTTTGGATTCTAACATGTGCAGATTTTTTTTTGGAAATCTCTTCCTGTGTCGTCGGCTGGAGAAAGGGAATGGGCTGTACTTCCTCTTACCAATAGTTTTGATGGGTTGAATGGATTTCTCACATTCCTGTGAAACCAGCTTGAGATGCCGCATGAGCTCCTTTTTATTAACCATGGAAATGTGCAGGTTCTGAACGCGCTGTTACATGAATGTTGCTGATACTTTAACAGCACAAGTTTGAATGCTGTCTGTTATTGATACTTTAGCACCTGTGGAGGAGACGCAGTGTTCTTAACATTGCGTGATCTTCACTGAACATCCCCACTTTTGATCGTATGGCAGAGGGAAAGATATTGATGAATCAGCTGAAGTTGTTTGTGCCGTGAATGTTTCCCTGAGGATCGCCTACAGTGATATCCAGGGACTGAGAGGATTGATCTCCACCAGCCACATTGTGTTCTGAATGACCCAAACAGCGGGGATTTCAATCTTGTTCAGACTCCTTGACACCTTGCTCAATGAAATCCTGTCGTGATGTCAGGGCCAATCACTCTGACGTTGTGTTCATATGTTTTGTTCATGTCAATAGGCCAAGGTATATGTGTAGGGAGTGTTTCCTTCTCTCAGAGAGGAGTGACTGTTGGGGCATCTCTATTCCAGACAGCTACATCACTGAAACGTTTGGGGGCGTGGGGTGGTGCTAATGGATTTTGACACGTCAGGGAGTTGAGGGCTATTAAGAATTGGCCATGAAAGACAAATTCTGGCCAAGAACATATCAGCCATGACCTTACTGAATTGAAGGGCAGGTCTGAGGAGCTATGTAGCCTGGTGTTATTCCAGTAAACCCCATTGTCCACTCACTTTGTGGTCTCTTCCATTTCCTGTATTACTGACTTGAAGGAGCTGAATAGACAGATACTGTTGCTGCATGATCTAAACTGGGTCTAGTTTTATCGACTTGAGGGACTGATTAGTCTCCTCCTGTTACTGTATATCAGGCTCCATGATCTGAAAATGTTCATCTTGTTCTGGTGTAAATCCATATGGTACAGATCTACCACCATTGGAGAAAGTGAGCACTGCAGATGCTGGAGATCAGTTTTGAAAGGTGTGACACTGAAAAAGCACAGGAGGTCATGCAGCATCCGAGAAGCAGGAGAATCGATGTTTTGGACATTCCTGACATGGGCGTATGCCAGAAACATTGATTATCGTGCCACTCCGATGCTGCCTGACCTGCTGTCCCTTTCCAGTGCGACATGTTTTGACGTCTACCGGCCCACACTAGTCAAACTTCCTGATCATGTCATCAAAGAATTTTAAACAAATTCATCAGGCGTGAACTTCCACTCATGCTTACTATTCGTAATCAAACCCTGTTTTCCAAATGTATCTTATCCCTCAGAATCTTCTCAAGTAATTTTCATTCCACAGATATTAAGCTTACTGGTCTACATTTCCCAGGCTTCATTTTTCAGTCCGTCTTGAATAAGGGTACAACATTTCCAATCCCCCAGTCTTCCGGGATCTCATTTTTGGTAAATGATGATCAAAACTTTCAGCCAGGACCACCATAGCTCCTCTAGCCACTTGCAGTGTTCTTGAATATATCTGGTAAGTACAACGAGATTTATCCAATTTCAAACATTTCAGTACATCCTGTACCTCCTCTAGTGTAGTGTAGGCTGCCCCTAAGATATCATATTCAACTTCTCCCAATTCCCAAGTATTCATGTCTTTCTCCATGTTAAACACAGAGGCGAAGTATATTTTGAAGGCATCACACATCTCTTATGATTAAACATATACGTGCTCACTTTGGTCTTTGAGTATTCCTATTCTCTCAATAGTTAATGCTTTTCCTTTAATATACTTAAAGTACCTCTTTGAATTCACCCTGATCTTCTCGGCCAAGGCTATCTCATAGCCCTTTATTGCTGTCCTGAGTTCCTTCTTCAGTAAAGTCCTGTATCCCTTACATACCTCCAGGAGTTCCATTGATCCCACCTGCCTGGAACTGAGCGACACTTACACATTTTTTTCAGGTCAAAGCCTCAATAATTCTTGTCATTCAGGGTTCCCCATTCCTGCCAACTTTCCTTTCACCCTCACAGGAACATATACTGTAGATGTTGAACTCTAATTGTCTCCTATTTGCCAGAGTTCTCTTTGCCTGCAAACAAACTACTCCAATCAACCCTACAAGCTCCTGTATAAATCCATCAAAAATTCATTTTGCTACAATTTAGAACTTGAACGTGTGGAGCAGTTTCACCTTCACTCTCCATAACCATTTGAAAATCAATAGAACGAAAGTCACTTGTCGCAAAATGTTAACCCACTGTCACCTCCATCACCTGCCCTGCCATATTTTTAAGAGTAGGTCAAATTTTGCCCTTTCCTGAACAGTACCCTCGACATACCACTTGAGGAAACTTTCCTGGCACACTTAATGGATTCCATTCCATAAAATCCATAAAAGCTCTGACAGACCCAGTCTGCACTATTAAAACCCGTATTATGACAACCCAATTGTCTCCCCTCCCTCCCTGCATATTTGTTCCTCTAATTACCATTGACTATTTGGGGACCTATAGTACAACCCCAACAATGTCACCATCCCCTTCTTATTTATAAGCTCCACCCACAAAGCGTCACTGGTTGATCCTTTATATATATCATCTCTGAACACTGCTGTGATACTCGCTTTAATAAAAAATATAATGCCCCCTCCCCTCCTTCCACCACCTCTGTCCCTCCTAACGCACTTTATCCTGGTACATTAAGCTTTCAGTCCTGTCCCTACTTTAGCCATGTTTCTATAATGGCTAAAATATCCCAGTCCCACGTACGTATCCACGCCCTGAGTTCATTGGCCTAACCAGTCAGCTCTTTTGTCTTGAAATAAATGTAATTTAATCAAGCAGGCATTCCTTGCTCACTATCGTATTGTAGTCTGAACTGTCTCTCCAGCTTACTGTTTCTTATTCCTGTATCTCCTTCCAGCCTTGCACTTTCCTCCCTGATCATGAGGATAACTCCACCCCCCGCCAGTCTAGTTTAAACTTTCCCGTGTAGCAAGAGCAAAATTGGCTGGCAAGCTGTTGGTCCCCCCTCTATTGCATGTGCCACCTGGCCCTCTTGAACTGGTCAACCCTGTCACAGAAAGGATCACAATGGTCTAAAAGTCTGAATCCCTCCTCACTGTATCAATTCTTTGTCACATATTTATCTGCCATATCCTCCTATTCTGACCTTCACTAGCTCATGACACTGGAAGTGAGCAGGAGATTACCACTGTCCTGGTTTTTAACTTTTCTCCAAGCTCTCTGTAATCTCACTGTAGGACCTCATTCCTATAACTACCTGTGTCATTTGTGCCATAATGACTTCTGGCTGATCACCCTCCCCCTTGAGAGTGTTCTGCACCGCTCGGAGACATCCTGGACCTTGGCACCTGAGAGGAAACACACCATCGTCGTTTCCCGTTTGAGGCCACAGAATCACCGATCTATCCCTCTAACAATCGAATCCCCTATCTCTAAGACCCTGTTTATCTTTATCCTTTCCTGGTGCACCCCAGACCCAGTCGTAGTGCAACCAACCTGGCTACTGTTGCTTTCCCCTGAACGGTCATTTCCTGACACCCATCGCCGATCCCCAAACACACACAAAATCAGTATCCGAAATGGTCTACTTGTTTTTGAGAGGAATGGCCACAGGGGATTCCTGCACTCCCTGCCTACTCCCTGCTGCTCATCGAAACCTCTCGAACCAAAACATTACTACCTACTCTGCTACTAACAGCACGTCAATAGACCACTCCACATTTTGTTTTGGTTAGGGAAAGAGGGAGACACTAGACTGATGCAGCATTTGGGTCCTATTGCACTCCTTAACATCAAGCACATGCTTAGACTTGGAGGGTGTCTTGCTGAGGTCCTCCTTCTCGAAGTGGTGACTGCGCTGCTGCAAATATTCACCCCGACAGTCAATCTGTGTTGTCGATATCCTCTGATATTTTCTGTCTATTAGTACTGCATTTATGAATTCCTTGAATCTATTGATTGCATTCCAAACTGTGTCTCACACTGGAGGGAGAGAGATTGATGGTCCAGTGAATACAAACTATGACAAAAAGTTTACCATTAGACAAATGAGCGACAGTATACCCATATGCTCGCTGAATCTGTTTTTGCCTTTCAACTAGCGTATATTTATTCTGGTATCTTCCATTCTATTTTCCTGCGTTTTCCCCATAACCCGTGTTTAAAAATCTGTCCATCTCAGCCTTGAAGATATTTATTGATCCAGCCTCAAAAACTTTCACAATTTTCTACAATTGTTTCCATCCCACTGGTGTGAGACTTGGTAGTCTTTAATCCCATGGCTTTTTTTCTAGCACTCTGTGTGAAAGTTGAACCTACATTAGATGTTGTCTGGTTGGATCACACCACCTCTGTTACCAGAGGCAAAACAAAATACAACACAAACTTGAAGAGCCTGCAATCTCCTCCTTCATCTTCCTTATCAGTCTAAGATACAGTTTATCCAGATCGAGGGATTTGTCCACTTTTTATCCTGCATCAACCTTCAATTCTTCCTCAGCTTCTGTGTCAATTTTCACATTGGCAGGAACAGACAGTGAATCCAGTAACTGCTTCTCCAAAGTGAGGTTCAATGTGTAGTAAGTGTTTGACATATAATCTGACTCTATGCACAGGTTGCCTCCTCGGTCCCTAATACTCCCTATTCTTTTCTTGTTACCCTCTTGCCCTTAGTAAACCGATAAAATGTCTTTGGATTCTTGAAAATATCGCCCAGTAATGTTTTTATCACCCCTACCCCCCTCCCCCCCACCGCATTTTGCTCTTCTACTTACTTCCTTGTGTTTTGCCCTACATGCTCTCTACTCTTCTGGGACCTCCATTGAACTGCTCACTTTATTTCTCCGATGAAGCTTCTCTTTCATTTCTAATTCCGTTCTGAATATTTATAGACATCCAAGCTTCACTGGGCTGGTTTTCCTAAATTTCATCTCCGGTGTAACATGTTGCGGTGACACTCTCATCAGTTCCATTTTGAGCATGTGACACACCCTCACCCCCACCTCCACCCCCCCACCCCCACGCTGTTCTGCGACATTTTCACCCAGAAGTAACTATGGCCAGATCCTTGTCTTTGTTTTGATAAAATCTGCCTCTCTCATCCAAATTATTCTTATTTTTCAAACCTTTATCTTTTGGTCTTTTCCTTAACAACCTAAAGTACACGAGTCACGGTCACTAGTCCGACAATGTTCTCCCAATCCGGCCTGCAATACCTGACTGGCTTCGTTCCCCACAGTGAGGCCTGGCACAACCGCGCCCATTGTTATATCTGCTACATGTTGATATTAGAGGCTCTCTGAAAGACATGTCAATACATCTATCCCCTCTTTAAAAATTATCACTGCACGAATGAATATTTGGAATTGAAATGCCTGAATACAATATTCCTATTATTGTATTTACACACATCAGGGAATTGGTTATATATCTGCTCTTGTATTTTCTTTTATCTGGGGTCTATAATATATTCGCAGACTGTGTCTGTCATTCTTTTGATCATAACCTCAACCCACAAAGCGTAATTTGAACACCCTTCCAAGATATCATCCGTCCTTACTGCACTCATTGACTCCATAAATAATAATGCAACACCACCTTCTCTTTTACCCCTCTCATGTGTTGCCTATAGTTCTTGTACCACAGAATATTGAGTTGTCAGCCCTGACCTCCCTCAAACGTATTTATGTCATGGCAAAGATATCCACTTCTCCATGTCACCTCTTTCCCTTATCGTATCTGTCGATCAGATAATATTCCTAGCATTATGGTAAAGGACACCCAGCCTGGAATATATCACCTGGAATACTCTGTACCTCAGGGTACAGTCATTTACTGTTTGTTATCAAGCTGCCTTTCCATGAACTAAAGCTCTGGGACTGAATAAATAATTGTTGAGTTGTAATTTCATTTTTTAATTAATATGTTAATCAAATGCAAAGTTCCAGAACTGAACAGTCAGCTCCAAATACAATTATTTCCTGCTGACGAATTCCCTGCGCAGTGTGCAGAGGTGTCAGCCCTCAGTAATGGAGAAAGTGAGGACTGCAGATGGTGGAGATCAGATTCGAAAAGTGTGGGGCTGGTAAAGCACAGCGGGTCAGGCAGCAACCGAAGAGTGGGAGAGTGAAAACTTTGGGCATAAGCCATTCATCAGGAAGGCATTGGTGAGTTCACTTTTTTTTTCCATTCCATGATTCACAGGGTATTTGGAGCTGTTTTTGCTCAGGAGGGCAGCACTGTATCTCGCCCTGAAATGGAAAGTAGTCTATCAGTTGGTTGGACAGGGAGTAGACAAAGTTAGGTGAAGTACAGACTGATTGAAGTACAAACATAAGGATAGATAAGCCCCCTGGACTAGACTGAAAACACCCGAGGTTACCAGACGGAGTGAGGGAAGAGATTGCTGCGCCTTTGCCGATGATCTTTGCGACCCACTGTCCACTGAAGTATTGGCTGATGAATGGAGGGTGGCAAACGTTATTACCTTGCTCAGGAAATGCAATAGGGATAATCGTAAGAAATACACGTCAGTCAATCTTACTTCTGTCTTGGGCAAAGTATTGGAAAGGATTCTGAGAGACGGAATTTATGATTACTTGGAAAATCATAGTTTGATTAGAGATAGTCAGCATGGCTCTTTGAGGGGCAAGTCATGCCTCATACAACTGATTGAATTCTTTCAGGATGGGATCAAACACATTGATGAAGGTACAGCAGTGGATATCATGTACATGGACTTTAGCAAGGTGGGTGATAAGTTACCCTAAGATCGGCTCATTCAGAAAATAAGGAGGCATGGGATACAGGGAAACAGGGAAATCTGCCTTTGTGGATAGAGTTGTTTAGCCCATAGAAGATTAAGGGTGGGAGAACATGGAAAGTATTCAGCCTGGAGCTCGATGACCAGTGGCATTCTGCAGAAATCGATTCTTGGACTGGTGTTCTTTGTGATTTTTAAAAATGCCTTGGATGATAAAGTGAAAGCGTGCTCCAGTGGGTTTTACAATGTAACAAATATTGTTGGAATTATATCTAGTGTGAAGGGCTGTTGTAAGTTGCAATTGGACATTGACAAGTTGTAGAACTGGGCTGATAAATGACAGATGAAGTTCAACCTGGATAAGTGTGAAGTGATTCATTTTGGATGGTCGACTTTGAATGCAGAATACAGGGTTAAAGTCAGGATTATTGGCAGTGTGGAGGATAATCAGGATCGTGTGGTTCATGTTTTCACCCAAGTTGATAAGGTTATTAAGATGTATGGTGTCTTCATTAGACAGGGATTGAGTTTAAGAGCTTCAAGGTTATGTTGTTGCTCCAAAAAGCTCTGGTGAGACGACACTTCGAATATTGTGTTCAGCTCTAGTCGCCTCATTACTGGAAAGATGTTGAGGCTTTGGAGAGGGTGCCGAGGAGATTTACCAAGATGCTGCCTAGACTGGAGGGGATGTCTTACAAAGTAAAGTTGAGGGAGCTAGGGCTTTTCTCCTTGGAACAATGAAGAATGGGATGTGACTTGATAGAGGTGTACACGATGATGCGAGGCATAGAGAGAATGGGTAGCAGAGACGGTCTGGCAGGGTGGGAAGGGCCATCACGAGCGGGCATAATTTTAAGGAGATTGGAAGAAGGTTTGTGGAGATGTCTGAGGTAGGTTCTTTACTCAGAGAATGGTGGGTGCTTGGAATTTACTGCCAGCAGCGGTAGTAGAGTCAGCTGCATTAGGGATATTTAAGTGACTATTGGATAGGCTCAGGAATGTAGTACAATGAAGGGTATGTCAGTTAGTCTGATCTTTGAGTAGGATAAAAGGTCAGTAGGACGTCAAGGGTCTAAGGATCTGCAATGTGCTGTAATGTTCTGTGTTTTATGTTTCACCCAGCCTGTGGATTCTTATCAATTGTTGGATGTGTGAGGGAGTGATGTGTGTGAGGAGCTGGGGAGGGCCGTAGGCCCAAAACCACCAGTTATGCTGTTCATAGTTACATTCACCTGAATGCCATTACAGTACGTGTGGTGTCCTACACCAGGCAGGCTCCGCTAAGTTCATTTACAAACGTGATTCCGAACTTGTCATTTGCTGCTCTTTTCTTCAGATGCAAACTGTTGGGTGACCCATGTACTAATCAGATGTTTGCTAAGTTGTGTGAATTGGTTAAAAATAAGACATCAACTATGATTATTCGATTGAACTATCATCTCTGAAAAAAATTATGTATATTCTATATTTGCGGAACTAAAACATAAACCCTTATCAAGATTTTCTAACACAGAAATAAAGAATGTACATTTTATTTTCTATCGAACAAACAACATGAATCTAACTCGTTTGGCGATCATAATTAAATACACAATGTCTGTGAGAAGATTTGTAGCTCGGGTGCTCGTTGTTGTGATTCTGTTCGCCGAGATGGGAATTTGTGTTGCAGACGTTTCGTCCCCTGTCTAGGTGACATCCTCAGTGCTTGAGAGCCTCCTGTGAAGCGCCAGATTCAAACCAATACAAATACTGGAGGAAAGATCACAGAAGCGCTTCACAGGAGGCTCCCAAGCACTGAGGATGTCACCTAGACAGGGGACGAAACGTCTGCAACGCAAATTAACAGCTCGGCAAACAGAACCACAACTACATACACAATGTCAGGATTCATAATAATGCATTGTCACTCCAACATTTGGAAAGTGGTTGGCTCCTGAATGATTACATGTTCAGGGTGAGCAAACGATAGAACAATCAAATACAATTAGCGTTCTTATACATTGATATAGAATCAATCAGTTTAATTTCTCGCTGAAATGTACAAGCTTCAGCTATTTGCAAGCAAATTAGCAAAGGCTATAATTCAACATGCACTGTGAATATTAAACAGAATAAGTGATTTGTGCTATCAAATTTTAAGATCGATAATTTGAAAACGTTTAATTTTTAGAAAAAAATATTTAATTTGAAATGCAGACAGTGAACAAAAATGATGAACATATTATCGTGATAATGAAAAGTCAGATCTTTTCAAAAACATTTGTGCCAAAGCAATGACAGATCTTTTTTCGTAATTGGAATGCACCATTTAAAATATTCATGTTCTGAGCAATAATTAGACTATATAATGAAGCTGGCCTTGCAATACTTGCATTTTAAATGCTTATGCTGCACTAAATAATCAGATATTTGCGAGCATTTACAATGAGAAATAATCGGATGTTAACTTTTATTCGCATCAGACACATGATGCAGTGCAAAACTTTAATGAACAGGAGGAAGCCATTGGACACTGTGTGTGCATTAGCAACAGGGATGTCTCCCAAGCCCCTCCCATTTGCCAACCCTACCTCTGCAGCCTGTTAAATTCATATTTCCAAAGACATATCCAATTCTCTTTTTAATCTTCATCCAATACTCTCCCAGGCATTTCATTCCAAATCCTAACAACTCTCTCAATAAAGAAGTTTTTTCCTTATCTCACTCTTGGTTCTTTAGCTGATAATCTTGGAATCATAACTCCTTGATGCTGTAATGCCAACTAACGGAAGCAGAGTTTTCCTGTTTTACTCTACAACTTTTTTCATACTTTTGAGCACCGCAATAAGTTCACATATTTGTTTGTTCTCCTCCAGGAAGAATAAGCCTTGCAAGAACCGTAACAAGCAGTACATTGTAAAAACAGGCAGGAAACTAGCCACCTGAATACATGAACAACAACTAGCCTGAAAAAAAAAGACATGACACAATATCACTAGCATCCTTTCATACAGATGAGGAAGTACACTATTTCCACTGAGTCTGCACATCCATCTAGGACCAGCCAAACAGAGACACGCACGATAATTCCTAGAAGCATAGCATTCCAACCTGAACTCTATTAACAAACACATCGATTTTGATTCCATCTAACACTCTCTGAGAAAAAGACCCGGACATAAAATCACCAATACTGGAAATTATATCACGGACTCAAGGAAACCTACACACATAAATAACAAGTGGGACATAACACCAGCACTTCACCAGAGACTCACTGATAATGTTCCCTAGTATAGTGATGAACCATCTGAAAATGAACTCTTCAGCTGAGCGAGCAAACTGACTTCCAGAAGAAGCGCAATTTCTCTCATCATCCCTTTAATTAAATCCTTTATTCCGGTTACCTTTCCGATTATTTTAAGGTTACTTGTATTCTTCTGCAAAGTTATGTGGTGTCTGTCTCTCTCCCTCTTTCTCTCTCTCTCTCTGTGTGTGTGTGTGTGTGTGTGTGTGTGTGTGTGTGTGTGTGTGTGAGAGAGAGAGAGAGAGAGAGAGAGAGAGAGAGAGAGAGAGAGAGAGAGAGAGAGAGAGAGAAAGACAGAACAATCCTCTGTAACCTCTGAATTACTCGCCGTGCCATGTGGAAAAGAGAGAAGGATGAGGAAGACAGTATAGCTTAACATGTTGTTAAACAGCTAGTTCAGGGGTGAGGGTTTCAGAGTGTGGGACCATTGGGATCTCTTCCAGGACAGGTGGCGATCTGTACAAAAAAGACAGATTGCATCTTAACTGGATGAGCACCAATCTCCTTGTGGGAAGGTGTACTAGTTCAAGTCAGATGGATTTGAATAAACCAGGAGAGTGAGAACCAAAGCAGAAAATCATGATCTAATCTGAAGGTTGAGGTGAAAAGGGCATCAGGCACGGCCAGTCTCATGACCATGCCGAGAGAGGGAATCAAATCAGTCCAAAATGTGAGTTGGAAGTTGGAATAAATTATCAAGATGAGGCGCAGGTTTTTCAGAGATTACCAAATAAGGATGGAAAGTGTGGGGGTGTGAGGGAATGAGGTGTGTGAGATCAGGGAGACAGTGCAGAAGAAAATGTTAGAGGGGAAAGAGGTTGGTGTGGGGATTTCTGTGATTAACAACTGGCAGCAAAACACAGGAAAACTTGCTATTTGTCAAAGTGAATACCTGGGAAAGAATTTATTATGCTTCAGAGAAATAACATCCTTCTTGCTAGAGGTCTACATTATAATGGAGGAAAAGCTGTGTTCATATTATGGCTGTAGCTATAATAATGCTGGCAAACAGCTAGAACAATATTAGTGCTGTTGTTGGACAATGCTTACACTCAGCATACAAGTTACCCTGGACGTTCTCAGAGATGGCTGGGCTGCCTTTGGTTGAGTAAGTGCTGAAACTGCATGTGGTGAGGCTGGTTTGTAATATACATACTTACTGAGTACAGTCAAAGGAACAAAGCAGCAACTGCCATTGTTTTTTGTTTCAGAATATATCAGAGTGTTCATGGCTGCCACTGCAAAAAACAATGCAATGAAAAACAGTCCGATCATGTCTGTGCCAGCAAGTGCATATCGAAAGGCTTTTTAAACGTTTGTGAAGTTACCTGCCTCAACCACCCTCCTAGACAACGCATTCCAAATTCATACCACTCTCTCAGTTCGAAACACATTCCACAAATCATCTCTCAGTTCCCTTTAAAAGTGTGTCCCTTCGTTTTTGATCCTTTGACTAAGGGAAATAGCTGCTGTCTGTTCATCCTTTCCATACCCCTTACGATCTTGTATAACTTTAACATATTCCCTCTCCAGATGTTATTCAGAGGGTAATTTGACAATTCCAGTCTCTTGCTTTACCTATTTTGGCGAAATTATCAGTAATGTAGTTAACACATTTTATGAGGGAGCCACAAATAGCATTTTCGACACAAAGTTGAATTCACCTTTTACACTCTGCCCCGCTGCATGTTTTGGTTATAAGCATTGAAAATACTTTTGGATAGACTAGGGTTTGGCATCTTGCGGTGGAACATTAGCATTTTGTTTGGCACTGTTATTTGTAATATTCCCTGCAAGAGCCAGGGCTGAAGAATTTTTTCGTCTGTAGGACGGACATGCACTCATTCATTGTTTGTTTAAATCAGCGAGTGTGATGAGGATAAATGTTCAATTGAATTTTATGTTGTGGGCAAACTGCAGAAGATCAAATCATATTCTCATGTCCCCCTTGAATTGAAAGGAAATACATACTGCAAAAAAAAATCTAAAATATTGAAACATCACAGTAGGGGAGAACAAAAAAGTTGTCTGCGCTTGATGGAGATATAGAAATATATAGTACATGTACAACCTGAACAAACATCAAGTGATAGAAGAGAAAGTACAAGAAATCCTTTCTTAATTTTGAATGGAATCCAGATCCGGATTTTCTTGTACAGTGATGTTTTCTCATCCGATCTCACTATCTCAAAAGCCAGCTTTTCCCTGTCACTAAAACTTCATCTGCCTTTCTTCCTCCTCCGTCCTACTTTTTTCTTACACTTCTACTTCCCTTGCACTACCCCTTCTGCTGCTACATACTCTTCCGCTGATGATCTCCCTTCACACTCTTCTTCTGCCATTCCCACTGTAAGTTACACCAATTCCCCAGTTGCTCCCACTTTCTCTGGCCATTCAATCCACATTTTTGCTTTCCAACTGGGATAGTGGGAGCCGCTGGCTTCTGTGCTGCTATTGATCATCAGTGAATGATGAGATTGAGGTGATCAATGTCCAATAGGAACAGACAATAGTGTGTTTCTGTCACTGTCTGATGCACCGTGAACAGGCTGGTTTTGTTCGCCATGGTACAGATTGGAGTGTTTTACTGTCTCTCTGTGACAGCGCTTAACCAAACAGCCTCATCACGAATAGGACAAACCTCTCCTCAGAATCAGAAAACCATGCATCAGTTTTACCTTAAACATTGTGAGTAGAGTGAGCACATTGTTCAAACAGGTCGTGTACTGGCCTTTTGTTCTTTATTCATTTAACTGATCTTCCAATGTCTGTTGAAGTGAGATCAGGATAACTTGCGTTGCATTAAAGTAGTATTTGACTCATGTGACATCAAAGATCCTGAGTAAACTGTGGTCAATGGGAATCGCAGGAAATACTGCGCTGGTAATTTCCCCACTGAACAATGGCACTTTGTCCAGAACTATTGGGAATGACAAATAAACTCTGCCCTTGCCAGTGCCTTCCAAAATCGTGGATAATTTTTTCTTGTTAATAACATCAAGACGTATCATATTTTCACAGTCTGGTCTAAAGTCTCCAAAAAGTAAGACCTTGCTGCTTGAAAATCACTCCATTGAAATCAGGACGTTACAATAAGATTACCTTCCCAATTATTTTCAATCAGTTACTTTCTGAGGTCTGATCGTGCGATATCAGTACCACTGAGATCAACGTTTTCTCTGTCCAGCAGAATCGCATTATATTATCTCAAGCCTTCACCACTCCACAATTCTAATTTGTTCACCGGCCCATTTGTCGTGCTAAACAGACGTACTGGGCACACAATTTGCAACAAGGTAGAGATGCCCTTGACCCTCTGGAACCTTCCTCCCCACCCATACCTGCCCTCTGATTCCATGCCCTCCCTAACTCCACCTCCTGTCCGTTATTCACCATCCCTCATGAACTTCCTCTCTCTGTTGCTGAATGTTCTGTACTCAGCAAATATCTGAACATTACCTCTCTGTGCCCCCACTTTAATGAATTTAGGCATGACATTAAAATGAGTTCTTCTGCTGTCTTCGCCTCAGTGCTCATTTCATTCGGCAAGATTCCTCTCCCTGTCCCATATACACCCTTACCCAGCTGCAAGACTCTCTCTCCACCTGGACCCCTCCCTCTGGCCTTTACCTGAAATAAATCGGTTCATAGACAAATCTCAACATGACATTGATTGTCTTAATTTCTCTCCACTCGCCTCACCAAATCCATACTATCACTATCCGAACAGCCTACACTCCATGTGCTTAGGTCCAACCCTGTCTGTGTTATTCAGCCTGTGCCGACAAGGGCGGTGCTGCTGTCGTCTGGTGGACTGACCTCGACATTGCAGAGTTTGAACGCCTACTCTCAGGTACCTCCTCTAATCTCCCCATGATCCTACCATGGCACATCAGGCCATTGTATCAACTACGATAACTGACCACATTGCATCTGGAGATTTCTGCCCCACTCGCCCACCCCCCCTCACTAAGTGCCCCCGAGCTGATGGTCCTCTGATAGCAGAGCTCGCTTCTATCTCCTCTCAAAAATTCACAAACAGAACTGCCCGGACAGACCCATTGTTTCAGCCTTCTCCTGACACACAGAGGAAGTACCTGGATGCACACGTGTGCCCCAGTTATGCGTGTTTCTTCTTGGTGTACGTCGACCATTCCCTGTTCCAGTTCTATTCCAGCACCCATCCACTACTCTTTTTCTGATACGTAGATGATATCATCGCTGCTGCTTCTCTCTCTAGTTCGGAATTGGAAATGTTCATCGATTTCGCTTGGAATTGGAACCCTCCATCAATTTCACCTGGTCTACCTCTGACTCCTTCCTTCCTTTCCTCAACATCTCTTTTTCCATTTCTGGGGATAAACAGGCCACTGATATCTAGCATTAACCCACCGACTCTCGCAGCTTCCTGGAGTAAACGTCCTCACACCTGGTTTCCTGCATAGACTCAATTCCATTCCCCCAGTTCCTCCGTGTCCACAGCATTGCTTCTGATGATACTAAATTCAACAAGGAAGCCTTTCATATGTCCACCTTGTCCCTCAATCAACGGATTCCACATCACTGTTGTCAACAGGGTCTTCAACCGAGTCTGACCCATCTCCTGCACTTCTGGACTCCCCCTCCCCTTCAGTCTCTCAACAGAGTTTCCATTGTCCTTAACAACTATCCCAGCAGCATTCACATGCAGAGGATCATCAGCCCACATTCCCCCCCCACTCCCGCCAGCGAGATGCCCCCACCTGCACATATTCACCTCTCCTCCATTGTCCACCGTCTAGAGGGATCATTCCCTCCAGGATACATTGGTCTACTCTTTATTCACTTCCACTCCAGGTCCACTTCACTTTCCCCTGCCGGAGGTGTGACACATTCCCATTTACCTCCCTCCTCATCAGTATCAAGGGGCCCAACTATACCTTCCAGATGAAGCAGCACCTTACCAACATTTCCCACAATCCGGTCTACTACATGCGCTGCTCAAAATGTGATGTCCTCTACATTGGGGAACTGAAGGGTAGACTGGGTGACTGCTTCACTGAACATCCGTGTTGTACCTCTGCAAAAGACCCTGAGCTTTCAGTTGCCTGCCAGTTTAACAGCCGGTCCTGTTCCCTGACCAATATCTCTGTGTCAGGCTTGCTTCAGTGTTCCAGGCAAGTTCAGTGCAAGCTGGAAGAACAACATCTCATTTTCCTTATGCAGACCCTGCAGGTCTTTAGACTCAAAATCATGTTCAATAATTTTCGGACCTGACCTCCCCAATGTCCTCGCGCCCTACCCATACACCAGGCCTAGTTCTCACGTAACCTTTCATTACTCACACCCTATTGTTAGCTACTAACAGTATCCATTAAGAGCTATCCAGTCTCTTCTGAAAATAAACCAACATTTTTGTTTTTACCATCTGAGGAAGGGGCACTGGACTTGAAACGTTAACTCCGATTTCTCTGTACAGATGCTGCCAGACCTGCTGATCATTTGCAGCAACTTCAATTTTGTTTCAACATTTTCATGGCAAGTTCTCACAATGCAATGCGTCATCGATATTTAGAGCCCTGTCAAACATAGAACTTCGTTTATTCTCATTTAAAATCGACAACAAATTACTCTAGATACAACTGAGATACAACACTTTGCCACAGTTCAGAAAGAAGAAAGAAATCTAAAGACCTGGAGCGAAACTCAGTAGATCTGGCAACATCTGAGCAAAGACGCAAAAATTAACCTTTGGTTCTAATATGACTTTTCAGAACAGTGTCACATCATATTACATGTGTTAATTCTGTTGCTCTCTGCAGATACTTCCTTATCTTTTTCGTTTCTACAGCATTTTCTGTGTGTATGTCATGTTTCCATTATCTCTATATTTCATGTTTCTTGTCAGGTCTTCATGCTGAACTTGGTAACATTTGGACAATGTGGTCATTTCCTGTTCCTATTACAGTTGATGGGTCTGTCACACCTGAATTATGACCGAAATTTGGTTCTTCTTTAAGATACAACGTAAAAAATATCTGAATATCATGTAAATCTCAGGAAATCTATTTTGTTCGAAAATATATTTTAGAGGCAGCTGAACTTCATGAAATAATAGGAATAAATTATTGATGATGGAACACTCTATGTCCTCCTTTGAACAAGCTTGTTTCTCCATCTCCAAAAGCTTTCAATGCATAACATAGAATTATTACAGCAAAGGTGGTGAAAACTCAGCCCATTATCTCTTCCAGCATGAAATGAGCGATATCTCTACTATAATTCTCCTGTATTGTACCCATAGCCTGGCACATTTTGTTATTAAAATCTGCTTTTAATTGTAAGCTTCCTGCCAGATATGAACAATATGATCAATCTCAAACAAAAACAGACGTTGGAGGGAAAGCTCAGCAGATCTGGCTGTACCTGTGAAGAGACATCAAAGTTAATGCTTCAGATGCAGTGACCCTACACAATCTGTATCCCCAATGATTAAGTGGTGTGCATATAAAATATGCACTTCATCACATTTACTATTATCCTGTTCAGCTCACATTGTCATTCAGCATTATATTTCCCAAACGTTGGCTGTTTCCTTGTTGTGCATTATATTTAATTCTACCTGTCAGAAAGAGCGATGATGACCAGGGAAAATCATTGTACCCCCCATGCAGTCTCCACAGCCGCTGACTCCATTCCACCCTATTTCCCAGCCGATGTTATATCAATTTGAACCTGACTCATTAATTCATAACTCTTAATGAATAAGTTCATTGTACTTGTCAATTCTGGTTTTCGACTGAGGGGAAAAAGCGTTAAAATTATTGATTGATAGCAAATAAAACTGCATTAAGATGTTTGCTAATTTATATAAATGAATTACTGAAGCATATTCTCGATGGAGGTTCCAAAGTTGCCTTATTAGAGCAGGGAGAGGAACATTCAGAGAATTCCACACTTGCTGTCTGTGTTCAGGGCAACTGTGCCCAGTGACAGTCTGTTAGGTGGCGTTTATTCCTGTGGAGGAGAGATCAGCACAGTAACAATATCCTAATTGTGTTTCCTTGTTTTGGAGGGGCGGAGATTCGAGGAAAGATGATTACAGCATTACAAACGTACAACAGAGCACAGTCATTTAGCCTGCGATAAGAAAACATCCATCATTCTCACTCACAATGACTTCACGAGAGCAATTGGTGATGGGAGATGTGACCAATAGCAAGCGATGTCAGCATCCAGTCCAGTCCAGTTATATTGTGAACTGAATGTGCTGTATTGAAAGCTAGAACTGTTTGCTCAGTGACTGTGATTGATGTCAGTCTCCATGCATTGGAACTGTGTCACTGGAGGGTTTCCCTCTCCTATTGGTGAGGGGCTTCACTCAGTGCGCTATCTCAGTGTAGGAGCAGATGCATCAGCTCCAACAGTAACAAAGATCAGCAGCTGCACAGACGTGGAGAGGACAGATCTGAATCTGAGAATAATGGACATGATAATTAAACCAATGGAGAGGATGCTTTCCTTGGGACTTTTTAACATTTCCCTCTGCTGGGAATTTCTACCTTATCGGATATTAGCGGTGTTGATTATCATTTTGAGCGAGGTGGAGGGTGTGTTTCTAACCTATTCTCACTATTGTTGGTATTCACTACCTCTGTCCGTTCATTAATCCCAGAAACAAGTTTGAACTTCATTGCAATTTCTGTTCTCTATATTTGTCAAAGAAAGAAACTTTGATCTTCAATTCCGATTGCAGTCTCCATTCATCTGAATTGCAGACCATTACCTTTCAAACCTCTGTGAACAAAACTGTGCACAACCTCGAGATCCCTTTTTGCCCTGAAATGAATTATGTCTCGTGTTCTCTCTGTTACCAACCCTATCCACGACCAGCTCATCTTTGCGTTAGTGCTGTGGCTGAACAAACAATTGTCTGCACGTTGGTACATTTCAGACTTAATGTTTCAAGCTCTCTTCTGGCCACTTTTCCAGTTACAAGTATTTCAATCACAAAATTATTCTTGTCTCGGACGTTACTTCATGATTAGGACAATGTATCAGAGTAGGAATGTTGCTGGATGCAATTCAGGAGCAAAGATTATTAAACGAAAGACATTATTTCAAGCGATTTGTTTCAATTCCTACAACAGCTGATGACAGAACTTAAATAAAAATGATAAGAATTTGAATAAAAGTGAATTTCACGAAAAAAATTTCATAAAAACACATTTTGTCTAAAAATCTTCCTATTTCACTGATGACCTTTGGTAAAGAAATCTAATATTACTACACTGTCTGGGTTTAGTGCGACTTCAGACCCACATCAATGTGCTTGACTTTATATTGGCTTGTGGAATGGCCTCACAGTCAGGGCAATTAGTGATGATTAACAAATGCTGCCCTTGGCAGAGTTGCCAACTTCCCATTGAAAAACAAATTTGAAGGTTAAACCAAATAAAAAAAATACTAAGGATGTGAAATTGCATAAGAAATGCAAAGAAAATAACAGAAAGTGCTGGGGAGCTTTTCTGAACTGAAAGCAGTAGGAAAATAGTGTGAATAATGCTGGGAACATGGAAGTCTGCTTTGAAGGGGAGGAGGAGTGAGTTAAATCGACAGAGAAAGAGAGTGAAAGAGGAAAAAGAGCAAACAAAGGGAACGATGATCAGCTAGGATGTAAATAAAATGTGAGATTCACCTCATTTATTTTTAACTTTGCCCATCTTCCGGAATATCATGCCCATGACGGTACATGTATATCCCCTGCTTTTCAAAAATTCGCTTTTGCCACTTTCCTTTCCGAAAAACCTCCATTACGTCCTGTTTTCACTAACCAAAAGAAATCCGAAGTGGGTTTTCACTTTTACCATGAAAGGTGATTTTTTTTCCCACATAAACTAATGCAACTTCGCTTTACGCCATATCAGCTTATGAAAGATTTTGTAGGAACAATCTACTTTCAGATACTGAGGGAAACCTGTATATATTTAAGACCATGTTTAAAGCGATTTGATCCCACCTGTCTGTCTTGCGTGAGTGTCGTCTTCTTATATTTATTAATGGGATATAGGTATCGCTGGCTGGGCCAGAATTAATTCACTTTTCTGATTGCACGTGAGAAGACCTCGAGCATTGTGGGCGGCACGGTGGCACAGTGGTTAGCACTGCTGCCTCACAGCGCCGGAGACCCGGGTTCAATTCCCGCCTCAGGCGACTGACTGTGTGGAGTTTGCACGTTCTCCCCGTGTCTGCGTGGGTTTCCTCTGGGTGCTCCGGTTTCCTCCCACAGTCCAAAGATGTGCAGGTCAGGTGAATTGGCCATGCTAAATTGCCCGTAGTGTTAGGTAAGGGGTAAATGTAGATGTAGGGGTATGGGTGGGTTACGCTTCGGCGGGGCGGTGTGGACTTGTTGGGCCGAAGGGCCTGTTTCCACACTGTAAGTAATCTAATCTAATCTAATCACAGGGCACTTAGACAGAGCGAGACATACAAGGTGACAGCTGCACAGGAGGTGTGCAAAGCAAGATCGACTTGATCAAGATTAATATTATGTGAAAAATTAGAGATTTCAATTCGTCAGTCTAATTACGGTAGGGAAGAAGGTGTTCCTGAGCATGCTGGTCCATGTTTTCAAGCCTCTGTATCTCCTCCCTTTTGGAAGAGGTTGTAGGAGACCATTAACGGTTTTGGAGAGATATTTGATGTTGCCAGCCTTTCACTGACAATGAGAAGGATAAATGGATGGAAGATTGTCTTCCATGATAGTCTGGGCTGTGCACACAATCGTCTGTCGTTTCTTATGGTTCTGGCAGAGCAGTTCCGTCACACTATTATGCACGTGAATAGAATGCCTTCAGTTGCCAGTATGCAGAGCATAGGGAGAAGACAGTTCCAAAATATTTAGATGTAACAATTGGCTGTTAAATGGATATCTAAGTTCTGGTTGCTGTTTTAACAACCATTGGAATTTAACAAATACATTTAAATTATGTCCAAGATACCAAAACACAATTGAGTTTATATTATTGCCAACATCCATCCAAAGAGCCATCACATGCTTCAAAAGAATAGAGAAGCCATCACCATCACAACGAGGGAGAAAGAGACAGACACATATAAGGAGAGAGAGAGAATACAGCGATGGAAAAAGAAGGACGGTCAGTTAAACAGAGAAAGGAAACAAAACAAGAAACAATCACATGGACAGGGAGAAGGGGAGATAGTAAGTTCAGGGAAAGAAACAGAAGAGAGGGAAAAAGAAAACACCGGGAAACAGACAGTGTGAGATAAATAGTGAGATAGAAATCACACAGGGAGCTGGGAATGGGGTAACAGTGAGCTGGGGATGGGGAATGGGAGATGCTGGGGGTGAGGGCCAGAGACAGCTCAGAGTGAGCACTGGAGGGAGCTGGGGGGAGGGAGGTGAGAATTTACTTTGACATGTACCAAGATGTACAGGCAAATCATATTAACCAAGGATATAAAGAACAATGGCTGTAAAACATGTATAAGAGGCATGCAAGTTACGCTGCACAGGGCGTGCGCGAGGCGAGATCAACACGAACAACATCAGCATTATCTGAGATTAGAGAGTACATTCATCAGTCTAATGACAGTCAGGAAGAAGCTGTTGACGAACCAGCTGCTCTGTGTTTTCAAGCTTCTGTACCTTTTAGCCTGATCGAAGAGGTTGGAGGAGACCATTACTGGGGTGTGATGGGTCTTTGCTAATGTTTGAACAAAGAGCATTCCAGCACAGAAACAGGCCATTCAGTCGTCCAAGCCTGTGCCGATCCAAATCCTCTATATAAACCTGTCGCATATTTTCTAATGATCTGTATCCCTTTACTCCCTGCCCATTCATGTATCTTTCCAGAAACATCTTAAATAAAACCACTGGTCACAGTTATCCGTTTTGTGAAACTCCCTTCCCCTACTATTCTCTGCCTCCTGTTGCCCAGTCAGTTCTTTATCTACGTAGCCAGCGCACCATGTGAGTTCACTTTCGCCACACCCCGACCATGGGGAAACAGACCAAACGCCTTCCTGAAGTCCATGTGCGTGACATCTACAGTCTCTTCGTCATCAATTAACTTTGTCACTTCCTCAAAGAATTCTATTGAGTTGGTAAGACATGACCTTCCCTGCACAAAACCACGTTATCTATCACTGATAAGACTATTTTCACCCGAATGAGAGTAGATCCTAACCCTCAGTATCTTCTATGGCAGGTTCCCTACCTCCGGCATCAATCTCACCGGTCTAAAATTGACTGGATTATCCCTACTACCTTTCTTAAACAAGGGGTTTAACAATTTTCCAGTCTTCCGGGACCTCAGCCATGTTCAAGGATGCTACAAAGATATCTGTTAATGCCCCAGATATTTCCTCTCTCCCTTCCCTCAGTAATCTGGGGTAGATGTTGGCAGCCTTCCTGCGGCAACGAGCCATGTAAATGGAATCAATAGTTGGGATGTTAGAGTCCGTGTTTGTCAGAGCTGTGCACCGAACCTTCCGTAGTTTCTCATGGACCTAAGTAGAGCAGTTGCCATACCAGGCTGTTATGCAACGGGACAGTACGCTCTCAATGGTTTATCTGTAGAAGTAGCACATGCTAAATGTCCTGAACAACCTGAGGAAGGCGAGGCATTGTTGAACCTTCCCGACCGTCGGATCTATGTGAGAAGTTCAGGACAGGTTGTCAGTTGTCATCACTCTGAGAGACTTGATGCTCTGCACTCTGGCAAGCGGTTGATGTAGATGGGGTGTGTTCCCCTCCTTTCTTCATAAAGTCAGTGATCAGTCTTTTACGTTTACGGGATTAGAGAGAGGGGTCATTATCAATACACCATGCCACCAAGCTCTCTATCTCCTTTCCACAGTCTGGCATGTTGCTGGCGTTGTTTGGAATTTAAAAACTCATCCGTGGCTGTACAAGGATTACGTAGGTGGCTGACGACACAACCGTGGGTATACGGGGGCACATTAGAAGGCTGAGGAAACAACCGTGCGTGTACAGGGAGTACAGTACGGGGCTGAGAGCGCAGCCGTGGTTGTACAGGGAGGATGGTGGGGTGGGGGGGGGGTGAGGATACAGCCGTGGGTGGACCTGGAGTACAGTACGGGGCTGAGGGCACTGAGGGCACATCCGTTGGTGCATATGGGGGACAGTAAGGTGATGAGGGTACAGCCATGGGTGTACAGGGAGTATTGTCGGGTGTTGAGAACACATCCTTCACCAGCTTGAGTGTTGAGTGTTATTGTGAAGGAGTTGATTTTACCGACCTTCATGACTGTGGTCTTTGTTTCAGAAACCTTAGGATCCAGTTGCAGAGGTTTGACTGAGACTAAGGTCGCGGAGTTTTGTGATTAGCCTGTAAGTGATGATGATTTTGATGGTGGTGCTTTAGTCAATCTGGTCTAGGTGTCCTTTGGTTCATATGTTCCAGGGATGCGAGCAGGGCTCGGATATAGCATCCATTGTGAAACCGCTTCTTCAGTCAGCAAATTATAGGACAGCAGGTCAAGCTGGGAGACTGGAGATGGTGTAGGCCATAACCAGCCTCTCACAGCACTTCATGATTATTGGGGTCGGAGCCACTGAGTGGTAATCTATAAGGGCACGTTCCATGTGCCTTCTCACTTCCGAGGATGATGATGGCCTTCTTGAATCAGGTTGGGACTTCGGCTTCAGGAGAGAGAGCCTGAAGTTGTATGTGAATACCACTGCTAGTTGGTACAAACAGGATCTGAGTGCTCAGCCGGAAACACTCTCCAGGCCCATCACTTTCTTTGATTTGACTCACTGAAAGGCTGACCATGCCTGCAGCAGACAACAGACCTGTGACAACAGACACAGGTACATCTGGGGCTTTCACGGTTGGTGTCAGCCCTCAGTGACAGTCACACAGTCATTTATGATCGACATCCCCTCCCCACAACTCCGTCTGTCGTCTTCAACGCACAATGCCATGTGTGAGCACCACACGGTCAGCATTGAGACAGATTGCCATTAATAGACTGGGATCGTGCGCCATCAATTTCTGTGTCACTATATTGGGGTAAATTCATAATAAAATGGCATGCAGGGTGCCAGTTCCAGTGCTCCAAGGAGTGAAGACTTTGCAGGTGTAATTCCAGTCAAGCCACTGCTTAAAGTGAATGGAGTCAAGCATTGAGCCTTTAGAGCGTTGTGCCTTTTCAATGGTGGACAGACCTTAGGTCGTCAGGAAGTACCATTTACGTGAACCATCGGACCTGACGGCAGTTTTACTAGGTTTGCAGATGATACAATGATGATTGGATGGGCAGGTGATATTGAGGAAGTGGGGAGGCTACAGAAAAACTCGGACAGTTTAGGACACTGAAAACACATGGCTGATGGAACACAATATGGGAACATGTGAGATTATGCACTTCAGTAGGCGGAATACAGGCAGACACTATGTTCTAAAAGGCTTCATGAAATCTGAAGCACAAAAGAAGTTTGGAGTACTCGTCCTCTCTTATGGCTAATGCACACGTTCAGTTGCCATTAGGAAAGCAAATGCAATGTTAACATTCATTTCAAGCGAGTGACAATACAAAGGGGAGACATACTGCAGAGAATATAATGGGCTATGGTTAGACAGCATTTGGATTATTGTGAGCGTTCTGGAGAAGGATCTACGGTTGTTGGACATGATCTATCCTGGGAATGATGGGTTGTCATATGAGCGACAGTTGAGGGCTCTATGTCTTTACTCAATGGAATTTAGAAGAATGGTGGGGACGCATCTGATTGAAGCTGACCGATTTGTGCAACGATTGATACAGTTAGAGTTAGAGTATAGAAGATATTTCCACGAGCCTTAGAGACTGACAAAATGGCACAGTTTCAGCGTGAAGAGATAGGCTGAATGGTCTAAATCTATTGTTATGTCTCATGTACTCATTGTCGTGCAGTCTATTGTTCAGTGCAGAGTTGAAAATCTCAGACTTGCGCTTGTAACCCTTGTATCTGTACGTTGATTTGACTTTACCTTCTGGTCAATGGTAACCCCCGTAATATGGACCGTGGGAGAATTTAGTGTCAGTCATTAGTGCAGTAATATGTTGAATATGAGCTGCTATCTGTGAATGTCATCTGGTGGGAGTACATTGTCTCGACGATGATTGTTATTTTCCGACTGGTGTCTTTGAAGGATCGATCCTGTTACGCTAATATTGTTGAATTTAACAAAACAGGTGCAATTTATCACAGCGCTCAGCAACAATACGTCATGGAACACTGAACACTTTTCTAATAACAGGAAGGTCTAAAATGTTCATAATCAGAAACACTACTTTCCTGTTCATGTTCAAATCAGACAACCTGTCCCATCAAGGTGCTCAACTTGGAACTTTTAACATTTCTTTTCGGATATGAGAATCGCTGGATGGGCCCACCATTTCTTGTTCGTCCAGTTGCCCCCTTGAGAAGGTGGTGCTGAGTTGCCTTCGTGTACCGTTGCAGTCCACCTGCTGTGCGTTGACCAACAATGCTCTGAGGGAGGAAATTCCAGGGTTTTGACCCAGCAACAGTGAAAGAATTGTGTCATATTTCCAAATCAGGATGTTGACTGGTTTGGAGGAGAGTTTGAAGGTGGTGGTGTTCGCAAAAGCCTGCTGCCTTTGTCATTCGAGATGGAAGTGCTCGCAGGATTGGAAGGTGCTGTCTAAGGATCTTTGAAGAATTTCTGCAGTGCATCTTGTCGATAGTACATACTGCTGGTACTGAACGTTGGTGGTGAAGGGAGTGAGTGTTTGTGGATGTGATGCCAATCAAATGGGCTGCTTTATCCTGGATGGTGTCAAGCTTCTTTAGTGTCGTTGTGGCTGCAGTCATTCAGGCAATTGGGATTATTCCATCTCACTCCTGACTTGTGCCTTGTAGATGGTGAACATGCTTTGGGAAGACAGGAGTTTAGTTACTCATGCAGTATTCCTAGCCTCTGATCGGCTCTTATATTTATGTGGCGCGTCCAGTTGAATTTCTGGTCAATGGTAACCCCAAGAGTATTGATGGCAGGGTGGGGAGGGGGTAGGGAATTTAGTGACAATGATGCTACTAAATACCAAATGTATACATTGTTTATTACTGGTGATGGTCATTGTCTGGCATTTGTATGTTGCAAATGATACTTGCCACTTGTCAGTCCAAGGCTGGAGATTGTCCAGATCTTGTTGCATTTAGTCATGGACTGCTTCAGTATCTGAGCATTTGTTAATGGTGCTGAACATTGTGCAGTCATCGTCGAATATCCCCATTCTGACCTTATGATGGAGAGAAGGTCATTGATGAAGCCACTGAAGAGGTTTGGACCTAGTTTCATCCGGAGGGCCACTGAAGATTTTACGTAGTATGGTGATGAAACGTCTGTAAATGAACATTCCAGTTCCTGGAGCAAACCTACATCCACATTAACCAGGGGGACTACTGCAGAGATGTTCTCGAACTGAGATGACTGACCTCCAACAACAATGACCATTTTCCTATCTGTCAGGTATGACTCCAATAACGCCCACGCTACCCTTTTTGCTGGGGTTCCTTGATGCCACATTTGAAAGAATGCAGCCTTGATGTCAAGGGCTGGAATTATTTCCTTTTTCTGTGTTTGAAACAAGGCTGTGATTCTGTCAGGAGTTGAGAGTCTCTGGCAAAACCCAAACGGGGCGTCACTGAGCAGGTTATTGCTGAGCAGGTGCTGCTTGATAACACTATTGGTGAGAACTTCCATCACTTTATGATGATGGAGAATACACTGATGAGGCAGTATTTGACCAGGTTTAATTTATCCTGCGTTTTATGTACAGAACGCACTTGAGCAGTTTTTTTCCCATTGTCGGTTTGTAACTATATTGGAACAGGTTGTCTCGGGAAGCGGGAAATACTGGAGTACAAGTCTTCAGGACTATTGCCGGCATGTTATCAGGGGTTAGAGCCTTTGCAGTATCCAGTAACTTCAACTATCTATTGATAACAGTTAATCGAATTTGCTAAAGACTGCTATCTGTAAAGAAGGGGTCCACCGGAGGAGGCCGAAATGGATCATTCACTCGAAACCTCTGACGGAAGATTTCAGTGAAAGCTTCAAACTTATCTTTTGCCCTGATGTGCTCGGCTCTTCCATCATTGAGGATGGGGATATTTGTGGAGACTCCTACTCCAGTGAGTTGTTTGATCATCCACCACCATCCATGATCAGATTAGGAGGACTGCAGAGCTTAAATCTGATGCATTGATTGTGGGATAGCTCAGTTCTGTCTGTCCCTTGCGGTTTATGTAATTTGGCACGCAAGTACTTCTGTTTGGAAGCTTCAGCAGGTTAATATTTATCTTTATATATTCCTGGTTCTGCTCCTGTCATGCACTCTCCATTGAACCAGATTTGATCCTCTGCCTTGTTTCTTACTGGTGATGAAACAGTGGAGGATATCATGGGCCATGACATTATAGTTTATGCTTGAGTACAGTTCTGCAGCTATTGATGATCCACAGTGTCCTCTGTACGCTCAGTCTTGAGTTGCTAGATCTCTTCGAAGTCTGTGCCATTTAGCATGGTGATAGTGCCGCACAACACAATAGAGTTTATTCTGAATGTGACCGCGAGGCTTTTACCAATAATGTCATGGACAGATACATCTGCAGTTGGTAGATTGGTAAGGATGAGGTCATGTATGATTTTTTTCCCTCTTGTTCTTTCCCTCACCACCTGCTGCAGACCCAATCTAGTAGTTATGTCCTTTAGGTCCCGACCAGCGTGATCAGTAGTACTGCTGCCAAACCATTCTTGATGGACGACTTTGAAATCCCTCAGCCAGAATATACTTTGTGTCCTTGCCACAGGCAGTGCTTTCTCCAAGTGTTGTTTAACATAGAGGAGCACTGATTCAGATGAGGAATGATGTTACGTGGTCATTAGTAAGTGAATTCATTGATCATGTTTAATCTGAAGCCCTGGGACTTCATTAGGTCTGGAGTCAATTCTGGGGACTCCGAGAGCAACTACCTACCGAATCTATCTCACTGAGCTGCACCCCCCCCCCCCGCCCCCGCCATCCAGGGATAGTGTTGGTGGTGACTGGGCTATTTTTGTAAGGTATGATTCCGTGAGTATGACTATGTCAGGATGTTGATTGACCAGTCTGTAAGGTAGTTGTCCCAATTTTGGCACTACCCCTTAGATGAGAGTAAGGAAGACTTTGGAGGTTCTACGGTGACGTTTCTAATGTTAACTTTTCCGGTGCAGGGTTTGATGCCAGGTGGTCCAGCCAGTTTCATTTCTTTGAAACATTGTAACGATTGGTACAGCTGAATAACTCACTGGACCATTTCGCGGGGCAATTGAGAGTCAATGACATTGCTTTTGGTCTGGAGTTGCATGTCAGCCAGACCAGGAGAGGATGGAAAATTTCTTCATTGAAGGATATTAGTGATCCAGGTGGACTTTTCAGAAAATCGGCAATGGATTTATTCTCATAGGTAGATTCTTAATTCCATGGATATTTTAAATGTATTGAATTGAATTCCTACCATCTGCAGTGGCGGGTTTCGAACCTGGGTCCAAAGAACAGGAGCTGATTTTCTGCATTGATAATCTATCGGTAATACCATGAGGCCTACTTGGAACAAAATGTTGTTCTCAACTGCCATTTCCTGTGTTGCCCTATTTTTCATTCATTGCTTATGCTATTCTGGAATCTCATCCATCATTAAATCCTGATTGAAATACACAGTAATGAACGTCTTCTCGACTGTTTGAATTTCATTCCATCTGTTTCGTTTGAACAGATATTTCAAGTCTGCAGCACATCAGAAAAGAATAGGAAGTAATAATGGCTGACTGTGCACTGTAAGTGTCACTGGATCAGCATGTCTGTCAAGGCACCTAACGTATTTATTGTGGGTCAGCGAACCTCAGAATTATTAGAGCACAGATGGAGGCCATTCAGACAATCGAGGAGTCTCAAGCTCCCTAACTGCACAAACGGAGATAGAGAAGGTGTTTAGATATAGATTGTGTGTGAGAGAAATAAACAGAGAGAAAGAAAGTGAAGGGAGATGAACTGAGAGAGGATAGAAAGGGGACTGAGTAACTGAGTGAGAGAGGTGTTAGATGAGGTTGAAGTTCGATAGAACAGGAGACCGCATTGTGGTATATAAATATGGACAGATAGAAAATAGAATTTTTATTTAGAAATTCCTCTGGACTGTAAGCCCTTTCTCTGGGCGCCATACCATGTCAGCACTATGCTGATACTGGCTGTCATCCCAGAGTATTTATTTCCAACAAGATCACAGAATTTACTGACAGCTAAACAGAAACCATGAGGCCAATACATTGGTTTCATGCGGAAAGCAGAGTCTTTAAATAGACTGTGCCAAGAGCAGCAGGAAATGATGATACCCCCGTCCCCAAACTGTGTGAGAGACTGGGCTAGAGAATCACAGTGAGAGAGATCACAGACAGAGAGGAAATCAGCATCTCAGCTGTGGGTAAAATAATGATCGATAAAGTTTGTACACCACTTACCTAGTTTTGTAATCCACATTTCAATTTATATAGCACAGTATCAGGAGTGCATTTTATCAACCTTATCTCTTTTTACTTTGCATATATTGGTATGTGCAGAGAATTATGTTGTTTCTGTATTTTATATTGCATTAATGAATTTCATTAATATTGTCTTTGCTATTTCCTCATTGTAAATGTATCCTTGAACCTGTTCTTCATATGAGTTATAAAGAGTAACGTTCCAATGCTGGTGACTGGAGAACATCTCTGGACCACCCAGTCTAAACAACTATGTCCCCCAGTCCTCTCTGTCTTCTGTCTTTCCACAATGTCATAATCACAGTGTAATTGAAGTCCATTAAGTGACACTTCATCACAGTTCGTTAACATCGATACCAACAACAACATGACGCACACCTGCCCTCTCTGATTCTGGAATAACAACCTGATTTGTGTTTTTCATGTGCAATTCTCTGTTAACGTATCCATGCCGTTTGTTTGTTATAACCTACGTTTTCTGAGGCATATTTTGCCATCGGGCCATGGATGAAAGATGTTCTCTCAATGTTTTACAGATATTGCAATGACTGATCTGTAGTTACAGGATTTATTTCGCTATTTATGAGCAGAGAAGCGTATTTATATTCCATTAACCCTCTGGCATTACTTTCATATCCAATGTAGACTGAATGATTACACACAATCAATCTGCTATCTTCAATATTCATTCCTTCAGTCACACTCACGTATCACACACAGAGTGCACAAACGTGCAAAGTTATTTTGAACTTCAAATAAAACAGTATTGAATTCTAATTGGTTAACTGGAGCTATTTGTAAAGCGATTGTGATGATGACAGTCTCCATGGATCCTAAGCGTCCCGAAATAATTTCTCTCTTCTATCAATAAGGGAATACTTTCAGGGTTTTATCCGATAGTATGAGCGGGAGCATCACCCACACCAGTAACAGGGATCAGCAGCTCCAGAGAGTTGGATTAGAGATCAGTCTGTGAGAACATTAGACTGCAATATTCCAAAAATGAACAGGAGTTTATCCTATGGTCTTTACTGGCTTCCCCAACCTTGGATATCATTAGCATATCGGATTGAAGATGCACTGCTGGTTATTCAAGCTGGTTACTATCCTATTTTTGCTATAGTTGGTGTTCTTGGTAAGTCACTCTGTCTGTCGATTGAAAAGAATTGATGCAGATGATATGCAAATTTTGGAAAGGTGCAAGTAAAATTTTTCTGTTCCAATCAAAGATTCCATTCCTTGGAAATAATAACTAGCAAATTATTATTGACAAATTACTCCCCAATATGCAAGGATGAAACACAATGTTCTCAAACTTCTTGGTTAATTTTCTCCTGTAAACTTTACATTTCCATATCTTCCCCACACACCAATCCTGTCCAGATCAAACATTAAGACGTCCCTGTCTCCTCCTCAGCCTCAGTGCAACTCCTGAATAAACCATTGTTTGCGCCTTTGTTATTTCTAGATACATGTTTAAAGTCCCTTCTTACCACGTGTGCGTTGCAAAATAATTGAACTTGAGATGTTTAACTTTTTCTCTGTACAGAATCTGAAACTTGGGTCGATAGTGTATGGTGGTCACGTCATTGGCTCGTTATCTAGATCCACAGAATTATAATCTGCTGATACCGGCTTGCCTGATGCCCATTAGAGAAGGCAGTGGTTTCATACTTCCCTGGTCAGGTCTCTGTTTAACTGCAAATTTGCAGCCGTTTGTTTTACTATTTACTGTACTGTCGAACAGCTGAACCAGCCGCTCAGTTCAAGGTCTGTTCAACCTGCTGGCCTGTCCAGGGCTGCACACATCCCGTGAGGGAAAAACAAAAGTGAAGGCAGCTCCCTTCCTCTGCCTGTTTCCCATAATCCGACAGTTGATTTCCATTCAGGTAGATGGCCATTCACTGTTTTAGACGTATTCTTGTGTTCATGAGTCTCTCCCCGGGAGTGATGTTCATCTCGATCGGTACCTCTGGTGCTGGCTTTATTGATGCTGACCTACAGATGAAAGGATGTTTTATATTCCACATCAGTGGGAATGCATTGTAAGTGACGGGTTTCCAACTTTAGAATGAAGTTGAGGCAGAATTTTGGGTATTGTGGATATATTTTCTCTCCTTTACAAGGAGTGATCTCCTTACCACAAAGCGAGTGAACAGGGGTTCCACCAGATTACTCCCTGGGATAATGGCATCATGACGAATGAATAAAGTTTGATCTGTAGTGCTTTCAGAGAATAAGAGATGATTGCATTCAACACCGAGTGGGATGTGCAAGCACTAATTATATTTAAACAGGTAATGAGAGGTGATAAATTCCATGTCTACTGTTTCACTCAGGCTGCATGATGCTGGATAGTTTAAGTGCCTCTGAGGACGTTACACCCACCCACCTCAACCTCCACTCCCCACAGTGATAGAGAGAGACAGAGAGGTCCAGGTTTTGAATAAACTCTCACCTCATTAATACAACGCAATTAGTGTGTGATCCTGCACTGTATGTCATATTATCCATCACCCTGACAGCAGCCACGATACCTTCATTCCAAAACAGTTAACTATTCCCACCAGCTTCTGACATTCATGAAGAACATGAATCTATCTTCTCAGAGATGCAAGGTGACTCCTTCAGGTTTAGAATATAAGTCAATAAGACACAGGTGCAGAAATTAGGCCAGTGAGCCCATCGAGTCTGCCCATCATTCAATCATCGCTGATAGGTTTCTCAAATCCATTCTCCGACATACTCCTCGTACTTCTTCATCCCCTGAATTATTAAGAATCTCTCTATCTCCGTCTCAAATTTACTTAATGACCTGGCCCCACTGCCATCTGTGGCAATGCATTTCAAAGATACGCCATTTGCTGGTTAAAGACATTTCTCCTTATCACTGTTCTAAAAGGTTTTCCCTTTCATCTAAGTCTGTGCCCTCGAGCTCTCGCCCAATGGAAACATCTTACCAACATCAACTCTGTCCAGCAAATTCAGTATGCTGTGCTTCCATTACTTTCCCTCTCATCCTTCTAAACTTTACCAAGGATAGACCCAGAGCCCACAAACATTCCTCATATGTTAAACTTTTCATTCCTATGACCATTCTCGTGAAAATATTCTGCACAAGCTCCAGGGCTACTGCATCCTTCCTGAGATTATGGGGCTCCAAATTTCGGACAATACTCCAAATGTGGTCTGACCAGAGACGTAAACAACCTGTTTTATATTCAATTCCTCTCTTAATAACTGCCATCAATAATAAATGCAATTTGCCTTCCTGACTACTGTCTCAACCTGCAAACGTACCTTGAGAGAACCCTGCACTAGAACTCCCAAGTCCCTTTGCACTTCAGATTTCTGAATTTTCTCCCCATTTAAAAAATAGACCATGCCTCTATTCTTCCTGCCAAAGTGCATGCCCACACACTTTCCAACGTTGGAATGCATCTGCCAATCTCCTTCTTCAGTCTCTCCACCTCCTTAATACGACCAGTCCATCGGCCTATCTATGTATCGTCTGCAAACCTAGCCAGCGCACACTCAGTTCCAACATCTAGATTGTTAACGTAACAAGTAAAAAATTACGATTCCAACACTGAGCCTTGTAGATCACCACTTGTCACTAACTGTCATCCTGGGAAGGACTATTTTATCCCCACTCTCTGATTTTTGCCAGAGAGACAAGCTTTTATCCATGCCACTACCTTACCTCTAACACCACGGACCCTTATCATAGTCAGTCATCTCCTGTATGACACCTTGTCAAACGCCTTCTTGAAATCCAGGTGGATAACATCCGTTGGCTGTGCTTGGTCAAGCCTGCTCATTTCCTCTTCAAATAATTCCAACAGATTTGTCAGGCATGATCTTCCCTTGATGAAACCAAAGTGATTTTTCCCGATTTTACCAAACACTTCCAAGTATTCAGAAATCTCATCCTTCACAATGGATTCCAGGATCTTACCCACGACCGAATTAAGCTATTAATTGTGGATTTCTTTTCGTCTTTTTCCTCACTCCCTTGTTACAATGGGGTGTCACGTTAGTGGGTTTCCAGCTCTCTGGGATCGTTCCTTACTCGAGTGATTCCTGAAAGATCACCACTATCCCCCCACACCCTCTTCAGCTATCCTCTTTATATTTCTGGGATGTAGTCCATCCGGTCCAGGATATTTAACCACCTGCAGGCCATTCAGCTTTTTTCTAGCACGCTCTCCATAGTGGTGGCCAGCATACTCAGCTCTGGCCCCTCACTATCTTGAATGTTAAGGTATTACTCGTATCTACCACATAGAACTAATTTTTCAGTTCCTCAGCCTTTCCTTGTTCACAACTACTACCTCTCCAGTATCATTTTCCAGCAGTCCAATGTCCACTTTTGCCTCTCTTTTGTACTTTATATATTGAAAGAAGCTCTTACAGACTTCCTTTATATTAGTGGCTATCTTACCCCAATATTTAATAACCTCCTTCCTTATTTTATTTTGTATGCTCTCTGTTTTGTCTTTGTAAGCTTCCAAATGCTCTGCTTTCCCACTGCTCCTCGCCACATTATATGCGTTCTCATTTGCTTCTATGCTGTCCCTGAATTCCATAGTCAGCTATGGTTGCATCATCCTCCCTCTATCATGCCTCCTTTTCCTCAGGATAAATCTCTGCTGCATCCTGAATTAGTCGAAAATTCTCCTGTCATTGCTTTTCCACTGTCTTTCCTTCTGGGCTCGTCTCCCAGTTAATTCTACCCGGCTCCTCTCTCATTAGATTAGATTTTTTTAGATTAGATTACTTACAGTGTGGAAACAGGCCCTCCGGCCCAACAAGTCCACACCGCCCCGCCGAAGCGTAACCCACCCATACCCCGGCATCTACATCTACCCCTTACCTAACACTACGGGCAATGTAGCATGGCCAATTCACCTGACCTGCACATCTTTGGACTGTGGGAGGAAACCGGAGCACGCGGAGGAAACCCACGCAGACACGGGGAGAACGTGCAAACTCCACACAGTCAGTCGCCTGAGGCGGGAAATGGACCCGGGTCTCCGGCGCTGTGAGGCAACAGTGCTAACCACTGTGCCACCGTGCCGCCCACGTCATGCCTCCGTAATTGCCTTTATTCAGCTGTAATAACATTAACTCTGATTCTAACTTCTCCAGCTGAAATTGCAGAGTAAGTTCAATCATATTATGATCACTGCCTCCTATGATTTCCTTTATCTAAAGCTCCCCTCATCTAGTCTGCCTGCACAAGCTGCTACAAAAAGCCATCTCATAGACATTCTACAAATTATTTTTCTTGCAAACCACTATAAAACTGAATTCCCAGTCCACCTGCATAATGAAATCCCACATGATCACTGTAACTCTGCCTTTCCTGCAGACCGTTCTATCTCCTGGTGTATCGTGCACCCCAGATCCTGACTACTGGTTGGAGGTCTATACATAACTCCAAATGCATTTTTTTCATCTTTTTGATTCCCCAATTCTACCGACACAAATTCTACACCACATGATCTTACTTTATTTCTTCTAATTTATTCAATTCCATTTCTTACTAATGAGACCAATCTGTCTCTCTGCCCACCTGCCTATCATTTCGACAGGATGAATATCCTTGAATATTCAGCTCCCAATCCTGATTCTCTTGCAGTGACGTCACTGTGATGCCCACCACGTCATCCCTGCCAATTTGTGCATGAGTCACAAGCTTACTTACATAATTCCTTACACTGCTTGCATTCCGATATAACATTTCAGTTCTGTATTTACCATCCCTGTTCTCATTGCCATTTGCTTGTCCAGCCGTTGGTACCTACACGAACCCTGGCCACTGAATCATTCCACTCCCACTCCAAGTTCATCTGCACCCCAGATAACAGATACCAAACCCAATCACCAGGTAGGCAACACAACCTTTAGGACTCTCAATCCTGGTCACAGAGAATATTATCTATGCCTCTAACTGTACTATCCACAATTTTCCATAATTGGGCAGCATAGTGATACAGCAATGCTGCCTCACAGTGATAGGGAGTCGGGTTCAATTCCAATATCTGGAACCTGTCTGTGTGGACGTTGTACATTCTTCCCGTGCCTGCATTGGGAGCATTAACTCTTTTTTTCTCCACAGGATGTCTCTGTATTTGCTTCGGATTACTACAGTCTACAGTATTTTTGCTTTTATTTCATGGAGAAATGCAGTAAATGTGACAGAGTTTTGTAAAAGCAGCCGTGGTTCTCGGGTTCCTTGGGTGTTTAGGAATCTTGCCGGCCACCTGTCTGAGTGCAGTGTCTCTCGATACCCATTCGATCTCTTTCAGTCCCTCAGTCTATCGTCACTGCATGCGGCCTTCTCTTTGCCACCCCTGGGGCTCCCCACACACCATTGCCTGGCACTGGATACTCCCTTCGAAGGACTGTGCACACAACGACACTGGGCACTTTCTCACCAGCTGGGGATGCTGGGGGTAATGACCCTGCCATTGAAAGGACCAGAATAACTAAAATCCAATTTAATAGCAAAGCAGAGTAAGCAGGCTGAATGACATACATCCGCTCTGAAATTTTGTAGTCTTCTATTTATCCTCGTCAATCTGCAAATAAATGGTCCATATGTCTACCTTGTCAAACAGGTTTGGTGGAGATGATAGATATCAGATCTTCTGGCCATTGGACTGAGTCAGTGGGCTCCATATTCCTGGTTGATGAGGTCACGCTTGCGTTTTTATTATCACGTTTGTCCACTTGAATGTAAAGGCCTTGCTGGAGTTGTTCTGAAAGGATATTTGAATTTTGGAGACGCTAGAAAATGCCACGTGCGAGTGAGATTAGGAATAGGAAGGTAGTACCGTTAAATACACCGGCAAAGAGCTGGTAGCACTTCTGATATGTGGATCACTGGGATTGCCGACTCGGAACGATATAGCCAAGAAGGACGGGATGGACCTGAACTAGTAGCAATCTCTGATATGTGGATCATTGGGTTCCCGAGTCAGTAGGATACACACAAGAAGGGCGGGATGGTCCTGAAATGGCAGCAATCTCTGATATGTTGATCATTGGGATTCCCGGATTGGTACGACCTACACAAGAAGGACAGAATGGATCTGAACTGGCGGCAATCTCCGATATGTGGATCATTGGGATTCCCAGGTCGGTAGGATATTCATAAGAAGAATGGATGGACCTGAACTGGCTGCAATCTCCTGGCATTCAGGTTTGCTAATGTCACTCAGGTAGGTTTAAACTAGTGTGACACTGTGGAGTCGGAACCAGAGCAGTACGTCCACAATACAGTGATTGAGGAGGAATTGGATACGAAAACCAGTGCATCTAAGACCAAGAACAAAGAAGCAGAGGGAAACAATGGGACTGGCAAACTGAAGTGTTATTAGTTTAATGTCAGGAATCTGGCAGGTAAGAACTTGGAGATTGGATGAGTACATATAACTACAATGTAAATATTACAGAGAGTTCGTGAGAGAAGGATAAGAAAGCAATCAATCCATTGGGTCCAGAAATAGTTGCTGAATATGCAGTGAGTGGCTGTAGACAGTCGCTTAAAGTGAAATAATTATCCAGCACTCTATCAAAATCGGACCATGTGTAATGCAAGGTACAGATTGAAGTGACAAAGGAGGAAACTGGAATTGTCAGTGTACAATATTTTCTGCTTTACTGATAGTCTTTTGTAATCTCCTGTCACTGGAAAATAGCAGCACAAAATACTTCAGGGAATCTCAAACCAAATATCAGGTCAGTATCGGATGTGTCTGGTTGATGTGTATTTATTTCAATGCAAGGACTATTATGGGTAAACAGATGAATGTAGAGCCGGAATCCCTACATGGTCCTACGATGTTGCAAACGTTATAGGGACATGGTTGAGAAAGAGACAGGACTGGATGCACAACTTTCCAGGGTTTTGTTGTTTTAGATGATATACAGAAGAAGCTAAAAGAGGTGGAGGAGTTACATTACTAATCAGGGAGTTTGCTACATCTGCACTTAGGACGTAGTGGAAGCCTCATCTTCTGAGGCAACATGAAGAGAGCTCAAGATATGATGGATGCATGTGTTAGGATTGTACTGTAGTCCCTCCAACAGCCACCGAGAGATTGAGGAACAAATACGTCAGCCAATTATGGAAACGTGTATTAAAAACAGCGGAGCCACAGTTAGTGACTTTAACATCTCCAATATTGACTGGGAATCCTTTAGAGCAAGAGGCTTAGACGGGGTAGAATGTCTTAAGTCACATCCAAGAAAGTTATTTGCGGCGGTATGTGGATGGTCCAACTACAGGAGGGGCCATGCTGGACGTCGTTTTAGAAAATGAGCATGTCCAGGTGACTGACCATTCAGGAGAAGATCATTTTAGAAACAGTGATGAAAACGCCCTCAGGTTTGAGATAGCTACGATCATGGAATAAATCATGACCTTGTTGAAGTTAATAAATTGGTGGAAGGCAAATCCGCATCAGGCAGAAGCGAGGGGCTGTTAATTGTGAGGAGCTGCTATGAGGAAAATCCACATTTTGAGTGGTGGGACTGTTTATTAAATCCGGATTTCAATATCGTCTGGTGAATGTCCTCCCAACTACTCGAATTTTAATCTATTTTGTTTGAACATATATTTAGAGGACACTGCATGTCAGAAAACAGGAAGAGATAATGGATGATTGTGCACTGTGTCTTTCGCAGGACCAGCTTGTTTCTACAGGCACTGGAAGTCTTTATTGTGGGTCAGAGAACCTCAGAATTAATATGACACAGACGGAGGCAATTTAGCTTATCCTACATCCACAAGCTCTCCAACTGCACTATCCGGAAGCAGAGAGAGTTATTGGAGATACAGAGAGAGAGAGAGAGAGAGAGAGAGAGAGAGAGAGAGAATGAATGAAACAGAAAGAAAGTATGTGAAGCTAGATCAACAGTTGTATCGAAAGTGGAGCGACTGACTGAGTGGGAGAAACGGGTGTTAGAAGAGAGTGAAGATGGATAGATCAGGAGACACCATGAGGAAAATAGACAGAAGATGGGACTTTTATTTAGAAATTCCCCTGGACTGCAAGCCCTTTGACTGGTTCCATACCCTGTGAGCACTGCGCTGATACTGGCTGTCATTCCAGATCATTTATCTCCAATAACATCACAGAGACAGGTTGCTGACAGTTAAACGGAATCCAAGAGACCAATTGATTGGTTCCAGGGAGAAGGTGGATTATCAATAGACTGGGTGAACAGCAGCAGGAACTGATTAGCCCCCGAAATACGTGTGTGGGACTGGACCAGAGAATCTCAATGAAGGGGATCACTGTCAAAGGGGAAATCAGCAGCTCAGCTGTCGGCTGAATAATGATTGATAACGTTTGCACAGCACTTTCATAATTTTTGCAATTCACATTTCAACTTATACAGCTCAAGGTCATTAGTGTATTTTAACAATCTTATCTGTTTGTACTTTCCATATTTTTGAATGCACAACAAGTCATTTTGTACCTGTATTTTGTGTTGCATATGCATATTGTATTACTGAGGAAGAAAGAACTTGTTCTGATGGTATGGTCTTCATCTGAACAATGCTGGGACAAGAGACCGAACAAATCACATAACTAGGACTGCGGTCAGATCTTCCAGCAATTTTTTATGTTTGGGTGGGATTTCAATGAAAGGGGAAATTAGAAAAAATGAATTCAAGGAGGAGGTAAGAGTGAAGAACGCAGGAGAATTTATAAAATCTCCAGCACAGGCACAAATAGGATACAATGTATTGAAGGTGTAAACAATCAAACTTCAAGCACACTGGACAGTCAAATGAAACAGAGAGGAGGGACGGTTAATATAAGACTGTGAGTGTTATAGCTGAATGCATGCCGTATAAGAAATAAGGTAATCGAGCTTGTAGCACAGATTGAAATTGGCAGAGACGTGCTGCAAGGGGATCAGGATTGACAGCTGAAAATTCAAGGGCATGCATCCTATCGAAAAGATAGTTGGGGGGAGGGGGAGTAACAATGAAAATAAATCAATCGTAAGAATCCTGGTCTCCTGGCTATCAGAAGAATGCTGTGAAACTTGAAAGTAATCAGAAAAGATTTACAAGGATTGGACTATTTGAGCTACATGCAGAAGTTGAATAGGCTGGGGTTGTTTGCCCTGGAGCTTCAGAGGCTGAGGGGTGACCTTATAGCAGTTTAGAAAATCACAAGGGGCATGCATGTGATAAATAGAAAAAATATTTTCCCTGGGATTGGGGAGAATAAGAGGGCATAGGTTTAGGTTGAGAAGGGAAAGGTTTTAAAGCTACCAAAATAGCAAGTTTTTTTTATGCACAGAGCAGTGTGTGTGTATGGAAACAGCTGTGGGAGGAAGTGGTGTACACTGGTCCCATTCCAACATTTAAAAGGCATCTAGATTGGTATGTAAATAGGAGGGGTACAAAGGATACTGGCCAAGTGATGGCAAATGGGACTAGAATAGGTTGGGTAATCTGATTGGCATCGACGAGTTGGACCAAAGGATCTGTTTACATTCTGTGCATCTCTCTGACTGTATCGCTCTCTGACTGTATGACATATAGTAGTTTCAGATGGCACAAAATCGGTGTGGATAGAACTGAGTATCCCCAAAGGTTGAAAAAAGAAAAATAGATGGATCATGAAACGTTGATGAGCAGGTGTGCATGCTGGAATGGATAGAGATAGAGGAAGCTGATGTGTTGAAAATTTTGTCAAACATTAAGATTGACAAGTCGCCAGGCCCGGACCAGATTTGTCCTCGGCTGCTTTGGGAAATGAGAAATGCAATTGCTTCGCTACTTGCGAAGATCTTTTTATCCTCGCTCTCCACTGGAGTCATACCTGAGGACTGGAGAGAGGCAAATATAATTCCTCTCTTCAAGAAAGGAAATAGGGAAAGCCCCGGCAATTACAAACCAGTAAGTCTCACGTCTGTCGTCTGCGAGGATTCTGAGGGATTGGATTTATGACCACCTGGAAGAGCATGGCTTGATTAAATGCAGTCAACACAGTTTTGTGAGCGGCAGGTCATGCCTCACAAAACTTACCCGTTTCTTTGAGGATGTGAATAGAAACGTTGATGAGGGTCGACCTGTGGATGTAGTGTATATGGACTTCAGCAAGGCATTTGATAAGTTTCCCCATGGTAGGCTCATTCAGAACGTCAGGAGGAATGGGATGGGGGGAACTTAGCTGTCTGGATACAGAATTGGTTGGCCATCAGAAGACAGCGAGTGATAGTAAAAGGAAAATATTCTTCCTGGAAGTCAGTGCTGAGTAGTGTTCCATAGGCTCTGTTCTTGGGCCTCTACTGTTTGTAATTTTTATTAAAGACTTGGATAAGGGGATTGAAGGATGGGACAGCGAGATTGCAGATGACACAAAGGTTGGAAGTGTCGTTGACAGTATAGAGGGCTGTTGTAGGCTGCAGCGGGACATTGACAGGATGCAGAGATGGGCTGAGAGGTGGCAGATGGAGTTCAACCTGGATAAATGCGAGGCGATGCATTTTGGAAAGTCGAATTTGAAAGCTGAATACAGGATAAAGGATAGGATTCTTGGCAGTGTGGAGGAACAGAGGGATCTTGGTGTGCAGGTACATAGATCCCTTAAAATGGCCTTCCAAGTGGACAGGGTTGTTAAGAAATCATATGGTGTCTTGGCTTTCATTAACAGGGGGATTGAGTTTAAGAGTCGTGAGAACTTGTTGCAGCTCTATAAAACTTTGGTTGGACCACACTTGGAATACTGCGTCCAGTTCTGGTCAACCGATTGTAGGAAAGATGTGGATGCTTTGGAGAGGGTTCAGAGGAGGTTTACCAGGATGCTTCCTGGACTGGAGGACTTATCTTAAGAGGAGAGGTTGACTGAGCTCGGACGTTTTTCATTGGAGAAAAGGAGGAGGAAAGGGGACCTAATTGAGTTATACAAGATAATGAAGGGCATAGAGAGAGTCGATAGCCAGAGAGTATTTCCCAGGGCAGAAATGGCTAACACGAGGGCTCATAGTTTTAAGCTGGTTGGAGGAAAGTACAGAGGGGATGTCAGAGGCGGGTATTTACACAGAGAGTTGTGAGAGCATGAGATGCGTTGCCAGCAGCAGTTGTGGATGCATGGTCTTTGGGGACATTTAAGAGACTGTTGGACATGCATATGGTCACAGAAATTTGAGGGTGCATACACGAGGATCAATGGTCTGCACAACATCGTGGGCTGAAGAACCTGTTCTGTGCTGTACTGTTCTATATTCTATATTCTAGATGGCCCTCTGTTCAGGATTCCAAAAAGTAGTTAGGAGATGTGGCACTATATATACCAGGAGATAGAAAAGATACATAAAAAAAGCAAAGTACAGTAGTCATGGGAGACTCATGGGAGATTTCAATACACGGGGGGACTGGGAATATCAGGTTGGTAGTGGTTCACAGGAAAAATAATTTGTGCAATATCTTCGATAGGGCTTGTTGGAGCAGCTTGTGGTGGAGCCCATTCAGGAACAGGCAATACTGGATTTAGTGTTGTGCAATGAGGCAGACTGTTAAAGAGAACTTAAAATAAAGAAAACGAAGGAAGCAGTAATCATAATATGATTGAATTTATTCTGAAATTTGAGAGGGAGAATATAGAATGAGAGGTAATGGTATTTTAGCTGTATAAAGTTAACTACAGAAGCATGAGGGAGGAGCTGGGTAGACTTAACGGGGATGGGGTCCAACATGAAAAACAGTAGAACAGCAATGGCAGGACTTTCTGTGAGTAATTCAGGAGAAGAACAGAGATTCTTCCCGAGAAAAAAGAAGGGTGGTACAGGGGAGGATGAAGCCACTATGGCTGATGAGGTTAAAAATCAGACACCAGGTAATAGTCCAACAGGTTTAACTGGAAGCACACTAGCTTTCAGAGTGCGGCTCCTTCAACAGGTTTTTGTGTAGGAAATCAGGGACAGAATAAAAGCAAAAGAGCAAACGTATAATGTGACGAAGGGCAGACGAAAACCAGACGATTTGGACGCTCACAAAGATCAACAGAAGACAACAAAATAATAAATATGGAGGGAGGAGATTAAATATGAGGGTAAGCTTGCCAGTTAGATCAAGGAAAGTTGGAAGATTTTCTTTAGATATAAAAGGTGCAAAGGCGAGAAAAAAGTGGACATTGGGCTGCTGGAAAATGGCACAGGACAGACAGTAGTGGGGAACAAAGAAATGGCCGAGGACACGAATAATTTCCCAATAGTTCAAGAATGTGAAGGGGCAAAGCTCAGTATGTCACCCATCGCCAAGGAAAACAGGGTAGAAAAGCTAAATGGGCTGAAGATGGACAGATCACCTGGACCAGAAGGACTACACCACAGAGTTCAAAGAGAGAAAGCTCAGAGGTAGTGGAGGCGTTAGTGGTGATCTTTCAGGAATCATGAGAATCAGTGAATGTCCGAGAGGACTGGAATAGCGCTATGTAAAATCCCTGTTTACAAAGGGAATTAGGCAGAAGACAGAAAATTACAGACCAAATAGCCTAACATCAGTCGTGGGTAAGATCCTGGAACCGATCGGGAAGGATAAGATTTCTGAATATTTGGAGGTGTATCGAAATATAGGGCAAAGTCAGCATGGTATCATCAAAGGGAGGTCATGACTGACGCATGTGCTCGAACCTTTTGACAAAGAAACGAGCAGCTTAAACCCAGGAGCATCAATGGATGTTATTTCCCGGACCTCAAGAAAGCTTTTGACGAGTGCCACACAGAAGAATATTGATTCAGATAAGGGCCCATGGTGACAGAGGCAAAGTGCTAGCATGGGTGAAAGCGTGACCGTTTGGCAACAAACAGGTAGAGGGGATTTAATTGTCCTTCTCAGGATGGCAGCCGGTGACAAGATATGTTCTGCAAGACTCAGTGTTGGGACAACTTTTCACATTGTACATTAATGATCTCGATGGTGTAACGGAGGGCATTCTGGCTAAGTTTGCAGACATTACAAAGATATGTAGAGGGATAGGTAGCTCGCAGTAGGCAGAGAAGCTGCAGAAGGATTTGGACAAGTTAGGAGATGGGCAAAGCAGTGGCAGATGGAATAAAACATGGACTAGTATGAGGTCGTGTACTTTGGTACGAAGAATAGAGGCATGGAGTATTTTCTAAATGGGGAGAAATTTCAGAAGTCTGAACGCCAAGAGTCTTGGGAATCCTAGTCCAGACGTCTCTCCAGGTAAACTTGCAAGTTGAGTTAGTAGTTAGGAAGGCAAATACAGCGAAGGGAGTTATTTCTAGAGGAATTGAAGTTAAAAGCGGGGATGTACTTACAAGGCACTAAATAGCTCTTGTCTGGTCTCATTTAGGTTATTGCGTGCAATTTTGGGTCATATATCTCAGCAGATATGTACTGGTCCTGGAGCGTGTTCAGAGGAGGATCACTGGAATGGTCCCAGGAATGAACAGCTTAACATATAAGGAACGTTTGAGGGCCTGGTTCGATACTCGATGGGGTTTAGAAGGATGAGGGGGAATCTAATTCAAACTTACAGAATACTGAATGACCTGGACAGAGTGGATTTTGCTAATTGTGTCCATTGGTAGGAAAGACTAGGATCCGAGGCACAGACATAGACAAAAGCGAAGACCTTTTAGAACAGAGATAACGAATAACTTCTTCAGCCAGAGCATTGTGAGTCTATGGAATTCACTGCCACAGAAGGCTGTGGAGACAATTCATTGAGCATATTTAAGCCTGTGCAGGGTAGGTTGTTGAATTGTAAAGAGGATCGAGAGTTATGGGGAGAATGGATTTGAGAAATTTATCAGCTTTGATTGATGTTTGAGCAGACTGGATGGACTGAATGGCCACGTTTCTACTCCTAAGTCTTCTGGTCGTACGGTTTTTAGTAATATTTGCTATCCTCAGTCCTCACTGTAGATTTATACTTGCATCTGATCTTCAAATGATTTATAAAGAGAAACGTTCTAATACTGATGAATGGACAATATCATTTCCCTCACTCTCATCTCAGCAGCCATATCACCCAATTTTGAATGTTTTCTGTCCCCTTCCCAATGCCATAATCACATTGTAATTGAAGTGCACTAAGTGGCACTTCATCAGAGTTGATTGGCATTAATAAATCATCAGCATGACCCTCACCTGCCCTCTCTGATCTTGGAGTAACAATCTGAATTGCATTTGTCAGGGACAATTCTCTGTTAACATGTTACATGCCATTTTTCTATTATAATCCGATGTTGTCTAAGACACATTTTCCTGTCAGATTATCGACTCTAAAAGTTCTCTCAATATTTTATTTATATTGTAATGACTGATCACTAGTTGCAGACTGTATGTTTCCAATTATAAAGAGAGAAACTCATTTTTGTTCTGACAATCCTCTGTCATTACTCCCATATCCAATTCAGATTGAATGATAACACACAATCAATCTACCATCTCAAACATTCCTTCCCTCAGTCACCCTCACATGTCCCACTCAGAATGTGTAACGTTTATACGTTATTTTGAAATTTAATAATAACTGTATTGAATTGAAAGGGCTGAACTGGAGCTAATTTGTTCAGCGACTGTGATTAATGTAAGTCGCTGTGGATCCTAAATGTGTCACTGGAGGATTAGCCTCTTCTTCAAATAAGGACTGGGTTCGATGTGATATCCCATCGTATGAGCAGGAGCATCCCCGACAGCAATAACAGGGATCAGCAGCTCCAGAGAGAGGGGAAAGAGAGATCAGAATCTGAGAACAATAGACGGGAATGTTCCAACAATAGATCAGAATCTGAGAACATTTGACTGGACTGTTCCAACCATGGACAGGAGTTTATCCGAGTGTCTTTACAATCTTTCTCAGCTTTGGATATCATTAGCAACAGGGATTGAAGATATCCTTTGGATTACTCAAGGTCGTTACTATCCCATCCTCGCTATAGTTGGTGTTCCTAGTAAGTCATTCTCTTTGTCTCTTCAACCGGGCTGAACTGTGCTTCTGGGCATGATGGGTAAATTTCGGAAAAGTGGAAATCAATGTCTTCACTTCCAATCAAAAATTCCTTTCCTGACAAATTCTATAAAGCAAATTACTATTTATAAGTTGCTCACTGATATGCGAGAAGGAACCAGACTGTTCTCAAACTCCATAATCCTTCTAGCCCTGCACAGATCTACATTTCCATATCCTCCACACTCACCACTCCTGCCCAGTACTACTATAATGATGTCACAGTCTAATCGTCACCCTCAGTGCAACTTCTGAATAAACATCTTTATTTGTGCCACTATGAAAACTGGATTCATCTGTTTCAAGTTCCTTAACCACATGTCCATGACAAGACAATTGTACTTGAGATATTTAATTTGTTGCCTCCACAGAATCTCAGATTGTCAGAATGTCAGATAGGAAGATAATGCATGGTGCTCAAGTTATTGACTCTTCATGTAGAGGCACAGAATAATAATCTGTTGATGTCTCATGAAGCAAGTTGATGGAATTTAAAAGAAACCATCATCATTTGTAATAAACACAAGCCCATCTGCTTGGGTCATGACCTTTAGAGAAGGCCATGGGTTATCCTTCCTTGGTCAGGTCTCCGTGTATCTGCAAACCCACAGCAATGTGGTTTACTATTTACTGTCCAGTGGAACAGCTGAACCAGCCACTCGGTTCAAGATAGGGATAACATGCTGATCTGACCAGGGCTTCATATGCATCGTGAAAAAGAACAAAAGTAAAGACAACTCCCTCCTACTTCCCGTTTCCCATATTGCTACTGCTCATTTCCATCAGGTAGGTGACCATTCCTTATTTTAGGTGTATTCCATCTCATCGAGTCTGTCCACGAGAGTGATGTCCATCTTGGTATGCACCTCTGGTGCTGGTTTTATTGACACTGATATACAGATGTAAGTAAGTTGTAAATTTTGCATCAGTGGCAATATATAAATAATGATGCTTTTTACGCCATAAGAAAGAAATGGAGACGGCAAAATGAGGGAAAGTAATCATTGTGATCATCACTGAGGGAAAGTAATTATTGTGATCATCCCTGAGACTGTTGATGAGACAATATTTGGGGTATTGTCCACAGATTTTCTCTCCTTTATAAGTAATGTTCTCCTTACCACAGAAAGAGTGCAAAGGAGCTCCACCAATCTAATCCCTGGGATGATGGTACCATGAGGAGTGAGTGAAGATTAATCTGTCGCACTGTGAGAGAATAAAATGGGATCGCATTGGACCTTCAGGGGGATGGACAATCACACATGATTTTCTAAACAGACACTGATACGGTGATAAATCCCATGGCTTCTTTTTTTTAACTAAGTTTATGAAATTCCAGATACTTTTAGTACCTCTGAGAACATTTCCCCCAACCACCCCCACTCTCCCCATCAATGAGAGAGCAGGAAATCCAGACTTTGAATAAAAAACTACGCATTTGGTGTGTGATCCTGCACTGAACGTCATGTTATCCACAATCCCAACATCAGCCACAATACCTTCAATCTAAAACAGTTAACTATTCCCACCAGCTTCTGACCCCCACGGAGATGGAAGATGTCTCCTTGAGACTTGACAGAAAACATGTCGCTTCCCTCCTCACTGCCAGCAAACCACGTTCAAGTTGCACATGTTCCAGAGACAATGGAGCCATGATGAACATCATGATCTGCTCCTGTGATTTGCCAGGTTGGAGCATCAGTGACATCCTCCAGTTCCTATATAAGCCTTTGCGAGGCTGATGGCCTCTTCCTGGTCACGTCTAACAGTTTCGAAAGACTGTTTTGGCTCCACCTGTTCCTGTTTAACAGTTCGATGTGCTGACCAGACCCCTCCTCTTCCTATGTAACAGGCAGGAGTATTGAACGTACTGCGACTATTCCCGTTCAGTAGTTTCGATGGGCTGAATGCTAGCTCATATTCGTGTGTAACCAGCTTGAGATGCTGAATGAGCTCTTGTTTTAACTGTGGAAATGTGCAGTGTCTGGCCGTGCTGTTACATGTATGTTACCGACACTTCAACAGCAAAAACTGGAATGCTGTCCGGGTCTTGCTGCACATGGACATAGACTGCTTCAGGAGCTGAGGGGGGGGAATGTTCTGAACATTGTGTGATCTTCAGTGATCATCCCCATTTATGACGTAATGATGGGGAAGGACATTGATGACGCAGCTGAAGATGATTGTGTCAAGGAAGCCACCCTGAGGATCTCGTGCAGGGATGTCCCGGGACTGAAAGGATTGATGTCCACCAACCATGAACATCTTCCTCTGACTCCCAGTGTAGAGATTGTGGCTGATTCCTATTAAATTTAATTTAGTCAACGATTCTTGATACCACCTTGAGTCAACTCCGGCCTTGATATCAGGGTCTGTCACTCTTACATGAGCTGCTGTGTTCACTCTTTTGATCACACAAATAGGTTATTATGTATGTTTGGTGCATGTAACCTACTAACAGAGGATAGTGAGGGTCAGAAATTATCTGGTCAAGAGAGTTCGGGGAGCTAAATCACTGAAAGTATTTACAGAGGAGGTAGGTCGGTTTTTGACCTGCCATAGAAATGAGGGATGTGAGCTGTGCAGGAGCTGTGAGGGGCTGAATGGAATATAGGAACATCGGACTGAGGAGTAGGAGTGGGCCATTAGGAACTTTGTCTTTGCTCTGCCATGCACTAAGATCGTAGCTGATCTGATTGTGGTCACAACAGTACTTATTCTGTACGTGCAAAATTGTCCTACATTTACTTGTCTATCAAATGTTGAACAGGCACAACTTTGAATAAATGTAAACATCCAGGCACCAAAAACTTCTGGGGAAGGGAATTCCCACTTGAACAGCCCTTTTAGAATTTGCCATTCGTGCTCCAATCAATGTTGCAGGGTCAGTGTTTCCTTTTGCAGTCACACTGCTCAACGGTTTACAACAAATCTCAAAGTTTAGTGATATGGCTAATGATATAAATGTCATCCTGGCTCATCTTCTAGGAGAATGTGAAACACACACGCACATCTTAAGACAAAACAGAAAAATGAAAGCTTTCCAGAGTTTCATAATAATTGAACTCATAACAAATGGATAGATGATAGACTGTCCCAAATGTTATTCTGCCCTCTGAAGTTATTATATTAGATTCCCTACAGTGTGGAAACAGGCCCTTCAGCCCAACAAGTCCACACAGACCCTCCGAAGATTAACCCACCCAGTGCCATTTCCCTCTGGCTCATGCACCGAACACTATGGGCAATTTAGCATGGCTAATTCACCTGACCTGCACATTTTTCGACCTGTGGGAGCAAACCCATGCAGACACGGCGAGAATATGTAAACTCCACACAGGCAGCCGCCCGAGGCTGGAATCAAACCTGGGACCAGCAGTGCTATCCACTGAGAGGCCGTGCCGCCCATTCTGCTCCGACAAGCTACTTGTGATGAGATTTCTCCCCACAATTGTTGGATTTATCTGAATTCCCTTTGCTTCATGACGGAGGGAGATTCCAATGAATCTCTCATCAGGGATTCTCCACGACTCATCAGGTAGAAGTGAGTCAGAACTCTTGTCAGGTGGAACAAAAGAAGATAGAGGGATCAATCGGCTGCTACTTCTCAGGCAGGGAAAATTGTTCTCCCCCTCTGTGTTGAAACAAGCAATCATGTCAACTCAACACCAAACTGGACCTTGTGCGCTCGTCATGAACATTCTCTGGAAAGGATCATAATGGACGATATGCAAGTGCATCATTGCTGTTCTTATACACAGTGCTTTTCATTAGCAAAAGAGAAAATTCCTGCTTTATAATTTGATGATATGTTGGTATGCATATGCTTAATTTTTAAAAATCGTTTGATGTCTTTATAATATCCGTGCTAAAATCAATACATTTTATTCTTAAAATTTATTCCATAATTTTTGTCTCCCTGAGAAGAAAAAATACGCATCCAGCTGAGTTTTCTCACAAATAGTTTATGCATCAAAAGGATTTCTCATCCACGTCCAAAACCGATAATGTTTCAGAACAAAAGGCCTTCATTCCAGGAATGTGCGAACTAAACATTGTTGGTAAGCTTCTAAAACTGATTTTTGTTTTAGGTTAAGGGCTCAAAACTGCACATAATGTGTCAGATGTGGTATTAGCTACGCCCTGTACAGATGTAGACTCGCAAAATGTGATGCTGGAAAAGCACAACAGGTCAGGCAGCACCCAACGAACAGGAGACTCGATGTTTTGGGCACATTCCTGATGAAGGACTTATACCCAGGACGCCAATTCAACTGCTACTCGGATGCTGCCTGATTTGCTGTGCTTTTCCAGCCTCACACTGTTCGACTCTGATCTCCAGCATCTGCACTCCTCACTTTTACCGGTACAGATGCAGTAAAACATTCCTGATTAAACCTGGTACATTTGCCAGAAACACAATAATTCCACTTGACTTCCAAATCACTTACAGCAAGTGCAGACTAACGACATATGATTCATGTACCAGGATCATGCATACCGTCTGTATCTCAGAGTTCTGCAATCTCTCGCCACTTAAATTGTTTACCATTGTTTTATCCTTCCATCCAAAATGGACAACTCACATTATGCTATATCTGCTGAAGGTTTGCTCACTAACCTCCCTTTGCCTATATCACATTGATGACACACGATTTCCATTTGTTGACATACTGGATGACCAGCTTGGTGTTTAAGCTAATTGGGCATTGATATATTCAGTCCCTTCCTCCAGATCTTTGATACAAATATTGATGATCCTATAGTGATCTCTGAGGCATTCCACCAGTTACAGCTTTGTAATGTGAAAATAAACATTTATCGCTACTCTCTATTTCCTGTTAGCAACAGCTTCCTGTGTAGCAGCTCAGATGTATACATGGCGGCCTGTGCAGTATAATGTACTCAATGAGCTAAAATGATTCATTCTATTTTCCTGTATAACTCATTAAATGGTCTCCTCCAGTCTCATGGTAACGATAATGATTGGCTGAATGGGGTGGCCTTCTACCTCTCTCACAGCTTCGAGGGGTGGATGGAGGGCACAATACATGGAGTAATGGCAGCAATATATCCCTGTAACAGCCTCGAGGGTGGATTGAGAGAATAACACATGGGGTAGGGACAGCAGTTGTCCATTCGGTGCCACCAGTCAGAATGCTCATGACTGAACCGATTGTGTTTGACCTACCGTCTCCTGTCTGTTCCCAATAAATATTGACTCTCCGGTCCAGCAAAGATCCGTCGAGCTCAGCCTTGAATGTCTTCAAAAACCGAGTCTTCACTGCTTCCTGAAGATGAGGACCCTACAGATAGTACAACACTAAAGTGAAAGGGGGAACCTTATTTCAGTGTGAAACCTGTTATTTCAAACTTTGTTAACCTCACATGAAATCGCCACCTCTTTTGAAACACAAGGACAGAATAATTAGGCATAGACATAAACCATTCAGCCCTCTAAACCTGTCCAATAGTACCACTGACTCTTTTCAATCAAATATGTATTATTAAACTCATTCTCTGCTGCTGTCCCAGGAAGAGAATCACTGATAGCATGTCACCACACGAGTATTAAAAGCGCAGAATTAGGACATTCGGCCCATCGACTCTGAATGTCATTTAATACTGGCTTAGAGATTTCTCAACATCATTCTCCTGACTACTCCCTGTAACTCTTGACATGCTTACTCATCAAAAACCTATCTATCTCTGTCTTATAAGCACTAGTGTCTGTGTCTCTGTGCGTCCGTACGTGCACTTGTGTGTGTTTGTTCATGTCCCTGTATTTTTCTGCATTTATGTGCTGACATCGGTTCATCTGTGAATTAGCCGGTTCGTTTTACTTGTGCTTGTGTGTATTTAAGTGCGACTGTCCATGTTTCCGTATGCCACTACTTGTGTGCGGTTCTATCTTCGTGTATGTACGGTGAGTGACAGTATATTAGCGTGTTTACATATGTCTCTGAAAATCTTTGTGTCTGCATCGCTCTGCAATGCGATATCTGTTGTTTTGGCAGGGAGAAAATTGTGAGAACAGACAGTGTAGTTAAAGTACGAATTGCCCTTCACTGAAAAGTATTTTCTACTCAGTTGGAGGGACATGGATGTCACAGAATCGCCATACGACACCTCCCAGTCCTCTCGGCTCATACCAGGGTCATCCCACATGGTGCGGGGTGGAGGAGGGATCAGATATCGGGTGCTCCACCATCTGGCTTGCCCTTTCTCTCCTATTACAGTACGTTTCTCCAGAAATGGGAAAAAGCGAGTGATGCTGAGAGTGTGTGGCCCTGCTGTTAGTGCTGGTGTAGGTGGAGGGGGAGGGGGAATGGTGAGGTGTCCGGAGAGAGTCAGTCCACAGTGTTGTTTCCATGGAGTGTTATTAGTGTTGTGAGTATAGTGGAGGGAGAGAGTGCGCGTGGGTTGAGGAGAGGTTCTGAATTCAATAGTGAGATTGGTAGTGCCTGAGCCCTATTTGGGGATAGAGTGTGAGCCTTGTTAGGGGTTAGGTGCTGTAACAGGTAGTGAGTGTGAAGGTACAGAGAGAGTAAAGTGACAGTTAACCTGACAGAGTGGGGAGGATATTGATGCTTGTCCTGCGATACTGGTCATTTCTTCAGATCATGTCAGCGTCGAGATGATCCTCTCCGAATGTCTTGTCGATCAGTAATAACGCCACAGACCCTGTCCCTCAGATTCCACAGAATCAGTTTGGCTGGATCTTCCAAATAGGAAGGAGAAGCAAGCATTGGCGTATTATGTAACTAAACCAACGCTCTCGTGCAAATTCTGTGCATTATGTGCTCTGTAAATTAGAGATGCAAACATTGTGGGTTCTGCAGTATTACTGCATGATCTGAAATTGCATCTAAACTGCGTTAACTAACTGACTGCTAATGTTGTGAAAAATAAATTCCATAAGCATATAACAGGTTGGTTGAAGAGTATGTTGTGACTCAAACAAAAGAGCAGGTTAATTTGCACTTGGTGTTGTGTGGTCAGAAGGACTCATTAATAACCTTGCTCTGAGGACTAGAGACGCTAATGTGTTGTATTTTACACGGCGCCTGCATACAATATAGAATGTTTGAGCATGTGGTAGACACGCAATGGTTGTTCGAGTCATGTTAGAATCATGAAGCCCTGCAGCTTGGATATAGGCCCTTTGGACCAAAGTGGTCCATGCCGACCAAAATGTCCATCCATGCTATTCCATTTCCCTGCCCTTGCCCCTTATTCTTCTAAATTTTTACTATCCGCGTATTTGTCTGAAAGCCTTTTGAATGTTGTTAATATACGTGCCTCAACCAAACCACTGTCTGCTAATTCCATATGTGCACAAACCTCTGCGTGAAAAAGTTGGCTCTCAGGGTCCTTTTTATTTTTTACCTCTAACCTGATGTCGTCTAGTTCTTGATTCCCAAAATTGGGAAAAAGAATGAGTGCATTCACCTGTGACTCCACGAGTCACAGGCCTCAAGTCCAACAACATCCTTCCAGTATTAGACTCTGCTTTCTACCATCAATGAGTGCATCTCATGATCTTATACATTCTATACGATGTTCCCTCAGTTTCTTACACTTAAAGGAAAATGCTGTTCCAAACCCTCCCTACAACTCAGACCGTCGAGTACTGGCAACATCCTTGTAAATTTCTTCTGTCCTCTTTCCAGTTTAATCACATCCTTCCAATGTCAAAGTGATCAAAACAGAATACAATACTCCAAGTGCATGCCTCACCAGCGTCCTGTCCAACTGCAATATAACTCGCCAACTTCTATACTCAATGCCCTGACTGGTAAAGGCCAGTGTGCCAAAAGCCTTTTCCACTGCCCTGTAGACGTGCAACTGCTTTCAGAGAAACACGGACCTGAGCTCCAAGGTCCCACTGTTCCACTACACTCCTTCAGGATCGAACATTCACCACGAAACTGCAACCTGGATTTGACTTTCCAAAATGCAACATTCCACATATATCTATATTAATCTCTATTTGCCATTTCTCGGACAACTTCCACAGCTGATAAAGGTCCGACTGCAATTTCTGATAACCTTTCTCACTGTTCACAGTACTGTCTATTTTATTGTTATCAGCCTAATTACTAATTATGCTTTGTACATTCTCATCCAAATCATTGATATAGATAACAAACAGTAATAGGCCCAGCCCTGAGACACTCCACTAGTCACAGGCCTCAAGTCCAACAACATCCTTCCAGTATTAGCCTCTGCTTTCTACCATCAAGCCAATTGAGTATCCAATTTTCCAGATCCCCCTGGAATCCATGCAAACGAACCCTTCAGAGCAGCCTATCATGTGGAACCTGATCAAAGGCATTTCTGAAATCTGGAAAGACTTCACCAACAACCCTACCCTCATCAACATTCCAGGTCACTTCCTCAAAAGAACGCTAAAGAATTGTGATCCATGTTATCCTATGCACAAAGCAGTGCTGACTCCTCCTTATGAAACCGTGTCTTTTAAAATGCATGTATATGTTATCGCTCAGAACCTTCTCAAGGACCTTACATGTCACAGTTTTTAAGCTAACTGGTCTATTGTTCGCAGGTTCTTCTTTGCAGCCCTCCTTGAACAAGGGCACAACATTCACTACCCTCTAGTCTTCCTGGACCTCCCCCATGGCCCGGATGATCCAAAAAGATCAGCGATGATGCAAAAAGATCAGCCAGGTCCCCTGCAATATCTTCTCTCGCCTCTTGCTGTGTTCTTGGATACACCTGGTCAGGACCAGGAGATCTACAGAGATGCTCCAATGTCTGAAACATATGTCTATTTCTTCAAGGTAGAATCACCAAAGAAAGGGTAAGTGACTTAATGAAGGCTAACATAATAAATTAAAGATTATATTAATCATAGGAAGTGAGTTCAGAAGAATTTTAGGCATTGTGGAAAACGGAGAATTCTCAGAAATTTGTTTGTGTGGAGTTTGCATATTCTCCCCATGTCTGCGTGGGTTTCCTCTGGGTACTCCGGTTTCCGCCCACAGTCGAAACATTTACGGATTAGGTGAATTGGCCATGCTTATTTGCCAAAAATGTTCAGCGATGTGTAGATTAGGTGCATCAGTCGCAAAATGTAGAATCGGACGGGAATGTGTCTGGGTGGTTACTCTTCGGAGGGGCAGGGTGGACTTGTTGGGCCCAAGGTCCTTTTCCACACTTTGGGCTTTTAATGATTCTGTGAAAGAAGAACACAAAGACTGCATAAATCTACAATCTGTATTGCAAAGAAAACAAAATAAAAGCAAGGTCAAATGTGGAATTTCGTAAACGGGAGAGGAGAGTTTATTGTGGAGAACAGAGAAATGGCCAAGAAAGTAACCAGTTACTTTGCATCTGTCATCACGGAGGAAGTTCCAGAAAATCGCTGAGAAATACCAAGTGATCACATGGAACTTGTGGAACTAAAGGCATAAAGTCAATTCATATCAGTAACAAGGTAGTAGTTGAAGGCTAGTATTGTAGCTGGATTGAGAATTGATAAGTCTGATGAGCCAGTTTTACTTTGTATCAAAATATTAGAAATAAATCATCAATAGACGCATTAATGGTGCTGTTGATGACTGTTTTATTTTCCTGTACATTCTGCAGAGGCTGGAAGTTAGTAAATGTGTTCCATGCATTGTAGATGGATGGGAGGGATTCAAGTAACTGCAAAGGGAAGAAGAGATAGTGTGGAGAACTGCAGACCAATTAACTTGACATCTGCAGGGAAATTGATGGATTTTTTTATATAGGATCTGATAATGGATATTTAGCAATTAACAGCAACATTGGAGAGAATCAGTATGCACTGATAGAGTCTGACAGAGTCTTCATACTTGACAAACTTCAGAATGATTTGAAATTGTTTATTGCAACATAGAAATGGCATATTTCGATTTTCAGAAGTTTTTTTTATAAGAACTCATGCAGTGAACTCATAAATAAAGTAATGTGGATGGTAATTGGAGGAATATATAGAAGTGGAAAGTTAAAATGAGGTTCGCCTTCATTTAAGAGAATCAGAACATTTTCGGAAGCTCATGCTGAAGCAGTTTCACAGCTTGCTACTGAAACTGTACGTAGAGTATTGAGTCCAGTGTAGGTGACCCAATCTGAGAAAGAATATACTGACCACGGAGGATGTGCAATGGATATTCTCCAGATTAATCCCTCACATGTCGAGATTGCCTGATGTGGAAAGTCGGACTGTGTTCTTTCGAGTTTCAAAGAATGAGAGGTGATCATAGTGAAATTTAGAATAGCCACTAAACATGTGACAAGGTGGAAATAAACAGGATTTTTCTCTGGCTGTCTACTCTACATTTACGGCAAATAATGGCAGTTAAAGGAAAGACCATTTCAGGCTGCAATAAGAATGCAGTTCCTCATTTGAAGGGGACTGACTAACACAGCAGCATGGAAACCTGCTGGCAGGTCAACATTACGGAGAATCCCCAGATGTTCTACAGGCACGTCCAGTGGAACAGAATAACCAGGGAACAGGTAGGACTCATTAGTGACTTGCCAAGTTGCATCCTTATCAACTTCATTGCAGGCGACAGAAGGTCTGCTGGTAGAATTCTGTTTATTTGACTGGAGACCAGGATCCAATCGTGTACCACAGAGATCAGTGCTGCGTCCCATGTTATTTGTGATTCGGAGATGCTAGTGTTGGACTGGCTTTGGCAAAGTTAAAAAATCGCAGAAAACTAGATGAGAGTCCAACAGTTTAATTGGAGGCACGACCTTCGAAGAGCATAATCACGTGATGAAGAAGCAGCGCTGCGAAAGCTAGTGCGTCCGAATAAATCTGTTGGATTATAACCTGGTGTTGTGTGATTTTTAACCTTATTATTTGTAGTATTCATAAATGAGGGGGTTTGGGGTGAGTGTGATAAATCAGTTCGCGTTTGACACAAAGTTTGGCTGTTTGGTTGGCAGTGAAGAGGAAGGACTTATATTACAGGAAAATACAGATGGAATGATCAAATGGGTGGATCAATGGCAGATGGAATGTAACCCTTATAAATATGAGGTGGTGTACTTTGGAAGAAGGAACCAGACAGGGGAGGACTCAATGAATAGCAGCACACTAGGAAGCTCAGAGGGTGCTTCTCCACATTTCCCTGAATATGATTAAACAGAATTATGCACAAGTTAACAAAGCATAGCGACCCATAAACATAGCCTTTATTCATGGAGGCACAGATTATAAGAGCTATATGGAACTTTGGTTAGGCCAAATGGAATGTTATATGCAGGTTTGGGAGCCACATTACAGTAAGTATGTGATTACACTGGAGAGGGTGCAGTGGAGATTCACCAGGATGTTCCCTTGGATGGAGTAGATCAGCTCGAGTTGTTCACTTTGAAGCAGAGAAGGCTGAGAGGGACGTGCTTCAGAAGGATAAGATTATCAGGGCCATGGACAAGATGGATCGACAGCAGCTGTTCCTTTCAATCAAAGGGCGAAGAACATGGAGTACCATTTTAAAGTGAAGGGTTTGATGTTTATTGAGGATTTGAGGATAGGATTTCATCAGAGCGTTTTGGGGTCAGGAACGCACTTCCTGAGAGGGCAGTTGGCAAAGGTAACCTCACCACCGTTAATAAATACATGGTCATGCCCTTGAAATGCGTTAACATACATGGCTATGGGCCTCGTATAGGAAAGTGGGCATAATATAGATCGTGCTGTATTTATGACATAACAGAGTCAGTCCTTCTGTGATTGTATGGGTTGGATGGTCAATCATTGAGCAGCATAAAACAGGAATTGATGAGTGTCTGAAGAATGTATTAACCAGGCTTATAAAAGTGAACTTGCTTCCTTGAGCTAGAACAGGAAAAGCTAAAAGTGTCTAATGCCCTGCTCCCTTCCTGATGTTTCTGTGCAGTCTGTGGGAAAGCTCTGTAATTGTTTTCACCAGCTCTAAATACTAGCAAGGCAGCATCTGTCTGGTTGAAAGGACCGTGTTTCCCATTTCCTTTTCCAAAGCTCGTAGCCGGTGTTCTGTCTGGTTTTATACTTTAAGAACTCAGAGCAATTTGATACAGTTGAGTGTCTTGCTTGGCCGTTTCATAGACCATTGAAGAGTCTATCACATGTTTCTGTGTGGATACACTTGTAGGCCAGACCAGGAAGCACGGGAGATTTACTTCCTGAAAGTACATTGGGGAAAGAACAGATGTTTACAATGGACATTCGATTCAAGGTCAATATTACTGGCACCAGATTTTATGTCTCGATATTTTGTTAATTGTTTTTAACTTCCACCAGCTGCCAGAGCATTATCCTGACCTGGGTCAGTAATCCAGTGACATTTGCACAACAGCACCATCTCAACATGGGGACCTATCGGAAACCACACTGAGCACAATATTTCTGTGCTGCTTGACAGCTCTGTCAAAAAGAACTCCCACCAATGTGATAATTGCGACGGGACTGAGGGCGTGATAAATGGCCCGACTGTAGTCATTCCCTTGTTATGGGACTGGGTATAGTTGAGGAACTTTCCACGTGGCCAGGCAGATGTCAGAGTTGGAGGTGGAATGAAATAGCTTCCCCAGCGACATGGCTTGTTGTGCAACACAATCTTTATTCCTATTGCAGGAATGTTGTCCGAGTCCATTGCCGTTATCATATCTGCTGTGTTCAGCTGTTTCTTCATGTGACGTGCAGCGATTCGAATTGGTTGAAGACTGGCATCTGTGATTCCGTGGGCATCATGAGGAGGTTGAGGTGGATTATCGACTCGACACTTCTGGCTGAGGATGGTGCAGATACTACATCCTTGTCTTTTACACTGATGTACAGGGCTGGGGATATTTGTGAAGTGTTTCCTCCTGTAAGTTGTTTATTAGTCAATTGACATTGATGACTGGATGTGGCTTGACCACAAAATTTCGATCTTATCGGTTTGTCTTGGGATCATTTCCCCCTCTCCACCAGATGTATGATCTGCTGTTTGTAATGTAACCAGTCAAGTGCGGTAGCTTTAATAGGTTGTCATCAGGTTTAGATACACATGGTTTTAACTCTGGCATGTTCACCCAAACTCGGCGGTGAACCATTACTCGGCTTGATGATAATGGTAGTGTGATGGATTACCCTGGGGAAAAGTTATGGATTGTGATTGAATGCAATTCTGCTGTAGCTGCTACTGTGATCTACAGCATCACATGATAAGCCAGTGTGAGCAGCAATATCTGCAAATCAATTCGACAGACTTTCCCCCTGTTCATACTGAGACCCGTTCACCTATCAGCCCCATACTCAATGACCTGGTTTCTAATGTGCGAAGACATTCAGTTTCATAATCTCATTCTGCTGAAGGTCCCTCCCTGATGTCACGCCTCCAATTTGTTACATTACTCAGATACTTTAAAATATTAATCTGAATCATTTTCTTTCCTGTAATTCCATCTTCTATGTTTGAAGTGAATGTTTTTTCCCTCTGTTTTTCTCCCTGACCATGATTTAGACCTCTGTCGTGTCAGTGATGCCAGTCTTATGTCGTTTCAGAGCCAATGAACTTGTGCACTTTGCGTTTTTGTTCACTTCCAAATGTACAGCGCTCTGTACAGGGTTTTTGAGCAGATTCGACACACGTCTTTGAACAATGTTCAAAACACAAATTTCTGAAGAAACTAAGCAGCTCTGGCTTCATCCTGTGGAGTGAAAGCTGAGTTCATCTTTCGGGTCCAGTGAACCTTCGACAAAGCTCTCAGTTTCTACAGCAATTGTGCATTTTAATTTCCAGTATCCATAGTTATTTGTTTAATTGAAAATTTGTGCTGTGCCTATTCATTTCTGGAGAAACTCAGCATTTCTGCCAGCATCTGCAGAGACAGAGAAACAGAGTAAGCGTTTTAAGTCCGGTATGACACTTCTTCAGAACTGAAAAGGATTGAAAACTGGGTATTTTAGTTCCTTGCCAGAGGTGGGGGGTGGGGGGGAGGGTGGTAGGTGACAGGGAAAAGAGGATGTGACAACAGATAAAAAGGCTTTTAGCAGTGGTGAACGAGAAGATGATACAAAATGAGTTTTAATTAAGATGTGAATGGGTGAAAGGGGTTCTCTCTATTGAGTGCAAGATAAAGAAGACACAACCACATAAGGTCATAAGGCGGCTAGGAGGGAGAATGTTGAACATGTGGAATTATATAGATCTGGCCAGAGATACATTTTCACTGTAGAGATCGTCACCGTCATAAGTCAAAGGAATTCAGGTGCTTGACAGCTTATTGGCACGAATAAGATTTTCATGCTTGTTTCAGTGTTGTAACATAAAGAGGAAAACAAATAACAGTATCAAGTTTGGGCTGAGTGCTGTTTACCTGTCACTTTTAATATTGTTTCAAATTTACAGTGCTTGTCTTTAAATGCTTATTCTTGAAGTTAATATCAGATGAAGCGTAGGAGGTTGTGGGTTGACAAAGAATTTTATAAAATCAGGGCAGGCATGGACAGGGTGAAAAGCCAAGGTCTTTTCCTTAGGATAGGAAAATTAAATCATAGAGCCATAGGTTTATGGTGTAAGAGGGAAGATGTTTACACAGAGGGTGACGTGTTTATGGAATGAGATGCCAGATGAAGACTGGCAGTTGCAAGTACAGCTCCAAAATTTAAAATACATTCGGACAAACTTATGTATGGGAACCGTTTAGAGGCATATGGGCCAAATGTACGAAGATGGGAATAGTTTAGTTTGGAAAACCTGGCCGTCATGGATAAGTTGGACCAAAGATTGTGTTCGTATGCGATAAGACGGCATGAATATAGGAAGCAAAGAAAAGGGAAGGAAAGATGTGATGCAAGCAAATTGGCAAGAAACATAAAAACAAGTGGCACGTGCTTTTCCATGTATGTAAGAAGAGTTCAAGAGGTGTGTGATCATCGATAGAAAGGAAGTCAGGCAAGTATATGGAAGATATTTCGAGGGTGTGACTGGGAAACTGGATACAGGGAACAGACAGATAATTTACACCTTTATTTTACATCGTTACTCACAGGTGAAGGTGCTGTAAACATTTCAATGGTATAAACAAAATGGTAATAGGAGGGAAGATCTTGAACTGTCTCGAACAGAAGGAAGAAGGCATTTCTCAAACAGGTAAGACCAAGGGTAAATAGGTCATCAGCAATTCATAGCTGGTTTAAAAGAAGTGGCTTTTGGCACTGTGTGAAATATTCCATATCTCTCTGGATTAAAGGAGTGATCCAGTGAAACTGGAGACCCTCCAATGTGGCGCCTGTCTTCAAGAAACGATCGAGACTGAAAGCAGGAACCACTTAGCCTCACCATTATTGCTGGGAATCTGTGAGAGTCTGTTATTAAGGAAGGAAATGCAGAGCATTAAGAAAAGCTTCACAAACAGTCAGCATGGTCTCGTTAAAAGCGAACTACATTTTGCCTGTAAAATCATGCAAAGTTTTTTTTCTGGAAATCCATGAGAATATAACAAGTGGCCTTGATAAAGGAAGACTGGTGGACATGAGGCTTTCCAGAGATTTTCCGCAAGGTATCACAAAATAAAGGTTCTTACACAAGACAAAAGCTCATTATATGACGGGTAATGCATTAGCATGGGATGACACTTGGTAAACACTTAGAAATCTGAAAGTCATAATTCATCAATCTTTATGAAAAAAATGTATCTATTGGAGTACCACGAATATCAGTCCAATGGCAAGAGCTGCTTACAAGAGCTGCACTTATCTCCTGATGGCGGGAGCTGAGTGCAATATACATCCGAGTTTGAGGATGACACCGACGACCAAAAGGCATTCTGTTATTAAATGGAGAGGACTCCCAAAAAAGGAGCAGTACAACGGATTGGACTGTTCTTGTATATGAAACATAACGTCAGCATGTTGATGCAGAAATGTTGATTCATTAGATGGTTCCTGGGATGAAAGGGATGAATTATTGAATACATCAAAAATGCTGAAGCGATTATTCATTGTGGTTTAAATGAATGAGGGCGTCATTACTGAAACGGACAAGATACAGAGTGGGCTTGACAAGGTCGGTGTTGAGGATATGGTTCCACACCAGGGAAGAGTTTCGAACTCAGGGATGTAGATACAGAATAAGGAATATCGATTTCAAACTGAGATGTAAAGAAATGTCTTCTTTCAGAAGGTAGTGAATGGCTGGAATTTCCTAACCCCAAGAGTTGTGGAGTTTGGGTCACTGATTGTATTTACAGACGGGTGGATTGGTTTGTGGCATTTCAGCGAGATGAGGGATGCAAGGGGTTAGTAGGAAAGTGGAGTTGAACCTTGGAGTAGATCAGCCATGTTCTTATTGAATGACAGCACAGGTTTGAGGGGCCGAATAGCCTGCTCCTGTTCCTACTTTTTACATTTTTATTTATGATTTTGAAAAATAATTTGATTACCTCCTGGAAGTCAAGATGTAACATTTTGCATTCAGAGACAGCAGAGGATTTGTCTGAGTTGACCTTGGGGCATGGGGGCTGTATTCATTGCGAACCTGGGCCTGTAACATGACCTACATCAGGAAGAGGAGTAATAGAGAGGCAAACCTGAAAAGAAGGATTAGAGTGGGGGCTCAATGCCTGACCCAGCCTGGATTTTCCAATACATTTCCCAAACTGCACCAAACCATCGGAGTGGCCTCAATCTGCTCCTTTACAGCAGGACAGAAGGGCTGAATGGAACATCAGAACATAGGGCTGACGGACACAACTGGGCCATTCGGCACTTTGACATTATTCCATCAGTCAATAAGCTCATGGCTCATCTCATTGTGTTCCCAGCCGCACCTTTTTTCTGAATTCACTACGATCCATGATTCAACTGTCTATAGAAAATCAGACAAAGTCAGCCTCGCTACAATATCAAGATTCAGTCCTCACAATCTTCTGGGTGAGAGAATTCCCACTTGAATGAATTCCCACTTTGTGAATTTCTCCTCAGTCCGGTTCTGACTGAGGTTGGAGGGTGTCACTGTTTCCATTTCTAGTCCCACTCCTCCACTGCTCATAACAAATTTTAAATGTAACCAGGTTGGCGATATGGCCAGTGATAAAAGTCTAATACTGGATCAGGTTCAGTTATCAGAACAAGTCAGTTGGATTTCTTTAGTCAGCTGCAAGTAATTAACAGAACTAACTGAGGAGTATGATGGATATGTGGTTAGCTCTGCTGCCTCACATCACCAAGGAACTTCGTTCAATTACAAACTCAGGTGAGTTTGAAAATTCTCCACATACCTCGATGGGTTCCCTCCCAATGCTCCAGTTTCCTCCCAGAGTACACAGATGTGCAGCTTAGAGTGGATTGGCCATGCTAGATTGCCCATTGATGAGAGATCGTCCCCTTCATGGCATCCTCTGTCACTGTGGGGGAATTGAACCTGCCCTTCTGGCCTCCCTCTGCATCACAAACCAGCCGTCCAGCCAACTGTTTGGAAGACAGTGTAACTGTTACAGACAGAAACAGGCACAGGCAAAGGGCAAGAGAAACTTTCATAAAAAGGACAATGGTCCAATTCAGATAACCATCAAGATAAAATCTGAGGATAAAAGGATCTCTGCTCAAAATTGTATTTCATAATCGGACAAGTGTTTAGAAGCAGCGTTTGGCTGAATACAATAAAGTGAGACAAAGTGAAATAGCCAGAATTACTAATTTTCATTGGATATAAAATAAGTGTTTTTTTTTGCAGGAACCCAGTTCGTTGTAAGACTGAAAGTTCCTGTAATGCAAAATGGGAATACTTTGGAACACTATCTGGAATGTTCCATATTCAAAGTGTGTGTGTGTGTGTGTGTGTGTGTGTGTGTGTGTGTGTGTCTGTGTCTGTGTCTGTGTGTGTGAGAGAGAGAGAGAGAGGGAGAGAGAGAGAAAGAAACTCAGATACTGCACTGAGCTGGGTGGTAGCTCAGACCATGCTCGGTGGGGCTGGTGATGATCAAATCCATTAGCAATACTAGTGCTGCCCTTAAAGTTGCTGAGATATAGAGAAAGGTAATGTTACATTATCAACTGCTTCTTTGAAGAGAGAAACTGTCACTATGGGACTGTGCTGAGATGCAACGGCTTTCTCAGCCAGGAAGAGAAACTCAGGAGTGGAAATAGTTTTCAACACTGACCGCGCTCACCTTATGTGTGTGGAATCGACTTGTTCCCGTCATTGGAAAATCAGTGGAGTTTCCGTGGATGCTTATCTCGGGTTTGTATTGTCAGCTGCTCGGTCTGGTGACCCCACTTAATACACTGCATTTACAGAGTGTCTGGGTCCATGGAAAACAAATGGAGATGAGGCTCCACGGAAGGAAAGCTCAATAAATAGGGAGGTGCAGGACAGTGCATTATCTCTCCTGGGATTTCCCCGGACATTTGTCTAAGCTGGACCAGGTGTCAGGTATGAAACCAGTTTGTTTCAAAATTGAGGTGGTCACTGAGCTGCATTCCCTCCTTCAATATACTGTGTAGTCTCAAACCAGTGACAGGACTGTACTGATGCTCACCATGAATTAAACTGGATTAATTCTGGAACTTTCCAGGCAGGAGTGAGTAACATACCCATCATCACCGGAGTGCGGTCCTCCGATATATTCACTGGCTGACAGAACCCATCTCTCCATTGAGAGCAATATATTGTGCCCATCTCCTTGAGCAAGGTACAGAAGTAAACTTCCAGAAATACAAGGGAACTGAGTGACTGGTGAAAATGAGGAACAGTAGAAAATTACAATTAATAAAAGGTGCGTCTTTCAACATCTATTGAATTTAAGGTTGGTATATTGCTGCTTCTGGTGAGCTACATCCCAGAGTATTGACGAGGTGGCAGTAGAGCTAACAAAAGAATTACTGATTATTCTTCAAAGCTTGTTGGATTCTGGAACGGATCCTCCAGACAGGAAAGCAGCTATTGTAAACCTAAATATTTAAGACAGGACGGAGAGAGCAAACAGCAAACTAAGCAGTGGTTAGCTTGATTTAAGCTGTGAGAAAAACATTGGAACCTTTTGTGAGGAATGTGACAACTAGACACTTGGAAAATAATGACATGATTTGGTAGAGTCAGTCTAGATTCAGGAAGGGGAAATGGTCTTGATCTTTGATAAACCTGCTGGATTTTGTGGAGATTGTCCGTTGTGACATCGACAATTGAGAACCAGTGGGAATGAAGTATTTGAATTTTCAGCAGACGATTAACATGATTGAATAAAGGTGAGTAGAGAATGTTAGAGTCCATGGGTAGGTAGGGGTGGAATACACCGAATGTATAAAAAGTTGGATAATCGAGAGAATAAGAGATTAGTATAATTATCTGGAGTGAAGGCTTTGGGGTATCAGAAGTATCGGTGTTTGCGCAATAGCTCTTTGCAAGATATAAAATATTTCAGATATGAACAACATAACATCATCATTCACATTTCTGTTCATTAAATAGTGAGAGGTTGGGAAGTGCGGTTGTTGAAACAGACCTGGATGTGCTTGGTCATAAATGACTGACAGAATGTTTAATCAGCAAGAAGTAAATGATGTGTGGCTCGTCTTGCAAAATGATTAAACTACCAGAGTAAATGTATCTTTCCCAATGGTATTGTTATGTTTCGAGACTATTTAGAGTATTGTGTACAGGTTGGAAATGCTTTATAAATAATGATCTTGTGAGCGATTCAGTCCAAAGGGGTGTCACCAGACTAAACCCTTGTATGATGTTGCCATGAGGAGAAAGTGAAGAAACTTGTGCTTAATAACGTGTGTTAAGGTGCTTGTGCGTTTATATTTTTTAAAAAAGTGTTGAAGCACATTGAGTGTTGCCTTATTAGACCAATTAAAGGAATACCCAGGCAAATTCACATTTCCTATGTATTGGAGTGCAAATATATCCACTGCAAATATATTGGCCGGTGCCTGTTCTAGTCGAGGAGAGATCTGCACGGTAACAGTATGTAGATTGTGGTTTTTGAGGGTGGTGGTGGTGGGAGGTTCAGCCGGTTACCGTATTGCAAACGGACAACGCAGCAGAATCATCTAGCCTGCGATAAGAAAACATGCATCATTCTTCCTCACTCCGAACTTCACGAGAGCAATGGGTGATGGGAGATGTGATCAATAGCCAGCGGTACCAACATTCAATCCAGTCCAGTAGGTTTTGTGAACTGAAGGAACCATAGTGAAAGGGGTTAAATGAAGCTGTTTGTTCAGTGACTGTGATTGATGCCAGTCTCCATGGATCCTTGTTGTGTCACTGGATGTTTTCCATCTCCTATTAGAAAGGGGTCTCTTGCAATGGTTTATGCCATTGTAGCAGCAGATGAATCAGCTCCAACGCTCAAAGGATCAGCAGCTGCAGAGACAGAAAAGGGAAATTTAAACAACCTAGAATAGTGTGGAATGATCCATTAATGGATCAGAATCTGAGAACATTAGACTGAAATGCTGCAACAATGGATAAGAGCTTATCCGAGGGAAATTTCTACTTTTCCTGGTCTTGGTCATCATTACCACTTCGCATATGTGGTGTACTGATGATTATCCAGGCGGGTTACTATCCTATCCTCGCTATTGTTGGTGTTCCTGGTAAGTTTCTTCATCTCCATCCATTTATTAATCTCCTCAACCATGGGGAACTTTTTTGCTATTTCTGTTATCTATATTTGACAAAGACGGAAATTATTGTCTTCAATTTCAAATGCAAATTCCATTGATTACCCACAAATTTCAGAACCACCCCACAGCCCCACCCTCACAAACATCTGAGAACGAGACTGTTAACAATACCGAAGAACATTTCTTCCCTGAATTCATTTATGTCTCGGTATTCTGTCCATCACCAAACCAATCCACTACCAACTCGATTATATGCCCAATCATTATCTTGGGATTTTGTACACGACATGGGATTTTGTAGACCATACATCATACATCAGGAGCATTTCTGAACTGACAGCCAGACGACTGCGACCACTAGGACTCATAACAACACACAAACCAACAGCCACGCTCAGACAACAACTCACCAGAACAAAGGACCCGATACCCAACATAAGCAAAACTAATGTAGTGTACAAAATCCCATGCAAGGACTGCAGAAAACACTACATCGGACAAACAGGAAGACAGTTAACGATCCGTATACACGAACACCAACTAGCCACGAAACGACACGACCAGCTATCATTAGTAGCCACACACACAGATGACAAGCAACATGAATTCGACTGGGACATCACTACCATTATAGAGCAAGACAAACAGAGAACAGCCAGGGAATTCCTAGAGGCACGGCACTCATCCACAGGCTCTATCAACAAACAAATCAACCTGGAGCCAAGATACCGGCCACTACAGTGGACAGCTCGAACTGACAACCGGAAGCGGCAGAGACAGGCCACTATAAATACCGGAGAAAACAGCACAGAAGCGCTTCACAGGAGGCTCCCAAGCACTGAGGATGTCACCTCGACAGGGGACGAAACGTTTGCAAGACAAATTCCCAGCTCGGCGAACAGAACCACAACAATGGTAGATTTCCTTTCCTGAAGGGCATTAGGGTGCCAGGTAGGACAATCGACAATGGTTTCATTGTTTCATTTAATTCTTAATTCCTGATATTTTATTGAATTCAATTCCCAAGATTTGCTGTTGTGGGTTTCTGATCAGGTGTCCTGGTCAATACCTGATTCCCTGGATTAATATTTGGAGGTAATACAGCGAGATCATCGCCTCCTCAGTATCTCCAACCAACTCCAATGGCAATAGTGATGTTGTTGTTGGTGTGACTTTGCTTCATAAGGCAAATAAATGATTGGCAAAAAATGCCAGACTTCTCATTTTGCATTTATGAGAAGGCGAAATGATGGGAAGTGCTCTTGGTGAAAAGGAGCTGGATGTCCTTGATCATGAGCCACGCACAGAATTCATACAGAGCAGTCGGGTACTGGCAGGTGGGACTAGATGGGGTTGGGATATCTGGTCGGAATGAATGGGTCGGACCGAAGGATCTGTTTCCATGCTGGACAACTCTATGACTCTATGACTCAGCAAGTTACCAGCATAATTACTAAGTAGTATCGTTCATTACAACATTATTAAAGTATAAGAGTGAAGACACCGTCCTGCAGTTGTGGAGTGTACTTGGGACAGTATTTTCTTTCATTTATAATCAATGATCTCCTTGCTACAGAGAGACGGTGTAATGGAGTTTCAGCAGACTAATCCCTGCAGTGATGGTACCATGAGGAGAGTGTGAAGGAAATAAGTGTTTAATCTGTAATGCTACAAATAGAATAAAACGTGATTGCATTAACACTGGAGTGTTATGAATCAACACTCATTATTTACAAAACAAAACACTGATAACATTAGATATAACATGTTTTCCATGATAAGTGTCTTCACATTTGGACAAATATATAGATAGGAAAGTTTTAGAAGGATATGGACTAAGCGCAGGGAAATCTGGTTAGCATGGTTGGACATTTTGATCAGCATGAACCGGTTTGTGCTAATGGGCCTGTCTCTGTGCTATAGGAATCTATGACTCTATGATAGTTTACAGAGCTCTGTGGAGCCCCAATGTTGGTTGAGAGAGAGCACCAAGTTCTGAATGAACTCTTATCATTTGGATGTACAGTTGGTGTGTGAACCTGCATTGAACGTCATGTTGTTCACACATTTGTCATCAGCCACATTCTGATAAGTATTAGACAATCCCACCAGCTTCTGGCCTCCATACAGAACACTAGCCTGTCTTCTCTGCAACAAACCAATCCTTCCTTTTTGCTAAAAGCTGTTCATTGGCTCAAGTAGACTCGGTCCTTGATGTTTTTCAGAGGGTCAATAAAACGGGGCAAGGCTACGATCAGTCTGGTTTGGTAAAGACACGAAAGGGATTTTCAGAGGCCTTGTATTTACTTGTAAACAGATGAAACTACAGGCCATAATGGTCATGCTTTAGAAATGACCCGTATAATGAGCGGGGAGTGGTTAGTTCTTTTAGTTGAACTGAGTTGAACTGAGCTGAGCTGAGCAGTTTTCAGTTGAGTCTGGGACGTTCAACTGGAAGCTATGTGGAAACTCTCTCTTTTTTCTGTCCTTCAGCTTCAACCTGGAAGCATGCATTCCAGTATAACGTTTTTTTCAAGGGAGTCTGATTATTGGGACTATTGTGTGTATTTGGAATACCATAATTAAGTCTAGCTGGATAGGTTGAATTCTGTAGGAGTTCCTTATTCTGTTCTTTGTGTTTCATTGTGTAATTTTGTGAATAACGTTTTTGTCTGATTTAAAATGTAGTAGTCACCCTAGCTAAATTACTCCGGGTAATTTTCATTCGATAATTACCAAAACAAACTGAAAAGTCATGCTCTGGGCTGCTTGCTTAAGAATGTTTTGAGTGGTCTAGCCTCGTCCATGACCGACTGGGGGCTCATTGCTGGATTTTGAACAGGAGTGGGAGGTGCTAGTGTCTTTATTTCGGGTATTAGTTTGATTGGGTTGACAAAGCTTAGAATAGTAATGGCTATTTCAGTCGCCAAACATTACCTGGGTGTGTATGCAGTGACTTTGGAAATTTTAAGAAAAGGGAATAAGACCATTTTTCGAGAATTAGCAGAGAAGCTGTATTTGGCACTGACTGCTTCTGTGAGGAAAGGAGAGTACATTACGGCAGTAGCTCGGCAATTAAACTTGCTGGAGAAACCATCAGAATCTGTGATGGCAAGAATTCAGTTGCAAAGGAAACATCTTGAGTTAGCGGCGAGAGGTAAGGTAAGGGCATCCAAAATTGAAACATTTGACTTTTGTTCAAATGCAGAAGAGGGAGGGAAAAGACAGAGCAGCAGAACAGCAAGTAAAAGTAAAGAATGGCAAAAGAGTGAGCAACAGGGGATAGAGAAAGAGAGAACTTTTGAATAGCAAAAACTGACACTTAAAAAGGAAAATCAGTGTAAAAGGCTGGAGATAACTGCTGAGGGTGGGATTTGTAAGGAAAAGAGTGAGGATGAGCAAGCCCCTAGTTGTCAGAAGCCTAGTGAGAATTTGGTTTAGCCCGTTCAAGCATTGCCGCAATTTGATGAGAAGAATGTGATGCCCTTTTCATCTCATTTGAAAAGTTGGCGAAACAAATGCAGTGGCCAGATGCAATGTGGGTTTTGATGATCCAAACGAAACTTGTAGGTAGGACTCGTGAGGTATTCACATCCCTATCAGAGGAGGTATCTGGGGAGTATGAGGAGGCTACAGAAAACATTTTGTCTGCATAAGCAACCTTTTAGGAATCTAATGAGGGATTCTGTTCAAACCTACACTGAGTTTGTAAGGATCAAACAGACTAATTTCGATAGTTGGTTAAGAGCTTTAAATTTAAAGCAATGCTACAATGCCTTAGAGAGATTAGTATTTGGGTGATTTCAGAAATTCACTGTCTGAAGTAGTACAAACTCAGGTGGAAGAGAAGGGAGTGTAAACAGCAAGGTTAGCTGCTGAAATGGCTGATGATCATGAACTGTTTTGTTCGTAATCTTGTTTTGGCTTCTAGAACCCGTTCTGGTCTCTGAGGGACAGAAATTGGAGCAAAGAGATATCCTCACGTGCAAAGGGAAAGGTAGATCACAGTGTAGATCATAAGGATAATTTACGACAGTAATAAAGAAAACCTTGAGGGGGACAAAGAAGTTAAATTGTAATAAAATGGGCTACACAAAATCACAGTGTTGGTGGGCTGGGAGAAAACCAGATGTAGGATAACTAGACAAGCCTGGAAGTTTTGTTGAACTAGTAATAAAAAACATAAGGGAAGTTAGACAACTGCCTCAGAGTGTACAAGAATATCAGTGGACGTGCCAAATCTGCGTAAAAAAAGTCTACATTAAAGTGTAAAGTTTATTCAAATAGGCCAGGAGTAATTGGTAAGGAGGTTCCAATATTAATTGACACAGGATCTTTTCAGTCTGTAATGCTGAGGGGTGAGGCTTTCTGCACTCTTGAGAGATTATTGCCAGAAAATGTGCTGGAATTCATCGTGAGGAAAGAAGTGCTCAGTTATGTGCAGAGAAGCCAGAGAAGAGTGGGGAATGTGTGGTAGGAGTCCTGGACCCCTAACTCTCAGCTCCAGGAATAAAATTTGACCTTGCAAATAGTATAGCCGATTCACTGGTAAGCGTGCTGCCTACTCTAGTTGAAAAGCCAGTGGAGATGCAGGCAACTGAAGACCTGAGAATGTTTATCAAGGAATTTTCCCTGATTGTGTGATCAGAAGATCACAATTGCACAGGTTGAAGCAGGATAAAGGCACAGATAAGGAAGCTGACGTAGAGTTATCCGAAAGTTTCTTTTTGATCAGCTAAGTGGAACAGAGAAGGAGCAAGTAGGAAAACAAGAAAATATTATAAGCTCTGATAAGCTGATTGAGTTACAGCTGAAAGATGAGTAGTTACAAAATTTATATCAAAAGATATTTAGCAAGAAAGAGAATGAATGCATTCCTGTGTGTTATTACTTAACAAATGATGTCTTAATGCGGATATGGAGATCAGCACACATTAAAGCAGATCAGACGTCGACAGAAATTCATCAAATTGTTTTGTCTGTTGGGTATAGAAAGGAGGTGCTTTGAGTGGCACATGAGCTACCACTTGGAGATCATTTCGGGGTGAGGACATTACGGGCTGAAATACAAAGATATTTTCACTGGCCTGGACTACACAAAGATGCAGTTGAATTTTGCCAGACGTCTCAAACATGTCACACAGGCATTAATAAAACCTGCAACTTTAATACCTATTCCAGCATTTGAGGAACCTTTCACAAGATCCTGATAGATTGTGTAGGTCCCCTACCTCAAACAAAAAGTGGGAATCAGTATTTATTAACAATAATGGATGTGTCGACTCGGTTTCCAAAGACAGACCCATTATACAGCATCACAGCTAAAAGAGTTGTAGAAAAAATGCTTTTTTTTTACTAGCTACCGACTACCAATAGAGATCTAGACAGATCAAACGTCACAACCGAACTGTTCAAGGAGGTGATGGATAACTTGAGAATAAAGCAATTCAAATCTCCTGTGTACCATTCAGAATCACAAGGAGCATGAGAGAGATGGCAGCAAACACTGAAGACCATGTTGAGGTTTTGGGCAGGATTATCCAGATGATTGTGATAAGGAAATTCCTTTTGAACTATTTGTGATCAGAGACGCACAGAATCAATCGACCAAATTCAGTTTATTTGAATTAATTTGTGGGCATTAAGTAAACGGACCATTAACATTGGTTAATGAGAAATTAATAAGCCAGTGTTCAGAGACCACCCATTTGGACAATGTGCCAAATTTTAGGGAACGATTATAAAGAGCTGGAGAGTTGGGTAGACAACATTTGAAAGTATCGCAGCATACAATGAAACAGGAAGTGGATCAGAAATCACAAATTTACAATTTTGCAAATGGGAATAAGTTACTGGTGTTACTTCCAGTAACAGTTGAGCCTTGAAAAGCAAGTTTTAGTGTACCTTAGCAAATTGGGAAGAAATTGAATGAGATGAACTACTTGATACGGACTCCAGACAGGAAGAGATCTCACATAGTGTGTCATGTGAATATGCTCTAAAGGTATTTTGATAGTGAAAGAAAGTAGGACGATAAGGCGTTAATGATTACAGCACAGAAGGAAGAACCAAGTTCAGAAGATTCCGAATTGGACATTCCTCAAATCAAATTGAACAATGAGAAAGTTGTCAAAAATTGGGTTAACTTATTGAGTTACCTTACACAAGAAAAGCAAAGCGACTTGAAAGAGTTATTACTCTCTCGTGGAGTGATATGCGAAAATAAACTGAGACGTGCGAACATAATTGTGCATGATGTAGATACAGGAGATGCTGTCCTGATTAAGCAACATCCTTATAGGCATGACCTTCCAAAATTGGCACAGGTTCAGAAGGAGTAGAGCGCATGCTCCAAGATGGCATAATCGAAGTGAGTTATAGTGACTGGAGTTCACGTATCGTCATGGTGCCAATGCCAGATAGTACCCAGCGGTCACGTGTGAACTATCACAAAGTCCATGCCGTTACAAAGACTGATGCATATCCAAGTCCATGTTTGGAGAACTGTATCGAAAAAGTGGGAGAAGCAATTTACATTTCTAAGTTGAATTTGCTCAGAGGCTACTGCCAAGAACCTCGGCCAAAGAGAGCGAAGGCAATTTCGGCTTTCATAACGCCAAATGGACTATATCAGTTCAAAGTTGTGGCATTTGGTACAAGAGACTGATAATAAAGTCATTGCCGGATTACCCAACTATGTGGTGTACATTGATGACCCGGTGGTTTTTAGTGACTCATGAAATGTAACATTTACGGCATTTATCGGACTTGGTCAATTGACTTCAGAAGGATGGCTTGGTGGTAAACCTAGCTAAAAGTGAATGTGCGAAAGCGCAAGTCACGTTCCTGGGTCACGTTATTGGACATGGACAAATGCCCCCATGAGATACGAAAACGAAAGTAGTTGGGGATTGTTTCACACAGTCGACAAAAAGAAATATGTAGTGCTACGGTTCTTGGGATTGAGTGGATTTTACTGAAAGTTTGTGCCAAACATTAAGCAGTGCGGCTGTTCGACTCACCAAATTGTCAAGGGCAAGAACTCTCAGTGCACAGAGCACTGTCAAAAGGCATTTTACAGCCTAAAAACTGTTTTAACCTCTGCCCCCAGTATTAGCTACACGAGCGACATGAAGCCTTTCAAGGTGGCTATTGATGCCAGTGATGTGGGTGTCGATCCAGTGTTCTGCAGGACGATGATGAGGGAATAGAAAGACCCATCGGGTATTTTTTCTGGGAAGTCGAACGTTCATCCATATAAATATTCAACGGTGGAGAAAGAGACTTTAAACTTGGTGTTGGCATTACACCATAACTGTGTTTATATTACCAGCAATGCATCTGAGACAATCGCATACACTGATCACAACACATTGACATTTGTGGAACAAAAAGGACAAAAATGTCAGACTGTTTAGATGGAGCTTGTTGTTGCAGCCATTCAATCTGACAATTGTCCATGTGGCAGGTCGCGAAAACGTGAAATCAGATGAGTTATTGAGACTCAAATGAGATACAGAGGTGTTCGGTGGTGTGTGGACCGTGGCCTGAATTTGCATAGGTTTGTGCATGTTTGAATATTTACAGTTAGTATAGTATATCTGTCAGTTTTGAGACTACTAACTGAGTTTGAAATGCAGCCATCTTTTAGCATTGGTGGTTCTTTTTTATTGGGGGGGGGAATCATGTCACAAAGCAAGTACCTTTTTTTGTCTAAAAGCTGTTCCTTGGCCGAAGGAGACTCTGTCCTTGTTTTTTTTTCCCCAGAGGTACAATAAAACGGGGCTAAGCTTCGATCAGTCTGATTTGGTACAAAGATGAAAAGGATTTTTAGAGGCCTTTTGTTTACATGGAAACAGATGAGACTTCAGGCCAATGTGGTCATTCTTTAAAAGTGACCTGGATAATGAATGGAGAGTGGTGACCCATTTTAGCTGAACTAGCTGAGCTGAGCTGAGCTGAGTAGTTTTCAGTTGACTTTTGAACTGGGAAGTTCACATGGGAGCTGTGTGGAAACTCTCTCTCTTTTCTGACATTCAACTTCAACATGGAAGTAGGTTTTCCGTTTGTACTGGTTTTAATGGGCGTTAGCTTATTGGGACAGTTGTGTATATTCCGAACAGCATAACTAAGTCTCGCTGAATAGGTTGAATTCTGACGTGATTCTTTATTCTGTTCTTTGTGTTTCAATGTGTAATTTTACGAATAAAGTTTTTGTCTGTTTTAAAATCTAGTAGTCAATCTAGCTAAATTACTCCAGGTAATTTTCATTGTACACTTAATGAAACAAATTGCAAAGGTATGCTCTGGGTTGCCTGCCTAAAAATGTTTTGAGTAGTTTAACCTCATCCATAATATCTCGGAGATGGAAGATGCCTCCTTGGACTTGGTACATACAAATCACTTTCTCTCCTCATGGTCAGCAAACCACGTTAACATAACACGTGTGTAACATTAGCAATGGAGCCAGGAGAAACAGCATGGAGCAGTCTGTCCGTGCAGTCTTTGCCTCATTGGTTTGTCGTGTTGCAGCAACAATGACATCCTCCTATTTCAGTCTAACAGTTTGGAGGGGCTGAATGACCTCTTCTATTCATGTGTCAGTGTCTCGAGGGACTGAATATCTTCCTCCTGGCCAGACGTTTAAGGATTTCAGTGGGCAACCCGTGGTTTCTGCCTACCAGCACGTTGTGCTGATTAGACTCTATCTTTCTGAGTTATAGGAGCCAAACAGAAGGCTGGAAGAAAACAGCAAGCATCATGAGCTGGGAAAGCCAACATTTCAGTTATAACAGTTCTTCAGAACTGGGAAAGGGGTGTGTGTGGGGGATCTGCAGATAAAGAGGGAAGGGCTTGGTTGGGGTGAGGAGATCGGAGATGGTGAGTTAAGGATAGGTGGACACAAGTGGTGGGTCCAACCCAGTTGGGCGATGGGAGGGATGAATCCGGTTGGGAGCTGAAAGGTAGGGTCGTTAGGTGGAAAGGAAGGCCTGCCAGTCACTTCCTATTGCAATCCTCTTTCCCAATCCCTTTCCGACATGGCCATCCTTGGCCTCCTCCATTTCCACAATGAACCAAACCATAATTTGGGGGAACAAGATCTCATCTGTCACCTGTGCAGCCCACACCCCTGGGACTTAACATTGAGTTCTCCAATTTCAAATAACCTCCCTTCCAATCCCCCGACTCCTTTCCCAGGCGCACCCCTCCCTTCCATTCCTCTGAACAACCTTTTGTCCAGCTACCAACTGGATTCAGCCCTCCCATCAGCAACTCGCTGATAACCCTTCTCTGTGTTCACATATCCCCACCGCGCCACTCTGCCTTCTCCTCCCTCATCAAACCCTTGATTGATAGACCTCCTTACTCCTAACCACAGTCCTGACAAAGGGTTATATCCAAGGCGTTCACTTCTCAACGTCTTGATGCTGCCTTGCTTATTTTGTTCTTCCAGGTTCCTGCGTGTATATTTTGGATTCCGACACCGACTTTTTAAAAAAATTGTCTTCTTGTGTAATGGGCAGGAGTGAGTGAATGTATTGCCCCTCTTGTTATCCAACAGATCATATGGGCTGAATGGCTTTTTAAAAACCAGCTAGAGCTGCTGAAGGTGTTCATCTTTCTTTTAACCGTGGAAATGTTTAGTGTCCAGCAGTGATTTTGATTCATGTTACCTTTACCTTAAATGTTGTCCAGATTTGATACTTTAGTACCTTAGGAGGTGGCCCATTGTTCTGAACATTGTATAATCTTCACAGGACATTCCCACCCCTGATCGTATGACAGAAGGAAAGACATTGATGAAGCAGCTGAAGATGTTTGTGCCAAAGAAGCTACCCTGAGGATTGACCACAGACATATCCAGGGATTGGGAGGATTGATGTCCACTAGCCCCATTGTGTTCTCAAAAAAGTGGGGAGTTTACAACTGATTTTCATCATGTTAAATTTTGTTAAGTGTCTTTGATATCTTGCTCAATCAAGTACTGCCATGATATCAGGGCCTTTCACTTTACGCTGTGTTCATATTTTCTATCCATGACAATAGGCCAAGGTATATGTGTGGGGAGTGTTTCCTTCTCTCAGGAGGTCGTGACGGTTGGGACCAGACAGTTAGGGGAGGCTACATCACTGAAATGTTGTGGGGGGGGGCGGGGGTAGGTTGCGAATGCGTGTCAATGGATTTAGACCCGTCAGAGAGTTGAGGGCTACAAAGAATTGGGCATGAAGGAGAAATTGCGGTCGAGTGCAGATCAGCCCTAACTTACTGAATGGAAGGGCAGGTCTTAGTGGATATGTTGCCTGGTTTTATTCCAGTATACCCCAAAGTTCACTCATTTTGTGGCCTCTTCCATTTCCTGTGTTAGTGACTTCAAATAGCTGAATAGACTAATCCTGTTGCTGTGCAGCTGGATACTGGTGCTGCATGATCTGGTTACAGTTTTATAGGCCCAAGGGGCTTATTGGCCTCCTCCTGTAATTGTATATCAGTCTCCCGGGGCTGTAAAGCCTCATTATGTTCTGCTGTTGCTGAAATCCATATCGACTAAATCTACCGCCCTTGGAGAAAGTGAGCATGGCAGATGCTGGAGAGCAGTGTAGAAAAGTGTGGCACTGGAAAAACACGGCAGGTCAGGCAGCATCAGTCGAACAGGAGAATCGATGTTTTGGAAGTTCCTGACGATGGGCTTATGTCCGAAACATAGATTCTCCTGCCCCTCGAATGCTGCCTGATCTGCTGTGCTTTTCTAACATCACATGTTTCGACGTCTACTGCCCTACCCAAGTCAATCTGCCTGTTCACATTATCCAATTACTTTAAGAAAATTGTCAGGCACAAACTTCCTCTCACAAAGCCACACTTATTATTCCTAATCAAAGCCTGTCTTTCTAAATGCATATAAATCTTATCCCTCAGACCCTTCTCATATAACTTACCTGCCATGGATGATAAACCTACTGGTCTACAGTTCCAAGGCTTTTTTTGTTCAGTTCTTCTTGAATAAGGGCACAACATTTGCTATCCTCCAGTCTTCCGCGATGTCACCTGTGGTTAATGATGATCAATATTATAAGCCAGGGTCCCCGCCAATTCCTCTGGAGCCCCTTGAGGTGTTCTTTGATATATCGGGTAAGGACCGTGAGATTTATCCACTTTCCAACATTCTAGTACGTCCAAAACAAATCCCCTCTACTGTGATATGGATTGTCCCTAAGATATCACCACTAACTTCCTCAAGTTCTCAAGTCATCATGTCTTTCTCCACGGTAAACATAGATTAGAAATATTCGTTGAGGGCTTCACAAATCTCTTATAGTTCCACACATACTTGCACACATTGGTCTTTGAGGGGTCCTATTTTCTATGCAATTCTTGCTTTTTCTTTTAATATATTTAAAGTACCTTTTTGGATTCATTCTAATTTTCTCAGCCAAGGTTCTTTCTTACCCCCGTTTCGACGAATTCCTTCTTCAATAAACTTCTGTATCTCGTATATACCTCCAGGGATTCCCTTGATCCCAGCTACCTGTAGCTGAGCCACACCCCAAGTTCGAGCATGAACCTGTGGATCAGTTTTGTCCCTCTACATAGCTCTTTGAAAATTTCGTGTTTTACCCTTTCCCGAGTAGGACACTCTATATACTGCTTGAGGAAACTTTCCTGACGCATTTAACAGATTCTATCTCATCAAATCCCTTAACACTCTGGCCGTTCCAGTCTGTATTAGAAAAATTAAAATCGCCTCTTTCCCGGCAGATTTGTTACTCTCATTCCTGTTGACCATTTGGGGGCGTATAATACATTCCCAATCACCTCACCAACCCCTTCCTACTTCTTAACTCCACCCACAAAGCCTCAGTGGGTGATCAATCAGTTATTTTATCTCTGATTACTGCTATGGAACTCCCCTTAATGAGAAATGCAACTCCCCTCCCCTCCTTCCACCATCTCTGTCTCACCTAAAGCATATGTACCCTGGCACATTAAACTGTCAGTCCTATCCATCACTTAGCCATGTTTGTGTAATGGCGATAATATACCAGTTCCACCTACCTAACCACACCCTGAGTTCATTGGCCTGACCTGTCGGCCTTCTTGCATTGAAATAGATGCAATTTAATCCAAAAGGCAGTACTTTCAATCTGTCGTTTTCCAGCTAACTATTTCTGATTACTGTATCACCTTCCAGCCTCGCACTTGCCCCCCTGCTCTTGAGGATACCACCCCCTGCCAATCTAGTTTAAACCCACCCTTGTAACACTTGCAAAACTGGCAGCCAAGATATTGCTGTCCCCTCCAGTGCATGTCTCGGACGGTAATCTCCCTCTCAGGAGATTACCACTGTCAAGGTTTTTTTTAAATGTTTCTTCCAGCTCTCTGTAATCACGCTGCAGTACCTCGCCCCTACTTCTACGGGTATTATTTGTGCCAACGTGCACAATGATATCTAGCTGCTCACTCTCCCCCTTGAGAATGTTCTGCAGCCACTTGGAGATATCCTGGAACCCAGCACCTGGGAGGTAGCCCACCATCCTGGATTCCCGTTTGTGGCCACAGAATCTCCGATCAGTCCCTCCAACAATCGACCCTGCTATCTTTAACGTCCTGTTTACGTTTACCCTTTCCCGCTGTTCGGCAGAGGCAGTGGTAGTACCACCAACCTGGCTACTGCTGCGTTCCCCTGAATGGACATCCCCCCCAACAATAAAAAATGGTCTACTTGTTATCGAGAGGAATGGGCACAGGGGATTCCTGACACCCCCCCTCCCCCCCCGCCTGCAACCTTTGCCATTCCTGATGGTCGCCCAACTACTCTCTGCCTGGAACACGACAGGAAACAATGAACGCATGTTGGATTAAATTGTGTTTATTTAAACGCGAACAGGGCTGACAGGTAAAGCGAATGAACTCAGGGCGATGAACGTTGGTCTGGAATATTACAGTAATTAAAGAAAAATAACTAGGGTTGTGTCTTGGATGTGGCCACCAAACTAAAGCACTTAACTACGAAGTTCTCAGTATCTCCGATGATACTGAGTGCATCATAAATTAGATTACCTACAGTGTGTAAATAGGCCCTTCGGCCGAACGAGTCCGTGCACCAACCCACCGAAGAACCACCGAGAACCGACCCCAGACCCACCCCCCTATACCAACACTACAGGCAATTTAGCATGACCAATTCACGTAACCGACACATCTTTGGACTGTGAGAGGAAACCGCAGCACCCAGAGGAAACACATCCAAACACGAGGAGAACGCGCAAACTCCACACAGACAGTTGGCCAAGGCAGGATTTGAACCCTAGTCCCGGGTGCTTGGAGGCAGCAGTGCTAACCACTGAGCCACCGTGCCGCCCACAGTAGCTCGCTAACATGGTAGCCCAGGAGCTGAAGCAGGGTGCAGTGCCCACACGTGGAGCCACCAGGGCCGGTGGAAATCTTCCTGAGCTGCCACATTCCACAAGAGGAACGTGCGGCTGCCCTAAATGCCATCTAGACTGATGTAACAATAGAGTGAAAAGGACTTTATTTGAGTATACCACTAATTTTTGCTGAGCTGCTGTTGTCCGAAGCTTCTTGTGTCAAAGCCTTACTGCTTACTCGGCTACAACGGCATGTCTGTCTATCCCTCCACATTTAGATTTGGTCAGGGAAGGGAGAAGACACTACAGTGATGTGGCGTTTGGGCTTTCAGCACTCCTTGACACCTGGCCCCTGACTACCTTCTCCCCAGTGCAGGTCTCTGCTCGGCCTTGTAGAGTATCTTGCTGAGGTCTTCCTTCTGGTAGTGGTGACTGTGTCGATGCAAATCTTCACCCCGACTGGCAATCCGTGTTGTTACAGTCCTCTGGTACTTTCTGTCTGTTAGTATTGCGTTTATGAATTCCTTGAATCCCTCGCTTGCATTCCAAACTATGTCTCACTCCATAGTGAGAGAGGTTGATGTTCTTGTGAATACAGGACTATTGGAAAAGAACACCATTAGACATAGGGGCAACAATGTGTCTGTCCGCTCACTGAGTCTGCTTTTCCTTCGATTTTGTTATATTAATTTTGATAATACCCCATTCCACTTTCCTGCGATTTCCCCGTAACACGTGTATAAAAATCTGTCTGTCTCAGCCTTGAAGAGATTTAATGATCCAGCCTCAACAGCCCTCCGAAATTTCTACAATTGTTTCCCTCTCACTGATGTGAGACTTGGTGGCCTTTAACCTGGTGATTTGTCCACTCTATCTGGCATAAACTTCCAATTCTGCCTTAGCTCCTCCAAACTGAAGACCGATTCGTCGGATGTGTTTAACATATTCGCTGGCTCTGTGAACAGGCTGTCCCCTTAGTCCCTAATACTCCCATTTTTTCCCGCATTATCCTCTTCCCCTTATAAACCCAAAAAATGACTTTGGATTCTTGCTAATCTTACCCACTAATGTTTTATCACCCCTCCTTCTGCACTTCCACTGACTTTTTAAGTTTAGTCCTCCACTTTCTATATTCTTTTAGGATTTTCATTGACCTGCTCATTTGGTACCTGCTTTAAGATTCTCTTTCCTTTTTCATCCTTTTCGGAATTTGTGTCGACATCTGAGGTTCTCTGGGTTTGTTTTCACAAATTTTATCTTTGGTGTAAAATGCTGGGCGAACAATGTCATCAATTCAAATTTAATTAAATGATCCCCCAACCCCTGTCCCCCCTTGTTCTGTTACAGTTTCACCCAGAAGAATCTACACTTTAGCCAGATCCTGTCATTTCTTCCCATAAAATCTGTCTCCCCAATGCAACAAGCTTTTATTTTTTTAACATTTTTGAGGCCTTTTCCTGAGCAAAGTCAAATGTGTGATATCACGGTCACTGGTCCTATAATGCTCTCCCACGTCTGTCTGGAACAGCTGAATGGATTCGTTCCCCACAGTGACCCAGCTCTACACTGCCCATTGTTGTTTCTGCTCTATGTTGACATAAGATGTTCTCTGGAATAAATTTCAAAATACCTGCCCCCTCTTAAAAAGTTATCACTGACCTAATGAATGTTTGGAATTGACATGCCTGAAGAGAATGATCCTATTATTGTTTTTACACACCTTACACACCTTGGTTATATACCTGCTCTCGTACTTTCCTTTATCTGGGGGTCTAATAATATAACAGTGTTTATGTCATGGTTTAGACCCTGAGCTCTAACCACCAAGCCTCATTAAAAGATCCTTTCAAGATATTGTCCCTTCTTACGCCAGTATCTGACTCCATAGTTAATAAGGCAATACCACCTCCTCTTTGACCGTCTCTCCTGTCCTTACTATAGCTCTGGTACTGCTGAAAATGTGTTGCTAAAAAAGCGCAGCAGGTCAAGCAGTATCCAAGGAGCAGAAAACGGCAAATCTCCTGCTCTTTGGATGCTGCCTGACCTGCTCCACATTTCCAGCAACGCATTTTCAGCTCTGATCTCCAGCATCTGCAGTCCTCACTTTCTCCTGTAGTTCTGGTACCACAGAGTATTGCGTTGTCAGCCTTGACTTCCCTCAAACACATCTCAGAAAGGGCAAAAATGTCACACTTCCACATGTCACCTCGTTTCCTTATCATATCTATCTGTCTGATAATATTACCTGCATTAAGGTAAAGCACATCCGACCTGGAATATGTCACTTGGAACACTCTGTACCTCGGAGTTCTTCGGTCATTCATTGCTCGTTATCACCCTGTCCATTTCATGAACCAAAATTGTAACTCTGTGACTGAATGAATAGTTGTTGAATTTTAATTTCGTTTTTAGTAAATGTGCTCATCAAATGCAACTTTCCAGAATTGAACAGTCAGATCCAGGTACAACGAGTTTCTGCTGATTAGTTCCCTGCTCAGTGTAAAGAGGCGACCGCCCTCAGTAATGAGAAAGTGAGGACTGCAGATCCTGGTGATCAGAGTCGAAAATTGTGGCGCTGAAAAAGCACAGCCAGTCAGGCAGCATCTGAGGAGCAGCAGAGTCAAAGCTTTCGGCATCTGCCCTTCCCATGTTTTCCATTCCATAATACACAGAATGTTGGGAACCATACTTGCTCATGAAGGCAGCACTTTGGTTAGGCCACAGTTGGAGTACTGTGTGCAGTTCTGGTCGCCTCACTTTAGGAAAGATGTGGAAGCTTTGGAGGGTGCAGAGAAGATTTACCAGGATGTTGCCTGGAATGGAGAGTAGGTCGTACGAGGATAGGTTGAGAGTTCTCGGCCTTTTCTCGTTGGAAAGGCGAAGAATGAGGGGTGACTTGATAGAGGTTTATAAGATGATCAGAGGAATAGATAGAGTAGACAGTCAGAAACTTTTTCCCCGGGTACAACAGAGTGTTACAAGGGGACATAAATTTAAGGTGAAGGGTGGAAGGTATAGGGGAGATGTCAGGGGTGGGTTCTTTACCCAGAGAGTGGTGGGGGCATGGAATGCGCTGCCCGTGGGAGTGGTAGAGTCAGAATCATTGGCGACCTTTAAGCGGCATTTGAATAGGTACATGGATGCGTGCTTAATCTAGGTTAGAAGTTCGGCACAACATCGTGGGCCGAAGGGCCTGTTCTGTGCTATATTGTTCTATGTTCTATGTTCTATGTTCTATGTTCAGAGCCCTGAAATGGAAAGCAGTCAATCAGTTGGTTGGACAGGGAGTAAACAAGTTGAGATGAAATACAGACTGATTGAAGTACAAACATAAGGATAGATAAATCACTCGGCCAGAGGGAAACGCCCTAGGTTACTACAGGAAGGAAGGGAAGAGATTTCTGTGCCTTTGGCGATGGTCTTTGCGTCTTCACTCTCCATTGGAGTAGCGTCGCATGATTGGAGGGTGGCAAATGTTACTCCCTTGTTCAGGCAAAGAAACAGAGATTGTCCTGAGAATGACAGACCAGTCAGTTTTACATCAGTATTCGGCAAAGTATTGGAGAGGATTCTGAAAAATCATAGCCTGATTAGAAATAATCAGCTTAGCTTTGTGAGGGGCAGGTCATACCTCACAACACTTACTGGATTCTTTGAGGATGGGATTAAACGCACTGAAGAAGGTAGAGCAGTGAATGCCGATTGCATGGTTTTTAACAAGGTGTTTGATAAGCTTCCCCGTGGTAGTTTCATTCAGAAAGTAAGGAGGCATGGCATACAGGAAGTCCTATCTGTCTGGATACAGAATTGGCTAGCCCATAGAAGACAGGGGGTGGTAGTAAATGGGAAGTATTCAGTGTGGAACTAGGTGAGCAGTGGTGTTCCGTAAGGATCGGTTCTGGGACCTCTGCTGTTTGTGATTTTGATAAATGACTTGGATGACGAAGTGGAAGGGTAGGTTCGTAGGTTTGATGATTGAACACAGGTTGGTGGAATTGTTGATAGTGTGAAAGGCTGTTGTCGTTTGCAACAGGACATTGACAGGATGCAGGACACGGCTGCTCAGTGGCCGATGGTGCTCAATATAGCAAAGTGGTATACGATTTATTTTGGAATGTCGAATTTGAATGCAGAATATAGGGTTAAAGGCAGGATTCTTACATTGTGGAGGAACGGGGGATCATATGGTCGATGGTATAGCTCCCAAAAAGTTTCTACCCAGGTTTATAAGGTTGTTAAGAAGGCGTTTGATGTGGTCATTAGCCGAGGGATTGAGTTTAAGAGCTGCGAGGTTATGCTGTAAATCTATGGAGCCCTGGTGAGTCCACACTGAGAATATTGTCATCATTTCTGGTTGCCTTGTTATTGGAATGATGTGGAAGCTTTGGTGAGGGTGCTGAGGCGATGCTGTCTGGACTGGAGGTCATGTTTTATAAAGAAATTTGAGGGAGCTAGGGTGTTTTCCTCATCGGAACGAAGAAGAATGGAGCGTGACTTGACAGGGGTGTACAAGATGATGAGAGGCATAAATAGATTGGATAGCCAGAGACTTTCTCCCAGGGTGGAAATGGCTCTCGAGGGGGTATGATATTAAGGTAATTGGAGGAAGGTTTAGGGTAGCCTTCTTTGGTAGGTTCTTTACACAGAGAATGTTGGGTGTGTGCAATGAACAGCCAGCAGTTGTATTAAAGTCAGCTATGTTAGGGATATTTAATTGGATAGGCACATGAATGATAGTTTAATGAAAGGTATGTAGTTTAGTCTGATCTCTGAGAAGGATAAAAGGTTGACAGAACGTCAAAGGCAGAAGCGCTTGCGCAGTGCTGCACTGTGCTGCACTGTTCTATGTTTCCAGTTTCACCCAGCTTGTGGATTCTCATCAATTGTTGAATGTGAGAGTGAGTGATGTGTGTGACATCAGGAAGCTTTGGAGGGGTGTAAGGCCAAAACCTCCAGTTATGGTGTGCATTGTTACAGTCACCTGAAAGCCAGTATGATATGTGTGGTTATTTAAACCAGACGGAATCCACCAAGTTCAGTTATTAATGTGATTTTTGGATTGCCGATTGCTGCTGGTTTCTTCACATACATTCTACTGTGTAATCCATGTAGTAATCTCTGACCATTCACAGAGATATACAATTTTATTTTGATACTGGAGAATGTGAAGGTGACATTTATTGGATATGGAGTTACAGGTTTCCTTGTGAGACCCAAGGCACTGCAATAGTTTGTCAACTTGTTAACGTTTTCACCCATGTCTAATCCGGGGTGCAGATGTATGGAGTCTGGGAGGCAGGTCAGACCTCATCACCATAGGTAACTTGTATGGTGTGCTTCTGGCTTTCCATGTCTATACGTCTGGTCTCTGGGCCAGGCTCTTATGAAGATGAATTTTAAAACTTGGTTGCTGGTCAGCCATTAGTATTTAACCTGGAAAACATTTGTACCTAAACTCAGACCAGTGATAGTCTGTTGGCGGGTTCTCCACCTGCCCAAGGTGGATTCCAAATTATTTGTTTTGAAGTAATGTTTCACTGACTGCCCTGACCAAGGTTAGAAGATCAATGCACAGATTTTGGAACAGACCACTGAGTCTCTGTGTATCACAGGCAGTTGTGAGGTCCAATAATACTGTAAATGATTTCAGATCTATTTGAAGCAATTTTCAGCGTAGTTCATTGCAAGGTGTTGAGATTACTGACCCGAACAATAATCGGATGTTTGCTATATTTCATGAATTGGGCAAAAAATAAGATGTGAACGATAATCATTCAACTGAACTCTAATCTCTTAAATCAATTATGTTGATTCTATACTTATGGAACTAAAATATAACTCCTGTCAAGATTTTCTCACACAGAAATAAAGTATGTACATCTTATTTTATCGAAGAAAGAACATAACTGTTGTGATCAGAATTGCACACAGAATGTCAGGATTCAAAGCTATGTTTTGCCTCTCCAATATTTTTAAAGTGGTTGGCTTCTGAATGATTATATGCTCAGAGTGAGCAAACGATTGAACATACAAATAGAATTAGCGTTCTCATACAATCAGTTTAATTTCTCACTGAAATGTACGATCTTCAGCAATTTCACAGCAATTTAAAAATGGCAATTATTCAACATGGACTGTGAATATTAAACTAAATAAATTATTTGTGTTATCAAATTTTAGTGAAACATAATTTGAAAACTTCCAATTTTTAGAATGAATGATGTTTAATATGAAATGTGGAGAGTGAAAAAAGCAACGAACATAATATCGTTTCAATGAAAAGTCAGAGCTTTCCAAACAGTTTTGTGACAAAGCAATGATATATTTGTTTTAGTAATTGGAATACAACATGTAAAATATTCATGTTCTGAGCAATAATTGTCTTTCATAATGAAACTGACCTTGCAATACTTGCATTTTAAATGCTTGTGCTGCACCAACTAATCAGATATTTGTGTGCATTTACACGGTGAAATAATTGGATAATGACTTTTATTCACAGCTGGCATATATTAGAGTACAAATCTTTAAAGTACAGGAGGAGGCCATTGGCCATTATGTATGAATCAGCTTCAAAAATGTCTCCCAAGCACCCCCCCCCCCCCATTTGCCAGTCCTCCCTATTTATCCCGTTAAATTCAAATGTATATCCAGTTCTCTTTTGAATCTTCATCCACAACTTCCCCAGCCAGTCAATTCCAATCCGTAACAACTCTCTAAATAAAGACGTTTTCCTTATTTCACTCCTAGCTCTTTTGCTGACAAACTTGAAATTAGAACTCTTTGATGCTGTAATGCCAACTCATAGAGTATTTTTCTACTCTGCAATATTTTTCATACTTTTGAGCACCGCAATAAATTCACATCTTTGCCTGTTCTGCTCCAGGAACAATAAGCTTTGTAATAACTGTAACAAACACTACAACGGAAAAACAAGCAGAAAACTAGTGGCCAGTTTTCTGAACATCAACTAACTAAAAAAGACATGATCCCAACACTAATTTCTTACGTACTGATGAGGAAGTACGCAACTTGACTAGGTCTGCATATCCATTCTAGGACAGGCCAATCAGAGACAAACACAACAATTCCTAGAAACATGGTATTCCAACCGGAACTCCATTAACAACCACATCAATTTTGACTCCATCTACCATCCTCTGAGATAAAGGGCCGGAAATGACATCATAGACACAGGAAATTTCATTACCAGCTGAAGGAAACCGAAACATTTAAATAGAAAGTGGGAGATAACACCAGCACTTCACTGGAGGCTCACTTACTGAGTTCAGTCAATGGAACAAACTAGATCTGCCATTAGCTATTGCTTCAGAATATATCTGAGTGCTTGTGGCTGCCACCACAGAGAATAATTGGATGAAAATGCGAGCCTGCACCACCAAGTGCATATCCAGAGGCTTTTTAAAAAAGTTTGTGAGATTACCTGATCAATCACCCGCCTAGGAAATGCATTCCAGACACATGTCACCAGGGGCAGAACGGCGGCTCAGTGGTTAGCACACCTGCCTAAGAGCGCTGGAGACCCAGGTTTGATTCCAGCCTCGGGGAACTGCCTGTATGGATTTTGCACATTCTCCCCGTGTCTGCGTGGGTTTCCTCTAGGTACTCTGGTTTCCTCCCACAATCCAGAGATGTGCAGTTAAGTGAATTGGCCATGCTAAATTGCCCAAATTGTTCAGGAATGTGTAGGTTCGATGCATTAGTCAGGGTTAAATATAGGAGTAACGTGTTTGGGTGGGTTACTCTTTGGAGGATCAGTGCGAATTTGTTGGGCCGTTGGGCCGAATGGCCTGTTTCCACACATAGGAACTTTATTTTCTATGTCTGTGCCACCCTCTCAGTTCAATACAGACTCCACAAATCCTCTCTCAATCCCTTGCCTTTCACTTTAAGTATGTTTCCCTTTGTTTTTGACCCTTCGAGTAAAGGAAACAGCTGCTGTCTGTTCATCCTCTGCATACCCATTATGCTCTTATATACCTGTACCATGTTTCCTCATCAACCCTTCACTGCTGCAAAGAAAAAATGAGAAAGTTTAGTCCTCGCCCTTCAAAGTTTGAGAACTCACTTGTCTTATTAATTCAGATGTGCATCCGCTCACATTTATCAGTGTTAAACTTCATCGGCCATTAATCTGGATATAGAAATCATCTGTTTATATCGTCCTGTTGCCTAACCCTTTCCTCCTCACTGTGAAGCACCCAGCTAATCTTTGTGTCATCCCCACCATTAGTTATCATTCCACTGCCATCCATCTTCCACATTCTCACCATTATCATTTATGAATATCAGAAACAAACCTTGATTTCCTTCTTGTTCTCCAGATGTTATCCACAAATGAGTAATTAAAAATTCCAGGCTCTTCTTGCTCTTATTTTGGGGAATTTACAGAGTGATGTAGTTAACACCTATTATGAGGATGCTGCAAATTGCGACACAAAGTTAAATTCACCTTTTACATTCTGTCGCTCAACATGTCTTATTCATTAACCTTGGAACTAATTTAGGATGAACTATGGTTTGGCAACTTGTACTGGAATATTAGCCTTTTGTGTGGCACTGTTCTTTGTAACAATAGTCAGAACTGAAGAAATTTTGCATCTGCAGGATGGGCACAGACTCATTGGTTGAATCAGCTAATGTGATGAGGATAAATATTCAATTAAATTCTATGTTATGGAACAAACTGCAGGAGATCAAATCATATTTTCATGTCTACCTTGAATTGGAAGCAAATCCCGACTGATAAAAAATTCAAAAATGTTGAGACAAAACCAGGGGAGAAAAAAACACGTCACCTGCATTTGACAGAGATAGGAAACTGCAGAGTAAATGTAAAATCTGATAAAGAATCAAGTGATAGAAAAAGAAGTACATCAAATCTTAATTTTCAATCGAATCAGTTCCCAATTTTCCTGAACAGTCGTTGTTTTCACCCAACCTCACTTTTCCAAAACCTAGCTTTTCCCTGTCACTAAAACTTCATTAGCCATTCTTCCTCCCCTTCCTACTCTTTCTTTACACTTCTACTTCCCTTGCACTACCCCTTCTGCTGCCACCTTCTCTTCCATTGATGAGATCTCTTCACACCCTTCTTCTGCCACTCCAACTGTAAGTTACACCATTTCCCTCGTTAATCCTACTTCCACTGACCATCCCTTACCCTTTTTGCTTTCCACTGTGATGATGGGAGCTGCTGGCTTCGGTGCTGCTATTGTTCATCAGTGAATGATGAGATTGAGACGATCAATGCCCAATAGGAACAGACAATCGTGTATGTCTATACTTTTCCAATGCACCGTGAATCGGGTCCTTTTTTCCCCATAGAGACTGGAACTTTTTTCTGTCTCTCTGTCACAACGCTTAACCAAACAGCCTCATCCCAAATAGGAAAAACCTCTCCTCAGAATCAGATGTCCATGCATCTGTTTGTCCTTAAACATTGCGAGGACAGTGACCACATTGTTCAAATATGCCGTGTTCTATCCTTTTGCTCTTTAGTATTTTAACTGATTTTCCAATGTCAGTTGAGGTGAGATCAGAGTAACTTCCCTTGCCATCAAAGTAGTATTTGAATCTTGCAGCATCATTGACCCTCAGGAAAATGTAGTCAACGGGAATCAGAGGAAATTCTGTGCTGGTAATTTCCTCAATGAATAATGACATCTTCCCTAGAGCTATTGGGAATGACAAATAAACTCTGCACTTGCTAGTGCCTTCCAAAACCATGGATGGATTTGTCTTATTAATAACATCAAGATATATTCAGTTTTCACAGTTTGGTCTAAAATCTCAGAAAAGTAAGACCTTGCTTGATGAGTGTCACCCCAATGAAATCATTGCATTACAATAAGGTAATGAGTCCGATTATTTTCAATCATTTACTTTCTGAGGGCAGGGCGTGCGGTGTCGTTGACACTGAGATCAACATTTTCTCTGTTCAACTGCGTCACATCACATTGGCTCAAGGCTGCACCATTCCCCAATTCTACTTCATTCTCCAGCTCATTCGCTATGCTTGCCCACATACGAGGCCCACAAGATGGAATAACTTACAGATGCCTATGAGCCTCTGGAACCTGCCACCCCACCCATGCCCTGCAATCTGAGTCCATCCCCTCCCCCAAGCCCACCCGCCTGTCGTGTATTCACTATCCTTCCCAACCTTCCACGCTGTAATGCTGAATGTTCTGTACTCAGCAAAGGTCTCAGCTTTATCCTTCTGTGCCCCCACTTTAATGAATTTCAGGCACAACATAATGTTGAACTCCTCTTCCACTGTCTTCTCCTCGGTGTCCCATTCTTTGTGCAAGAGTAGACTCCCCATCCCATAGACCCTTCGCCCAGCTCCGACACTCTCCCTCCACCTGGACCCTTTCCTCTGGCGTTTACTTGAACACAATCTGTTGGTTGAGAACGCTCCATGTGAGTTTGGTTATCTTAAATTCTCTATATTCCTCTCACCATATCCAACCTATCACCCTCTGAACAGACTGTACAGTGTAGGCTTCGATCCAACCCTGACTATGTTATTCAGCCGATAAGGGTGGTGCTGCTATACTCTGGTGGACTCACCTCTACATTTTAGTGGCTGAGTGCCAGCTCTCAGATAGCTCCACATTTACCTGCTTGTCCATTACCTTACCAGGACCAATCAGGTTATTTTATTAACTACATCTGACCATATTTCATCTGGAGATTCCCACCCATTCCCCCCCCCACTCCCCAAACACACACACACTCACCGGCACCTAACAGTCCCGAGTCTGACGGTACTCTGACAGCAGGGTTCACTTTTATCTCCTCCTGAAAATCCACAAAATGAACTGCCTGGGCAGACTCATTGCTTCAGCGTGCTCCTGCCAGACAGAGGCGGTGCATGGATACGTACGTGGGCCCAAGTTATATCTGTTCCTTCTTGGGGTACGTAGACCATTCCTTGTTCCAGTTCTATTCCAGCAACTCTTACTCCGATACGTAGATGATATCATAGCTGCTGCTCCTCTCTCTCGTCCAGAATTGGAAAAGTTCATCGTTTCCAATTTGCACCCCTCCCACTTTCACCTGATCTATCTCTGTCTCCTCCCTTCCGTTCCTCGACATCTCTCCTTCTTCGTATGGGGATAGACCAGCCACTGATATCCAGTATTAAACCACCAACTCCCACAGCTACCTGGAGTACGCATCCTCACACCCTGTTTCCTGCAAAGGCTCCATTCCATTCTCTCAGTTCCTCCGTCTCCACCGCATTGCTTCTGATGATTTCAACTACAAAAATGTGGCCTCTGAAATGTTCATCTTCTTCCTCACCCGAGAATTCCCCAGCACTGCTGTCGGCAGGGCCCTCAACCTGTTCCAACCCACCTCCTGCACTTCTACCCTCAGCCTCTTTCTTCCCTCCTGCAACAGTGTTAGAGTTCTCCTTGTCTTTACCTATCAACCCACCAGCGTTTACATGCAGAGGATCATCAGTCCGCATTTCCCCCACCTCCAGCAAGATGCCACCACTCGACACATATTTGACTCCTCTCCCTTTTCGGCCTTCTGGAGGGCCATTTCCTCCAGGACACCCTGGTCCGCTCTTTATTCATTCCCAACACCTCCCCCAACCTCCCCCACCCCCACCACAGTACAACTTCACTTTCCCCTGCCGGAGGTGTTACATTTCCCATTTACCTTCTCCCTCCTCACTATCCAAGGGGCCAAACATACCTCCCAGGTGAAGCAGCATCCTACAAAATTTTCCACAATCCGGTCTACTACATTCGCTGCTTACATTGTGGTCTGCCCTACATTGGGGAAACTAAAGGTAGACTGGGTGACCACTTCACAGAAAACTTCCAGTCTGTTCAGATAGCATTTATTATTGCTGCCATTCAATGTAGAAGTTATACAGTTGACAGGGCGAGAAACCATACTTGCTGATAAGGTGTCATAACTTCGATGAAGAAAAGCAGAGGCGTTTTGTGATTGGAGTAAACTGACTGAAATAGAATGGAGTTGTGAATGTTTCCATGCTTAGTGTCAATGCAATATATATGTTTTGTAGTCTACTATAACAATAAGAATAAAGGGTTTAAAATGAGGCTATCTTTGTATATTGATGCATCTTTTTTTTTCAAAGGAGGAGTTATGACTATACTATCACTTTACAAAGGTTACTTTGACGTGGGTATTTTATTGAAGAGAGGTCTTAAAGACAGAGGTGCAGAACTGCTGCCTGGAAATGGCAGAAGTATATAACTGTGGAGTCCTTTAGGTTTTATTAAAATAGTGTTAACAATGGAAGCTGCTGGTGATCCCAGAAGAGTTGGAAGTTTCAATACATGTTTCCGAGCCGCTCTTTTCTCTGAAAACTCTTTTTAAGTTTCTTCCTCCTGGATTGGAGAACTGCACGTAAGATTTGTGTATGAATTTACCTTTTTGTCAAGAGGCACGTTAATGGGATGTTCCTGTTTTAGAACAGTTGATTAGTAGAAGGTAATGTATCTATTGTTTGTATAAGTGTTCCAATAGAGAAGCTATCCCAACTGTTCTTCAATTTGATTGTGTTTTGACTAGAGCGTTTACATGGATTGCATTTTGCTTAACGTTGAGTGGATTGCCCAGTCACAACACATCTGGATCATCCAATTCACATCTATGTTTTAAAAAATGAAAATATGTTGAGGGGGTCTGGTCTGGTCCATAACACTTGCAGATGAGGGGCTTCTGTTAGTGTCCTGTTATTGAAAAGTTAGTGGAGGTGCTGGGGATGGTTTGCAGTACATTGTGCTGTGAGCTGCCGCAGACATTCAGGGATACCTGAGTAGTTTGTGACCCAACTCTGGATGGAGCATGGATACTGTAGTTACAGCATCTGGGCCTGCAACATGAACAACAAATGGAGCTGAGGTTGCAGAGAGGGAAGCTCTGAAACTACGGAGAGAGTGTGTGGGGGGAAAGGGATTTGCTGTATCCACCGCAGGTTTTTCAAGACCAGCTTCCCAAGCCCCACTTAACCCGGGATCAGAGTGTGAGGGGACCCTGATTGAACAAGGAGCTGGCCACAGAGCGGTGTCGCCTCCTTTAACACGGCCTGCAGCTTCACACCAGGGGGAGGATGGTGCTGCCAGTGGCTGTTAGGGTCACTGTTTCATTCAGTTTCTATGATCTGGAACGTTCCAGGCAGGAGTGGGTGAATATCCATCATCTCCCAATATCTCAGCATCAGTGTCACCGTTCAGTGATGGAGGATCTATGTGGTAGATGAGGTGAATGTTTTCTCCTCTGCAGGATGTATCCCTGTTTTCCCAGTATAGTGGGATTCCCAATGGTATACATAGCTCTTTGGGGTCCCCATGTCAATGAGGAGGGGTAGAAGAACTGAAGGAGCTCTTACCTCATTAATGTTGCAGTGTGCCCAGAAACAGTACAGCATGTTGGTGAATACCCACTGTCCTTGCAGCAGCCACAGCCTCTTCATTCAGAAACAGCCATTCCCATTGTCCTCGGATATAAATTTGGAAAGAAAGGATGGAATATCAGATTAAAGCCCTGTGTACATGGCTCAAAACACGCTCGCCCTCACCACTCCCCACCACCAACCAATTGCATCAATATATCCCGTTTGTACTGACAGCATAGGAGCTAATGTGAACATCAGATGGATCAACACTTCCCATGTCTGAATGGGCCAGAGTGAAGCCTCCAGAACACGCTGTTTCACTCGACTCTGTAATCCCTCTCCATTACAGGATAATACTGCCTTACAAACTCTCTGAAACAGATTGCAGGTTGTATATTCAGTTATATCCCACCTGGTAAACTATTATTCATTGACTTTACCTGTCTATATCAATTTTCAGAATCTCCACATTCTCTTGATAACTTACTTTCTTGCCAAATTAGTGTCATCACCAAATTTAGTAGCAGTAAATCTGTTCAACTCCTTCTGATAATTGATATAGATTGTAAAGAGGTGAGGACTCAGCGCTGGTCACAGTGCGACTCCACTGGCTACGCTCTGTCGAACTGATTGAGACTGGTATATCCGGCGTGCCTGCTTCCTGCTTCATAATCAGTCCTCCCCCATTCTGGTGTAGCACAGTCGAAGGACTGAATAAGAACAAGGAGCATCAGTCAGCAATCCAGCCTGATCCGCCATTTAATACAATCATGGCTGATGTCATTATGGCCTCAGTCCCATTTTCTTGGTGCTCTCCCTATCCCATCATTTACTCAATGTCCCAGCACTCATTGCACTCTGGGACTGTGAATTACACAGATTCACAACGCTTTGAGAGAAGTAAATTCCCCTCACCCCTGTTTTAAATCTGCTCTGCCTAATCCTAAAACTATGATCTATTGTCCTAGTTTGCCGCACATGAGGAAATATCCACTCCACACCGACATTGTCAATCACCTTTAACATCCTCCAGTCCTCAATGAGGTCTCCTCTCATTCCATTTCTCTATCCAAGTGAATACCTTCCTCCGAAACCCATGTCCTCTTATTTTGAAGCTTAATCTTTTGTACAGCGCTTTAATCAATGTTTTCTCAAAATCCAAATACTTTACCCTTCCAGTATCCTATTGTTTCCTTTGTCACATATTTAATGAACTCGAACAAATAATTTCCTAAAAAAACAATGCTGATTCTGCTGTATTCAATTTTGACGTTGCAAATCCCCTGTTGTTAATTAATTAATAATGGATTCCCACAATTTCCTTTAATTCCCAACAGATTGCTCACTAGTTTTATTCATCACTGAAGATGATTATCCTAATTCCTACCCTTTCTGTAATCTCCAGGTTCCCTTTGCCGTGTTCCTGTGTAACAGGAACAACGCTTTAAAAGATCTGCTCCAATCGCTGTGGATGAGGCATGAATGTCTGAATGGAATAATTCTGTTCCTGGTTTACACACTCAATGGGCTGAATGTCCGCATCGTGTTCCTACATTATAGTCTCAATGGACGGAACATCCTGATTTACATTTTCAAGACCTGCTTCTCCTCTTCCTGATGATACATCAGGAACTTGAGGGCTTGTGAAATCTTCTTGTAACTATGTAACTTTTTGAGGAGCTGAATTGTCTCTTCATATTCCTTCATAACAGACTCATACTGAACAATCACCTCCTGCATCCCTGAAATGGGATCAAGAGAGTAATTGTTCTTCTCGTGTTCCCATATAACACATACATGTGTGAATGAACTCTTCCTTTCCGTAACAAGTCTCAAATAATTTTATCCCCTTCTCTAATTCTCATGCTGAATAACCTCTTCCAGTGTCTTCCATTTCCTGTGTTACAGACTTGAGGAAGTTGAATGGACCGATCCTCTTTCTGTGTAACAGGATACTGTGCTGCACAGCCGACTCTGGGTCCAGTGTTAAAGGATCGAGGAGCTGATTGGTCTCCTCCTGTAACGGTATATCAGGCTCCAGGGGCTGAAAGTCTCATCCTGTTCTGGTGTAATAGGGTCAAAGGCTTGAATATCCTTCTGCTGTTCCTGTGTAACAGGCCGGAGAAGTGAAATGGATTCCTCCATTGGCTGTGGAATTGTCTTCTGTTGCTGACTCCTCCCGGTGCTCTATGTAAAAATACGATCATCTTTCATTCTCATAAACTCCAATGTGTATTGGATCTAACTGATCATCATTTCGTTATAAGCTAACACCTTCATTGAAGGAATCAGTTGAGGGAACCATCTCTGAGCTGCTTCCAATATACTAATGTCCTTTCTTCAGTGAGGAGACTAAATGTGTACACCAGACTCCAGATGTGATCACACTAGGATACTGTACACCAGCAGCAACACTTTACCAGCCCGATGTAAGGTTCACACCCAGTTTAGAGCAGCCTCAGTTGCCTGGGAGAAATGCACAGCTTTGCTGAGAGATCTTACTTCTCTTCTCCACCATCATAACGGGAGATCGATTGAAAATATCACAATGACACTTGAGAAGAACGAATAACGTGACGAGATTATTTTAACGTCCACAAAAGCCTCACAAAATGTCTCACATGAATCTACCATTAATCTCCCCAGAGGCCACATCGCTCAGATTCCACGGAACCTGATAAGGTAGAACTTATAGACAGCAAGGTGAAGCAAACATCGATGGAAGTTATATATAAAAGTGAAAGCTGCAATACAGAGGTTGGTTATGTTATAAAACAGGGAAACATATATGTAGGCATGTGGGTACTACAATGAAAATGACCAGCTTCAAGCTGCAGCTAAACTGTGTTATCCTATGTTAATGCTAATGCTGGGAAAAATGGATTTCATGACCATGTTTGAGATGGTTTCCTTTAACAGTATGTTAAGCACGGAGGTAGACGTCAGGCGGTTTTGGAATTGATGTTATGTGATCAGAAGAGTTAATTGAAAACACTGCTGTAAAGGAGGTGCTTGGAATATTAATCATAAGGTATTGAATTTTATGTGATGTCTGAATACAAAAGCTTTTTTTTGAAATTGTGGTTATAAACCTGAGTCATGCAAGTGATGAATGTATGAGGGGCAAATTGTAATTCAGTGAATTGGAGAAGTACATGAAAAAGATTTACTGGCAGACAGGCAATGGTTGGTGTTTTAATAAACACTATAACGTACAATATATGAATATCCACCACAGGGCAAACAGCAAAAGGGTAAGGTGATTTGCCAATAGCTAACAAAAGAAGTTAAAGATTGCATTAGATCAAAGGAAGCAGCTCAGAAAAATGCCAGATATTTTGGTAAACAATGGATTCAGAAATATTTCGGACCCAGCAAAGGAGGATCAATGAACTTATTAGAGGGTGCATACATGAAGATCAGTGGTCTGCACAACATCGTAGGCTGAAGAGCCTGTTTTGTGCTGTACTGTTCTATGTTCTATGTTCTATGTTCTCAAATAAAAAGAACAATGCAAAGAACGAATGCAAACTAGCAAGAAACGTAAAGATGACCAAACGCTTCTCTCGATACTTGATGGCAAACTGAAGGCAAAGACACGTGTGGAATGGTGAATATCCACACAAGATAATTTATTGCAGAGAACTAGGAAATTACAGAGAAATTAAACAGTTACTTTCATGTCTATCTTATTAGAGGCAAGATTAACTGATGGAGAAACTCAGTTTGTGTTATCCAGTGATTGAAAAAATGAAAGGAGATCGCAGTGAAGATTAGAAAGTTCACACAGAGAGACGGACTGACACAGGGGCCTGGAGAAGTGCTGCCAAGCAAGGTTAGGGAGAATCCCAAGAAGTTCTCCACGTACATTAATCAGAACAGAATAACCAGGAAACAATTAGGGCCTATTAGAGACCAACGGGGGTCTCTGTGTGTGAAGCTGGAGAACATTGATCGATTGTTACATAAGAGTTCCATATCTGTTTCACTTTGGAGAAGGAAGATGCAGGAACAGAATTCAAGAAGATGGATTGGGAAGCTCTTGAACAGATTGATATAAGATGTGAGAGGGATCGGAGGATTTGGCTGGTATAAAATTGGACTGATTGCCAGGTCTGGGTGAGTTGTATTACAGGCTGCTATTGGAGACAAAGGACAAAAGGCCCTGATTCAAATGTTTAAGTCGAATCTGGCCTCAGGGAAGTTGGAGATGCCAGATGTCTGGAGAACAACTAATGTGTTCCCACTTAATGGGAAGGGTGGTGGAAATAGATCGGGAATTGTAGACCAGTCAGTAGTTGATCAGTGTTAGACCAAGTATTGGAGAACTTAGGAAAAGAGAAGATTGATCTTAATTTAGAGAGACAAGGTTTAATCAGGGATGGTCAGCATGACGTCATCGGGCAAGCCATTCCAAATTAAATTTATTGTATTGTTTCGAGCATGTTGTTTATGTAGTTTTTCGACAAGGCCATTGACAAAGCCCCATGTGGGAAACTGATTTTTAAAAATAATCATGATATCAAGGGTAACTTTGTGTGTTACATCAAACATTGTCTTAGTGGCAAGAGACAAAGGGCAGTGGCAGAAGGCTGTTTGTGTAACTGGAGACCAGTGTCTGCTGGTGTAGAACAGGGATCAATGCTCTGTCCCTTATTATGTGTGGCATTCATAAATGATCGAGATGTGATTGTGTAGGGGGTGTGGGAGTGTGTGATAATTAAGTTTGTGTTTGACACAAAGATTGGCCGTGTGGTTGGCAGTGAAGAGGAAGGCCTTATATTACAGGAAGATACAGATGGAATGGTCAGATGGAAAGTAACCCTGATAAATATGAGGTGATGTACTTTGGAAGAAGGAACCAAAAATAGGGGTATGCAATGAAAAGCAGCACACTAGGAAGCTCAGAGGGTATTTCTCCACAGATCCCTGAATGTCACTGCACAGGTTAATACGTTAGGGAAAAAGTGAGGACTGCAGATGTTTGAGATCAGAATCACGAGGTGTAGTTCTGGAAAAGCAGTCGGTCAGGCAGAGTCCAAGGAAAAGTAGAGTCGATCATTCGAGCATAAGATGTTCATTATGGAATGATGGCGACATTCCTGATGAAGAGCTTATTCTCGAAACATCGACTTTCGTGCTTCTCAGATGCTGGCTGATCTGTTGTGCTTTTCCAGCAACACGCTTTTTGACTGAGGTTAGTAGGTTAGTTAAGAAGGCAGAGGGAACCGTAGACAAAGCTTTAATTCACCAACATATACGTTCTCAGAGTTATACAAGTCTATGGTTAGGCCAAGATGGAATACTTTGTGCTGTTCTAGGAACCTTATTAAAGGAAGAATATGATTGCACTGGAGGGGTGCAGAGGAGAATTACCAGGATATTCCCCTGGATGTAGCATATCAGCTATGGAGAGAGGCTGGGTAAGCTGGGGATGTTTACTTTGGAGCAGAGAAGGCTGTGGGAGAGGTGATTCAGAAGGATAAGATTACGAGGGAGATTTTCAGAAAGATTTTTGCTGAAGTCCCAAGCACAGTCTGCAAAATAAAATCTTATGGGATTGTGGCGAATATTTGGACATGGTTTCAGAATGGGACAGCTGGCAGGAAACAGTGAGTAATAGTTGTTTAAAAATTATTTTGATTTTATGACCAGGTGTATTTACAGGATAAATACAACAAAATACAGCGAAAAGCTTTCACGTGTTGCCACACAGTGGTGCCATTTTGAATAATTGAAGACAATGGAATAAACAGAAGATACAGCTTGAAGAGAGTCGATGGGTTGTGATCCAGCTCCTCACCATGGACCACTCCTGCAACCCAATCTCTCCATGACAGCTACATCGCCATCTACACCAGACCCCAGCAACATTGAAGATGCTGATTATCAGGCACCATCTTTGCCACTGGGCAGATACTCCTCCATCACCGGCTCATTGCCCCCTGTGCCAGACCATTCCAATGTCAGAGACATGTCTCTTTCTGCTATACCCACCTCACCGTTGTTACCATGATGGCCTTCCAGTATACACTTCATCACCACCAGTGCAGGACCCAATCAGCAACGAGTCTCCAATCCTCAGACATTACCTTTTGCTGCTGAGTCGTATCTCATCCACATTGCCTCTGCGGATGAGGCAGCTGCCAATATCAGGTCCTGTGCTTGCTCCGGAGAAGTAAGTAAGCACTCACTCTCCTCCGCACTGGGCTCAGCTTGAGGTTCAAACCCTGGGTCCAGCTTGAGGCCAGTAAGTTACAGAGACAAAAGTGGGGGAGCAAATAAGAAAAAGGAAGCAGGTCAGAGTGTACAAGCTCAAGCAAACCAGCCCTTGGCCCGGAAATACCGGAATAAAAGGATCCTTTTATTGGAGATGAAGGTTCGTGGCGTATCTCAGGAATATGTTGTTGGGTCCCAGCTCTTCGTAAACATCTCAAACATTTGGTTGACGGAATAAATTGCAATATATGTCAGTTTGCTATAGGAGAAATATAATGAGGAGATTCTCGGCCATGATGACAATGCGTGAGGTTCACTGTGTTGAATGACTAACTCCTTTCCCGATGTTTCTGTGCAGTCTGTGGGAAAGCACTGCCAATGTTGTCACAAGCTGTCAGATGTTAGGAAGGATGTCACTGCAGGGTCGACAGGATTGTTCCCATTCCCTCTTCTGATAACGAGGCTGGTGCCGGCTGTTCTATCCGGGTTATCCTTTAATACCTCGGAGCAGTTTGATACAATTGAGTGACTTGCTTGCCCGTTTCAGAGACCATTGAAGAGTGTATCACGTGTCTGTGTGTCTGGGGTCACTTTGAGGCCAGACCAGGAAAGCAAGGGAGATTTACTTCCTGAAAGTACATTGGGGAAGCAAATTGGATGTTTACAGTCGACATTGGCTTCAAGGTCACTGTTACTGACACCAAATTTTAGATCTCGATATTTCATTAATTGTTTTTAAGTTCGACTGGTTGTCAGAGAATTAGCCCTGTCTGAAATAGTAATCCAGTGACATTTCCACAACAGCACCATCTTCACATGGGGACCTACCGGAAACCACACTGAATAGGCAATTTTTGTGCTGCTTGACAGCTCTGTCAAAAAGAACGCCCACCAATTTGACTGTCGTGATGGAATTGAGGGGCGAATATTGGTCATACTGTAACTATTTTCCTCTTAAGAGACTTGTCATAGTTCTTTTCCACATTGCCAAATAAATGTCAGAATCGGAAATGAAATGAAATAGCTTCCTCAGGGAGAGTGCTTTTTATACTTTGCCTGTATCGTATCTACTACGTTCAATTGTTTGTTCATGTCACATGGAGCGAATCAAATCTATGATTTTGTGAGTACCCTGACGAGATGAGTTGAATAATAAACTCAACACTTCCGACTGAGTATGGTGTAGGTACGAATCCTTATCTATTGCACTAATGTGCAGGGCTGTTTCATTATTTAGGATGGGGACATGTGTATGACCCTGTCCTGCAGTGAGTTGATTAATCCATTTATGACTGAGTGTGGCAGGACTGCTGAGCTTCCATCTGATCTGCTATTCTTGGTATCATTGCGCCCTATCTATCAGATGTTAGTTCTGCTGTTTGGAATGTAACCAGTCAAGTGTGTTATCTTTAACGGGTTGTCCTCAGTTTTAGGTACACATGGTTCTGACCCTGGCATGTTTACCCACACTCGTCACTGAACTGTAGATCAGCTTGATGGTAATGTTAGACTGAGAGATTAGCCGGGTCCAAAAATTACAGATTATATTTTATTATAATTCTGCTTCTGCTGTTGCTGTGGTCTACTGCACCACGTGGAATACACGATTTGAGCTGCAATAACTCCAATACATTTCTGCTGCCTGTTCCACAGTTCATACCGAGACCCATTCACCCATCAGCCATGTACAGAGTGACCTACTCTGGTTTCTGATGTGGTACACGTCCAATTTTATATTGTCATTCCACTGAGGGTCTCTCCATGGTGTCACACTTAAAGTTTGTCTCATTCCCCAACACGCTTTAATATATTCATCTGAATCCCTTCACTTCCCTTTCTGTGTTGAGAGTGAATACATCCCCCGTTGTTTCTCCCCTGACTAAGAGTAAGAGCTCTCTAGTGTCAGTAATGCCTGCCTTACGTAGTTTTAGAACCATTGAATTTGTGCATCTTGTGTTATCTTTCACTTCCCAGTATATGGTGCTCCAGTTTGGACATGGGGGTTGAGCAACGTTGAGACGGATCTTTGAAACGTGTTGAAAAACAGAAATTGCTGGCGAAGTTAAGCAGGTCTGGCAGCATCTGTGGAGTGAAATAGAGTGAATCATTGGTTCCAGCCATCTTTCTTCAAGGCTCACAGATTTTTTTTTGTTCTGGATTCAGATTTCCGGTATCCACAGTTATTTGTTTCATTGAAAATGTGTTTTGTTCATTTCTGAAGAAACACAGATCTGCGGCATGAATGGAGACAGACAAACAAAGTTAGCGTTTCAAGTCCAGTGTGACACTTTTTCAAAACAGAAAAGGATTGGAAAAGTTTTTTTTTAATCCCTTGCCAGAGGTAGAGGAGGGGTGATGGGAAGCAGACGGTGTGCAGGCGCAATGCCGCTGACGAATGGACTTTTTGTTTGTGGTAAAAGAGAATCAAATGTAAAATGAGTACAAATTAGATTGAAAAGGGAGGAATTGGGTTCCTTAATTGAGTGCAAGATAAACGATTCACAAACAGGGCAAGTTCATTGGGAGACCAAGAGAAGGAATGTATGAAGATTGGAGAACAGCCATAGTGGCGTCAGGCTGTGAAGTTATGGAATTGAATATTAACTCCTACAGGCTGTAAAGTACCAAAGTGTAAAGTGAGGTGTTATTCGAGCTTGGGTTGTGCTTCATTGGAACATTGCAGCTGCCCAGGACCAAAATGTTAGCATGAGAGCAAGGTAGGTTATTCAAATGGGAAACAATGAGAGGATCAGTGCTCTTCCTACCGACAGATTGAGAGTGTTCCTCAATGCAGTCTCCCCAGTGTAAACAGACTGCATTGTGAGCAAGTGAAGTACAAGTGAAATGCTGCTTCATCTGGAAGGTGTGTGTTGGGTTGTTAAGAAATGAGGAATGAGTCAGTGATCTTTTCATATGTCCAAATATATTTCTTCTTATATGTAGACTACGTAGTTCCACAACTGATAGATAGTTAATACTACACGTGCGGGAGGCCAGAGTTAATAAACTTGGAACTGGATAAACACAGCAGACCAGACAGAATCAGAGGAGAAACAAAGGCAATATTTTGATGTTGGACCTTTCATCAGGACTGGTGAGGGGATGTGGAGCCCAGAAATGGAGTGATGGGATATGGAAGTGTGAAGGGTAGGAATGAAGGTGGTGAAAATATGCACGTATGAAGTTACTGTGATTGGTCAGTGGGAAGGGTGGAGTGGATATGTGAGTGAGAAGATGGACAGGTGGGTCTGGTCAGGGAGAAGGGACACAGGATAAGGCTGCGGGGGGAGGGATTTTGATGTTGCTCCTGTCAATATTGAGGCCATTGGGCTATCAGCTCCAAAGGTAAAGTCTCAGGTGGTGTTCCTCTGACAGTGGACAGGCTAAGGATGGGCATGTCCCCGGACGAGTTGAATTGGGAATTAAAATGAATGGTAACTGGAAATTCGGGTTGGTTGTTGCGTGCAGAGCACTGATGCTCCATACAGCGCCTGGTCCTGCCCCACTAAACACGACTCCAACTCCCGATGCGATCTCCTCTCTATCAGGGAGGCCAAAGGGATAATTAGGAACATATTCCTGGAGCATCTGCTCTCTGCACGCTTTAACCAACCCAACATTCCAATTGCCATACATTTCAATTATTCCCGCACACCCAACTCAGTTCAGATCATTCGACCATAAGTCCATCCTTGGCCTCCTCCACTGTCAGAGTGAGGCCAAACAGAAACTGGGGAACACAACCAGATCTTTCAGCTGAAGAGATTCCAGTTCAATGGTCTCAATATTGACTTCACTGGCTTCAAAGTCTCTCCACCCACAGCCTTATCCCATGTTCCTCTCCCCTGACCTGGCCTAAGCTGTCCATCTTCTCATGTGTATATCTGCTGGAACCTTCCACTGACCAATCACAATATCCCCCTGCTTTCATTCCGTATCGCCATCCCACCTACTCTAACCCCAGCCCCACTCCCCTCCCACGATTTAATTCCCGGCTCCCCTTACCCCGGCCCAATCCTGATAAAGTCTTTCAGCCTGAAACGTTGACTTTCCTGTTCCTAGGATGCTCTCTGACCTGCTGTGCCTTTTCAGATTCATATGTATTGTCTAAAAAGTTGCACGTTGAGATGTCCGCAGCAACAGATTGTATTGTGCTTTTTATACATTTTTCTAGTCTGTTTACTGCCATGCTTATTTCAACATTCTCACTACGGGGTCAAGGAAACAGTCTGATTTTCACTAATGCTCCTGCCTGCTTAGAAATGATTTCCTTTGTTTTAACCGTACTTTCAAGTCTGCTGTTCGCAATAGCATTGTAAATTTAACTCTTTCTAGATTAGATTAGATTACTTACAGTGTGGAAACAGGCCCTTTGGTCCACATCGACCCGCCGAAGCGCAACGCACCCAAACCCAATCCCCTATATGTACCCCTTCAGCTAACAGTACTGGCAATTTTAACATGGCCAATTCACCTAACCTGCGGATTTTTGGACTGTGGGAGGAAACCGGAGCACCCGGAGGAAACCCACGCACAGACGGGGAGAATGTGCAAATTCCACACAGACAGTTGCCTGAGGTGGGAATTGAACCCGGGTCTCTGGCGCTGTGAGGCAGCAGTGCTAACCACTGTGCCACCGTGCGGCCTTTGTTATGCTGTCGCTTAATCACACCACGTCCAATATACTTCACAACTTCCTTGTTCTTATACTCCACACATCTATTCACAAATCTAAGGATCCATTAAGTCCTTCTATACAACAGTTTCAACTTGTCTGGCCATTTATAATTTCCTGCCTTTTGTATCCCTCTCGCCTTAAACGGGGAGGTTACATTTACCAGTCCTGCCTCCCTCCACAGTTTCCTGGAAAATCGCGAACAATGCCTTCACATTGATCTTCGGTATCTCTTTAAAACCACGGTGTGTTGTCCAACTGGTCTCACTGATTGATCTAACTTCACCTTCCCCAGCACCTTCTCCTTACTGGTGGTCACTATACTCAACTCTAACCCCTGACTGTCTTGAAGTTCTGGCATTTTGCTGGTGTCTACAACCGTGAAGATCGTTGAAAAGTTTTAAATTCTTCTGCCACTCCATTGCTTCCCAAAACTATTCAAGCTTCATTTTCCAACATTCTTTTGTTTGTTCTTTACTCCCTGTCTTCCTTGTTATATATCTAAAAATCTCTTTTCAATGTTCTTTTACATGATTAACAAGCGTAATATCAGATTTCACGCTCTCCTCCCATTTTCTGTTATTTGTTATCCATGCTGGAATTTGTAGGCTTCATAACCGTCTAGATTCCCAACAGTCTTCACCACATTGTGCACATTTTCTTTTGTTTTTATGCTGTTCCTGAGTTCGTTATCACTCATGGCTGCCTTGTCTTCTGCTGAATATCTTTCTTCTTACTTGGGATGAATTTTTGATGTGGTGCTGAATTATCTCCAGAGACTACTGCCATTGCTGCTTCACCATCTTCCCGTGCTCAGCTCCCCTTCCAACTAACTGTGACCAACTCCTCCCTCATGTCTTCTTAGTTACATTACTCAATTATAAGCCATCTCATCCAAAAGTGAGCAATAGATGTAAACTGAAGGAGCGAGGTTTGAAACATGGGGCATAAAGAAAGACTGGAGGATTTATTAACTAGATGGAAAGCCTGAGAGCGAGAGAGATAGAGAATATTGACGTGGATATATAAAAAATAGAGAAGTCTACATGACTGATAGAAGTAGATGTACTTCCGTATTTGGTTTGACAATTCCTGTGTGCTGTTATCCTTTGTACAGTGTATGTGCAACAGATTAATATGTTTAAATCCTGGATTAGATGCCAGAACTTTTATCTCCATCAATATGACAGGCACCAGCTGTTGACAGAACTCAGTATATGTTTTCTGGTAGACAATGGATTAACTGAAACATGTTGGAAAACCAGAAGCAGGAATTTTTAACATCCATCCGATAAGAATGAGAGATTATCTCAGGGAATGCCAGAAAGGGGCAGGGGGCAGAGGGTGCGTTAAGAGAAGGGGAACATAACATCTCAGCTGAAAATTAAATGATATATTAATGTTTTATAAATTTTGTACATCATTGTTATTAACTATCTCTCTCTTCTTCATTCTGAATACGCTGCACACATATGAACAAGCTTATCTATCTGCACACAGACCCACACACTCACACACACAAAAAACGCACACACACACAGACACACACACAGATCAATCATTGTTCAACCAATCCATTTCAAATGATTTTGTCTTATTTACATTGGCACTTGCCCTTCCTTCTTCCTAATATATTCTGAATCTTTCACTGCATTTTGTTTTATTCTGTCTGTCAAGAAGACGTTGGGCCTGGGGGGATGTCACTTTACTCTTCACCAGTCTCCACAGCCACTGTCTTCTATTACTTTCTGTTTCTTAACATATGAAAAATACACAGTGTGTCTGACGCTTGAATTCCCACAAACAGGTCAATTTTAAACAGAACATTTACTTTTGCGCTAAGGCTAAGAAAAAATCTAAAAAGGATACGGCATACAAACTGTTCAATAAGATGTTTGCATATTTACAAACAGATTATCGAATTATATTGTGTAAACGATAAACAATTAACTGGTAAGAGCTGTGAGAGTAAAATCCAGAGAAATCCGTATTTCTTGTGTGTGTTCACGGCAGTTTTTATATTGCAAGTTGTTGTGGTGGAGGAGACTTCAGTGTCGTAACAACAGCTCGTTTGGCGCTGTGTACTGATGATTATTCAGGCAGGTTACTATCCAATCCTCGCTTTTGTTGGTGTTCCTGGTGAGTCTATCTCTGCCCATTTACTAATTCTGTAACCCGTTGTGAATGTCATTGTTTTCTCTGTAATGTATATTTGGCAATGATCCAAACTATTGTCTTCGCTTTCAATCACATACTCCATTTCTATAGCATTAATTTCATATCCCTCGCTTACAAACATCTGAGGAGAAGCGAAAGTGTTCATAACCACTATTACCCCATTTTATCCTGAACTGATTTATATCTCAATATTCCGTCTACCACAAATCCTATCCACTCACACCTTGACAATATCCCCAGTCTTCACTTCTGCCTCAACACTGTTTCTGAATAAACCATCATCCACATTTTTCCAGTTACAATTCTCTTCGGGCAACTCTTCTCGTTACATATATTTTGATCACAAACTTTTTCTTACCTCGACCTGGACCCATGCCAGTTGCAAAGTGTGAAGTCAGTTTGATTCTAAAATGAGTTTCAGCATAATCTGTAACCTCACGCGAGAGAGAGGACTATGCTGTCAGTGACCAGGAAGTGACAGTTTCAATGAACTGTCTTGATACAAGAACTTTCTGAGCAAGAGTGGGTTTCATGCCATCATCTTCCAATTGCAGTACTCCGATGTATTCACACAGTGACGGAATCCATCTCTGCCTCCTGCTGAGGGTAATACCTTCGTGCTGTCTCAACCGAAAATCTTCCATAAATACTATGGGGCAGATTGAAAGGTGAAAATAAGAACATGATTAGAATTAATAAAGTGAACTTACTCAAAAACTAATTGAATTGAAGGTTGGCAAGTTACTGCACTAAATGAGTTCCATCCCAGAGTTTTCAGGGAAGTTGCAATAGAGCTAGTGAAAGAGTTATAGAGTCATACAGGACAGAAACAGAGCCTTCGGTCCAAACAGACCATGCTGACTATTCCAATTCCAAAATAACTTAGTCCCACCTGCCCGCACTTGGCCCATGTCCATCCAAACCTTTCCTATTCATGTACTTATCCAAATGTCTTTTAAACGTTGCAACAATAAAGAAGTATTGATTACCCTACAAATTTCTTTAAATTCTGGAAATTCTCGTTCCTGCAGACTGGAAAGTAGTTATTGTAATCCTAAATATTTAAAACCGGAGTAGGAGTGAAACCAAAAAAAAATGGGTTCCTTGATGTCAGGTCTGAGGAAAATATTAGAACCTTTTATGAGAAGTTTTATAACTCGACATTTGGGAAATCACGGTGTGACTTGGCAGAGTCAGCTCAGATTTAGAAACCGGAAATCATCGTTTAGAAACCTGTGGAGTTTGTGTTAGTTGATGCATCCACAAAAGAGAACCAGTGGGAGTGGTGTATTTGAATTTGCTGAATACTTTATTTACGTTGTTGCTAACAAGTGAGCAAAGAAAGTTAGAGTACGTTGATAAGTTGCAGGTGGGATGATTAGGATATACCACATTGATTGAGAATTGGGCAGTGGAAGCAATACAGTGCTTCTTGGACTTTTATGGACTGAAGGCAGTTACTCATGGGATATCACAAGTTTCAGTGTTTGAACCACATCAATTTGCAAGGCATCGGAATGATTTGGCTGTGGGAAGTAAACAGCATGCATCTCATTTTGTATTGATTAAATGGTACAAGGTTGAAAAGTGATGTTTTTCAAAATGATCTGAATGTCCTTGATCATGAGTCACCAAAAATAGCACATCAAGGCCGTAAGTATTAAGCATCTTATATGGTATGCTGCCCTTCATTGTAATATGATTCAAATGCATAAGTAAAGCCGTCTTCCTGTATTTGTAGGGCCTTGATGAAAGAGTATTTGGGTCAATGTGAACAGGTATGATCTCCTTTGTAAGGCATGATCTTATTTACACGGACACAGCTCAAACAATTATTACCAGTCTAATCCATGAGCTGAAGACACCCCGATGAGACAGTGATGGAACTAAGTATTTAATCTGTAGTGCTATGTGACAAGGAGGGACGATTACCTTGAAACGCAAGACTTAGCGAGGATCACATATTTATAAAAGAGACACTGTTCGAGTGAGAAATAATTAATTTATTAGATTTATTGTCACATGTGCCTAATTCCAGTGAAAAGCTTTATTTGCGAGAAGTACAGGCAGATGCCAGTAAGCAAGGACTCACAGATCGTAGGGTCAAAAATAAACTTGGATAGAGTAAGACATGCAGGTTACAATGAGCAGGACATTCAAAAACCCAATCAATATGAACAAGATTTTGGAGTTACATAGTCCATTCATCAGTCTTGTATGGTATTCCTAATATTTTATATGCCTCAATGAACTCTCCCCATATTAATGTGCCGTCGGGATGAGGTCATACAAGAAGAATTTAGGGAGTTAGAAACCAGGTTATAAAATTAGGACCTCAGAGATCGTAATCTCATAATTGCTACCAGTATCACGTGCTCGTCATAGTAGGAATGATCGAATAATCAGGAAGAATGCTTGGCTTGAGAGATGGTGCAGGAGGGAAGGGTTCTAATCTTTGGGATATTGGAACCAGTTCTGGGGGAGGTGGGATTTTTGCAAATTGGACGGTCGACATCTGGGTAGGACTGGCTCCAATGTCCGACGGAGTGCATTTGCTAACGCTGCTGGGGAGGGTTTAAACTAATGTGACAGGGGATCGGGAAACAAATGAGGAGGTAGATGGATAGAAAGGAGGTAGTAACTAAAGCCTAAGGAACTAGATAATGAAATCAGCTTGACTGATGGGAAGAGAAGGCAGGAAGCGAAGAATGAACACCGAGGGATTGTATTTCTAATGCAAGTAGTATAGTAGGTAAGGTAGATAAACTTAGGTATTGGAATAATACCTGTGAATATAATGCTATTGCCATTACTGCGACTTGGTTGAGGGAAGGGTGTGATTGGCAACTCAATATCCCAGGATGTCACTGTTTCAGGCGGGATGGAGATGAAGGTAAAAGGTGTGGAGAAGAAGCATTACTGGTCAAAGACATAGTCCAACTCGGGAAGCAGCCATATTAGACCTGGTGGGAAATGAGACCGCCCAGGTGGTTAAAGTTTCAGTGCTGGATTAATTTGGGAATAATGATCACAATTCCAATAGTTTTACAATAGTCATGGAAAAAGATTAAAGTGGTCCTAAAAGAAGGCTAGGGGGAAGACCAACAATAGCAAAATTCGGCAGGAGCTGGGGAACGTAGATTGGGAACAGCTGGATCAAGGTAAATCCACATTTGATATGCGGAAGGCTTTTGAAGAGAGGTTTATTAGAGTCCAGAAGAGATATGTCCCTGTGAAAATGATGGATAGAAATGGCAAGGTTAGGAAACCATAGATGACAAGTGATAAAGTAAGACTAGCTAAGAGGAAAAAGGATGTGTACATAATGTCTAGGCGAATGAAGATAGAGGAAGCCTTGGAAGAATATTGTGAATGTAGGACCAATCTGAAATGAGGAATTAAGAAGGCTAAAAGGGGTCATGACATATCCTTAGAGAGCAGGATTAAGGAAAACCTCAAAGCTTTTTGTTCATATATAACGAGCAAGAGGGTAATTAGAGAAAGTGTGGACCCACTCAAGGAAAAAGCAGGAAAGATAAACTTGGAGGCAGAGAAAATGGGTGAGATTCTTAATGAGTACTTTGCATTGGCATTCACCAAGGAGAGGGGCATTGTGGATGGTGAGGTTAGGGATAGATCTGTGATTACTCTAGGTTAAGTCTGCGTAAGGAGTGAGGAAGAGTTTAATTTCCAAAACGCATTATGAAGCACAAGTCCCCAGGTCTGGATGGGATCTATCCAAAGTTATTGAGGGAAGCAAGAGAGGAAATAGCTGGGACTTTATCAGATAGTTTTGCAGCATCTGTGAACACGGGGAGGGCCCTGGGGAATGGAGAATTGCTATCGGTGTCTCCTTGTTTAAGGAATATCCAGGGGTGTGCAGTGAGAGAGGGACTGACTGAAATCTTTGCAGAGGGAGGAAGAGAGCTGCGTCAAGGAAGGCATCCTTGCAAAAGGATTCACAGTAGGTTAAAGTCAACGAGGAGAAAGTGAGGACTGCAGATGCTGGAGATCAGAGCTGAAAAATGTGTTGCTGGAAAAGCACAGCAGGTCAGGCAGCATCCAAGGAGCAGGAAAATCGACGTTTCGGGCATGAACCCTTCTTCAGGAATGAGGTTCCTGAAGAAGGGCTTATGCCCAAAACGTCGATTGTCCTGCTCCTTGGATGCTGCCTGACATGCCGCGTTTTTCCAGGAACACATCTTTCAGCTCTGACCTCCAGCATCTGCAGTCCTTACTTTCTCCTCCTGAAGGAATATTCAGGTAATTACAGACCTGTGAGCCTGACGTCAGTGGTAAGGAAGCTACTGGAGAAGATACTGAGGGATAAGGTATATACACATTTGGAAGAAAAGGGGTTCTCAGTGCTAGTTAGCATAGTTTCGTGCAGGGAAGGTCATGGCTTACAAATTTAATAGAATTGTTTGAAGAGGTGACAAAGTTGATTGATGAGGGAAAGGATATAGATGTCATATAGATGGACTTTAGTAAGGCGTTTGATACATTACCCCATGGTAGGCTGATGGAGAAGATGAATTAGCATGGGTGTTCTAGCTTGTTGGATAGATAACTGTTTAGGCAACAGGAGACAGAGAGCAATAATGGAAGGGAGTTTCTCAAAACTGAGATCTGTGACCAGTGGTGTCCCACAGGGATCCATGCTGGGACCATTGTTTTTTGTGATATAAATAAATGATTTGGAGGAAGGTGTAAGTTGTTTCATTAGCAAGTTTGCAGGTAACACTAAGATTGATGGAGTAGCAGACAGTGAAGGGGACTGTCCGAGAATACAGCAGAACATAGATAGATTGCAGAGATGGGCAGAAAAATGGCAGATGGAGTTCAATCTGGACAAATGCGAGGCGGTACATTTTGGAAGATCCAATTCAAGAGCGAGCTATACAGTAAATAGAAAAGTCTTGGGGAAAATTGATGGACAAAGACATCTAGGTGTTCAGGTCCATTGTTCCCTCAAGGTAACAAGCCAGATCAGTAGAGTGGTCAAGAAGGCATACGGCATGCTTTCCTTCTTTGGACGGGGTATTGTTTATAAGAGTTGGCAGGTCATGTTACAGTTGTATAAGACTGTAGTTCAGATACATTTGGAATACTGCACACAAGCTGGTCGCCACATTAGCAAAATGATATGGATACTTTGGAGAGGGTGCAAATGCGGTTCACCAGGATGTTGCCTGGTATGGAGGGCGCCAGCGATGGAGAGAGAATGAATAAATTAGGATTATTTTGATTGGAAATACAGTGTTTGAGGGTGGACCTGATCCCTGGATGGGGAGGGATATTGAGGCTCTGTTAAGGGAAACAAAGAAGGCATACATTGGGTTTAAGATATCGGGCTCAAGTCAATCCTCAGATGATTATACGAAGTGTAAAAGCACCCCTAAGAGGGGAATCAGAAGCCCAAAAAAGGCATGAGATGGATTTCTCAGAAAAGGTTATAGATAATCCCATGAGGTTATCTAGCGTGGCTAGGGAGAGAATAGGTCCCCTTAACAATCAGCATGGCTGTCCTTGTATGGAATTACCAGCAGGTGGGGGGAATTGTTTGATGGATATTTCTTCTCTATGTTTACTGAGGAGCAAAGCAAGCATACTAAGGAAATAAGGGAAACACGTGGGATTGTTTTGGACTGCATATATAATACCAGAGTGAAGGTATTTGCTCCCTTAAAGCACAATAAGGTGAATAAATCCCCTGGGCATGAACATGGAACGTAGGTCTACAAGAATTAGGAAAAAACATCGAGCATGCAACCGCTCAAACCTGTCCACTATTTCATTAACTCTCTTCTAACAAATACCTACCAAATTCAGCCTTCACTGAACATGCGGGAAGACAATTCCAGACACCACAAGATCGTAAGAGCATAGGAGAATTTTACACAGGGAGACATTTGTGCCATACAGCCTGCTGTGTTGGTTGAAAACAGCTGAAATATTTCTCAGAACTATTCTTCAGCCTTCCTCAACTGACTGTTGGTAGCTTATTAATGAAAAATGTATCTCTCTCTCTGTTTTAAAGAAACGACTGTGCCTGTCTGTGTGTGGGGCAATCTCGATTGCATTATTTGCGATATTTATTTATACGATCATTTATTGTCAATATAAAAGACGGTGAGAAATATGCACACTTACCAAACACAGGCGCCATTCTTCTTTATTTAGAATAAACCAAAAAATACTGAAAAAAGTGTACACGTTTTCCTTCTCCACTGCTGCAGTCTCTCTCCGGGTTATACCATCCCACACCCTGTCACTGCCAGGAGGACTCCCCGGACTACACCAGCCCACACAATGTCACTGTCAGGGGGACATTCCGGGCTACACCAGCCCACACCATGTCACTGTCAGGGGGACATTCCAGGCTACACCAGCCCACACCATGTCACTGTCAGGGGGACATTCCGGGTTACACCAGCCCACACCATGTCACTGTCAGGGGGACATTCCGGGCTACAGCAGCCCACACCACGTCACGGTCAGCGGGACACTCTGGGTTACACCAGCCCACGCCATATTGCTCTCAGCGGGACACTCGTGTCTCGAGCAACCCACATCACCTCGCCGTGCAGTGCCTTCTATCATTTGATTGTCGAAAGTGCAGATGATATCTACCTGCTTGGTAATGTTCTCTATGACGTCAGTAACTCCCAACATACACTTGCCCTTTACTATGGAACAACTCCGACCCTCTTTGCCGTGTAGGTCGTCGAGGGAGTACCGGTTTTGCTGTGAAGATTGACGTAACTCTGAGAGCATGTCCTAACCTCCTGCTAATTCCAAGTGGTCTCCTTGCACAAGTGGGTAACACCAAAATAAGATAGTTTCAATTTTGATGGCTAATAATTCCTGCAGATCCTCCACAGAAAAAAAGTACTGAAAAACGTCTAAGCCAGAAACTGGGCTTTACTGTTACCCAAAGACTTACCAACCCTCCAATGTGCGCAGAATACAGGTGAAACTGAACGTTTGGTATGGAAAACCCAACCACATTCCCAGGTTGTTGGACAGGGAACAGTAGTTATGAAAACTGCCCCGATAGCTACAGCACAGGGAATACCTATTTCATTAAGACATCTTTTTGGCAGAAATGGTACACAGTTTCTGGTTGCTCCGGATCACACGGGTAAGCAGCCCTGTCTTCGGCACTAATGCCGGCGACAATGAGTCCACACAATAAGGATGGGGAGTTTATCATGAGCACCACAGACCATGGAGTGAAGACCTCACAAACCTTTGGTCAAAGAAAGAAGACAGGAGGACATATCCTCAGTAATGTGTTTGAAAGGAATAGAGGAGGAGGCATCATTCCAAGGCGACAAGACAGCTCGACCCTGGATGATTTCAGCTGGGGACAAGCGAGTTTTCCCCACAGGTGTGTATCGTACGTGGAACAATACCAGAGGCACCAACCTAACCCAGGAAAGACATGTCTCAGAAGTCCATTTGGCAAGTTTAGATTTCAGACTCTGGTGACCATCCTCCACGCGCCCTGCAGCCTGTGGGCAATAAGCACAATGAAGTTGGTGGTGAATCCCAAAATGAGAGCATAATTCCTCATTAATATCACTAATAAAATGAGGGCCATTGTCAGAATGTAGTCAAACGGGAATACCAAAGCAGGTAATAATCTCCTTGAGGAAAATATTTACAATGTTTTTAGCAGTAGCATTGGAAGTGGGGTAATCTTCACCACATCTAGGAAAAAAAATCAACAATGACCAAAACATACTTATAGTGCTAACACCTTTGCAATTCAATGAAGCCTTTAAACATCTTTTACAGTTGGCATTAGTTTGTCAAAGGTCAACTCACCCTTGTCAGTGCTTTAAGTCTGGTTCATCATGTTAGGCACATTCGTAAGATGGCTGTGAGAGGCTGGTGTTGAGGCCTCATCAACAGGAAGGTTACCAATGGCGACAAGGGGTTGGCCGGTGGTATGCGAGTACCTGAATAGGTCAAAAACCCTGCATTTAATCCAGAATTGACCAAAAACAGTCACAAGTTTATCAGGAATCAGTGTAAATGTAAACACGAAATGAGGAATTAATAGGGCTAAAAGGGGTCGTGAGATATCCTTAGCAAGCAGGATTAAGGAAAACCTCAAAGCCTTTTATTCATATATAACGATCAAGAGGGTAATTGGGAAAGAGTTGACCCATTCAAGGACAAAACAGGAAAGATATGCTTGGAGTCAGAGAAAATGGGTGAGATTCTTAATGAGCACTTTGCATTGTATTCACCAAGGAGAGGGGCATGATGAATGTTGAGCTTAGGGATTGATCTTTGATTACTCTAGGTCAAGTCTGCGTAAGGAGGGAGGAAGTTTTGTGTATTCCAAAAGACGTTAAGGTGGATTAGTCCCCAGCTCTGAATGGGATCTACCCCAAGCTACTGAGGAAATCGGGAGAGAAAATAATTAGGGCTTTAATAGATAACGTTGCAGCAACCTTAAACACCGCTGAGGTCCCAGAGGAATGGAGAATTGCTCATGGTGTCCCCTTGTTTAAGGAATAATCCAGGTAATTACAGACCTGTGAGCCTGTCGTCAATGGTAAGGAAGCTACTGAAGAAGATACTGAGGGATAGGATATATACCCACTTGGAAGTAATATGGGCTTCTCGGTGAGAGGCAGCATGGTTTTGTGTAGGGGAGATCATGGCTTACAAATTTAATAGAATTCTTTGAAGAGGTAACAAAGGTGATTGATGAGGGAAGAGATGTAGCTGTCATATAGATGGACTTTACTAAGGTGTTTAATAAATTTCCCCATGGTAGACTGATGAAAATATGAAGTCGCATGGGTGTTCTAGCTCGTTGGATAGTGAACTGGTTAGACAACAGGAGACAGAGAGTAATGATGGAAGGGAGCTTTTCAAAATGGTGACCTGTGACCAGTGGTGTCCCAGAGGCACCCGTGCTGTGACCATTGTTTATTGTGATGTGCATAAATGATTTGGAAGAAGGTGTAGGTTGTTTCATTAGCAAGTTTGCAGGTGACACTAAGATTGGTTTAGTGGTCTGTCCGAGAATACAGCAGAATATAGATAGATTGGAGAGTTGGGCAGAGAAATAGCAGATGGAATACAATCTGGACAAATGCAAGGCGATGCATTTTGGAAGATTCAATTCCAGACTGAATTATACAGTAAATGGAAAGGTCTTGGTGAAAATTATGCATGTAGATATTCAGGTCCATTGTTCCCTGAAGCTGGCAAGGCAGATCAGTAGAGTTGTCAAGAAGGCATAAGGCATGCCTTTGTTCATTGAATACAAGAGTTGAGTACAGGAGTTGTCAGGTCATATTACGGTTGTACTAGACATTAGTTCAGCCACATTTGGAAAACTGCATACAATCTGATCGTCACATTAGCAAAACGATGTGGATACTTTGGAAAGGGTGCAGAGGATACTCACCAGGATGGTGCCTGGTATGGAGGGTGCCAGCCATGAAGAGCGATTGAATAAAATAGGATTATTTTCATTAGAAAGACGATGGATAAGGGCGGAACCTGATCCCTGGATGGGGCTGTATATTGAGGCTCTGGTAAGGAAAGTAAAGAAGGCATGCATTCGATTTAAGATATCGGGTTCAAGTCAATCCTTAAACGACTATACAAAGTGTAGAAGCACCATTAAGAGGGGAATCAGAAACGCAAAAAGATGGACTGGGATTGATCTCTCAGAAAAGGTTAAAGATAATCCCAACAGTTTCTCTAACTATATTAAGAGTAGAAGCGTGGCTAGGGAGAGAATAGTTCCCCATAACGATCAGCATGGCCGTCCTTGTGTGGAATCACTAGGAGGTGAGGGGAGTTGTTTAATGAATATTTCTCCTCCATGTTTACTGAGGAGCAAATCATGCATACAAGGAAATAAGGGAAGCACGTGGGAATGTTTTGGACTGCATGCATATTACCAGAGTGGAGGTATTTACTGCCTTAAAACACAATAAGTTGAATAAATCCCCTGGGCATGAGCTTATCCATCCTCGGATGTAAGGGGAGTCAAGAGAAGAAATTGCAGAGGCCTTGCAGAGATTTTTGCTTCATCGTTTGGCACTGGAGAGGTTCCATTGTTTAAGAATGGTAGGAAAGGCAAACCAGGGAACTCTTGGTCATTAAGCGTAATATCAGTGTTAGGCAAATTGTTGGAGAGGATAATGAAAGACATGATCAATCAACATTTGGATATTCAAGGTCTGGTTAGGGATAGTCAACATAGATTTGTGTGCGCGAATTCATATCTGACACATCTTTTCAATTGTTTCAAAATGTAACTGCGAGAATAGATAAGGGTAGAGCAATGGATTATCTGTATACGGGCTTTAGGTGACATGGGATCCAGGGAGACCTAGCTAATTGTATTCAAAATTGGCTCGATGGGTGGAAGCAGAAGGCGATGGTTGAAGATTGTTTCTCAGATTGGAGGCCTATACCTGATGGTGTGCCACAAGTGTCGGTGCTGATACCTTTGTTATTTGTTATTCACATAAATGACCAGGATGTGAATGTACAAGGCATGATGAGGACCATAAGACACAGCAGCAGAAATTGAAATATTCAGCCCATCGAGTTTGCTCCACTATTCAGTCATGGCTGATAAGTTTCTTAACACCATTCTTCTGCTTTCTCGCCATAAACCTTGATCCCCTTGACAATCAAGAACCTGTCCATCTCAGTCTTATATATACTCAGTAACCTGGCCTCCACAGCCTTCTGTGACATTGAATTCCATGGATTCCCCACTCTCTGGCTGAAGACGTTTCTCCTTATCTCCGTTCTAAAAGCTGTTCCATTTACTCTAAGGCTGTGCCCTCCTGTCCTAATCTATTCTACCAATGGAAACATCTTCACATCTATTCTGTCCAAATTATTCAGTATTTTGTATGTTTCAATCAGATCTCCCCTCATCTTTTAAAATCGATTGCGTATAGATCCAGAGTTTTCAAATTTTCCTCATATATTAAGCTTTTCATTCCTGGGACCATTCTCGTGAAACTGCTCTGAACACGTACCAAGGCCAGTACATCTGTTCTAAGATGTGGGGCCCAAAACTGCACAACATACCCCAAGTATTCCAAAGAAGGTTACTATATTTACAGATGATACAAAATTAGGAGGTATCATTGATAGCGATGAACGTCATCAGAAATTATCGAGAGATTTTAAACTCATGGGGAAGTGAGCTGTGGATTGGCAACTGCAATTCACTACAGATAAGAGTGAAGTGTTACACATTGGAAAGTAAAACAAAGACATGGCTTATACAATAAATGATTAGGTTCTGAGGAGTGTTGTGGAATCGAGGGACCTCGGACGACAAGTCTATATTTCATTGAAAGCGGCATCACGGGTAGACAGGTGGTGAAGTAGGCATTTAGCATGCTGACCTTCATCGTTCGAGGCATTGAACATACAATTTGGGACACTATGCTACCATTCTGTAAGTCGTTTGTGAGGCCACTTGGAGTATTGTGTAGAGTATTGGTCACCCTGTTAAACTGAAAAGAGTGCAAAGCAGTTTGACAAGGATGTTGTCAGGACTAATAGGCTAGATTTAGAGGGAAGGCTGGGGCAGGTTCGGATATCATCAGTTGGAATGTAGAAGAATGAGGAGGCTGGCCTTATGGAGATGTATAATATCATGAGGACCATAGATAGGATGAATGCATATAGTTATTTTCCCAAAGATGAGGGATTGAAAACCACAGGGCATAGGTTTAAGGCAAGATTTAAGAAGGACCTGAGGGTCAACTTCTTCATGCAGAGAGTTTTATTGAAATGGAATGGGCTGCCAGAGAAAGTGGTTGAGGCAGGTACAATAGCAACATGTAAACAAAAATGAATAGGCACGTAGGTGGGAAGTGCTTAGAGTGATATGGTTCAAATGTGGGCAATTGAAAATAGTTGATTGGGCAGCACGGACCAGTTTGGGCCAAAGGGCCAGTTCCCATGCTTGATCACTCTAAGACTCAATGACACTCCTTTTAAGTGGGTTACTGTTGTTTATCCTTCTGTCATAAACTTCCCATGACGCAAGAAGTACTGTTTCTGATGAAAGCTTGCACACTGCCGTTCCTGTCTGTATTCCATTGCAGATTTTCTATCACCACTTGGCATCTTACTCAAAGACTATCTTGATTATTAACGTGCTGAGGTCCAATCCAGTCAGTCCCTTCATTCAAAATCATTGACATCGATTACAAATATTTGATGACCTCACACTGATCCCAGAGACACTCCACCAATTTACAGCTTTCCAACCCAAAACAAACTTTTAACCCCTGCTATCTATTTGCTGATAGTTGCCCAGGGCTCGCCTGTTCCTGTGAATCAGAGTCGAACGGTTGCATGACCTCATCCTGTGCTCTGTAACGTCCTCAAGAGACTGAATGACTTCATCCTAAGTTTCGGAGAAGATTTGTAGCTCGGGTGCTCGTTGTTGTGGTTCTGTTCGCCGAGCTGGGAATTTGTCTTGCAAACGTTTCTGTGATGTTTCCTCCGGCATTTACAGTGGCCTGTCTCTGCCGCTTCCGGTTGTCAGTTCCAGCTGTCCGTTGTCGTTGCCGGTATATTGGGTCCAGGTCGATGTGTTTGTTGATAAAGTCTGTGGATGAGTGCCATGCCTCTAGGAATTCCCTGGCTGTTCTCTGTTTGGCTTGCCCTATAATGGTAGTGTTGTCCCAGTCGAATTCATGTTGCTTGTCGTCTTTGTGTGTGGTTACTAAGGATAGCTGGTCGTGTCGTTTCGTGGCTAGTTGGTGTTCGTGTATACGGATCGTTAACTGTTTTCCTGTTTGTCCGATGTAGTGTTTTGTGCAGTCCTTGCATGGGATTTTGTACACTACATTAGTTTTGCTCATGTTGGGTATCGGGTCCTTTGTTCTGGTGAGTTGTTGTATGAGCGTGGCTGTTGGTTTGTGTGCTGTTATGAGACCTGGTGGTCGCAGTCGTCTGGCTGTCAGTTCAGAAATGCTCCTGATGTATGGTAGTGTGGCTCGTCCTTTGGGTTGCGGCATGCCCTCGTTCCGTTGTCTCTCCACTAGGCATCTGTTGATGAAATTTCGAGGATATCCGTTTTTGCCGAATACTTTGCATAGGTGTTCCTCTTCCTCTTTTTGTAGTTCTGGTGTACTGCAGTGTGTTGTGGCCCTTTTGAATAGTGTCCTGATGCAACTTCGTTTGTGTGTGTTGGGGTGGTTGCTTTCATAGTTTAGGACTTGGTCTGTGTGAGTGGCTTTCGTTTACTTTTCTCTTCTCCCTTCTCTCTATCCCCCCGTTATCTTTTGTTTTTACTTTTATCATTTCTTAGATTACTTACACTGTGTAAACAGGCCTTTTGGCCCAACAAGTCCACACCGACCCGCAGAAGCGCACCCACCCAGACCCATTCCCCTGCATTGACCCCTGCACATAACACTATGGGAAATTTTGCAACCTAACATGCACATTTTTGGACTGTCGGACTGTTTAGTTCTCTCCCTTGATATGGGATGGGGATGTGGATGTGGTTGGAGAAAAGAGGGGTTTTTTTTTAGTCTTTTTAAACCAGGACTACCGAGGATTAAAGCATGGATATGTCGGGTTGAGTGCCCACTTTTAATTTTCTTGTTATAAGATGCTGTCTGGGTTTGGGGCACAGCTTCAGCTGGAAGGAGCCATTACGGGGTTAGTGGGTAGTATAAGCGCACCCTGTGGCCAAGAAGACAAAGTCTCCTTTCATTTGTGTGAGATGCTGGTCTGTTGTAGATGTAGATGTTAGAAGTTTTGATCTGGTAGTTTTGCAAGTTGCATTTTCAAATTTATGCAAACTATTTGCTGTTTTCCCTTGGCACGCTATTAGTGGGGTTCGTCCACCCAGGGGGTCTTGTCCTATTTGAGATGGCTATGGCTAACCGTCCAGTTCAATGGTGCACCTGGAATGTTAAGGGGTGTCATTCACAATTTAAGAGAAAAAGATGTTTTTAAGCCTGATAAAAAAGAGGGTTGATGTCGCCTTGCTGCAAGAAACACATCTAACCAATCAGGAGCACTTAAATTTACAGCAGGGAGTATAAAGAAGATCAAAGAACAAAGTAAATTTACAGTCCAATAACAGGCCCTTCGGCCCTCAAGCCTGAGCCAATCCAAATCTACTGTCTAAACCTGTCGGTCAATTCCTAAGCATCCGTAGCTCTCTGCTCCTCACTTGATCATGCATCTGTCCAGGCGCATCTTAAATGAATCTACCGTGGCTGCCTCTATCACCTCTGCTGGCAACACGTTCCAAATGCCCACCACCCTCCGTTGGAAGTACTTGTCACGTGAATCCCCCTTAAACTTTCCAACTCGCTCCTTGAAAGCGTGACCTCTTGTTATTGAATCCATCACCCTCGGAAAAAGCTTGTCTCTATCCACCCTTTTTATAATCTTCATGATTTTACAAACCTCAATTAGGTCCCGCCTCAATCTCCTTATTTAAAATGAAAATAAACCTAACCTACTCAACCTTTATACATAACTAGCACCTTCCTTACCAGGCAACATCCTTGTAAACCTTCTCTGCACTCTCTCCAAAGCGTCCACATCCTTTTGGTAATGTGACGACCAGAACTGCACACAGTATTCTAAATGTGGCCGAACCAATGTCTTGTACAATGTTAACATGACTTGTCAGCTCTTATACTCAATACCCTGTCCAATGAAGCAAGCATACTATATGTCTTCTTGACTACTCTATCCACCTGTGTAGCAACATTCAGGATACAATGGACCTGCATTCCCAGATCTCTATGCCCATGAACTATTCCCAAGGCTCTTCCATTCATTGTATAATTCGCTCTAGAATTAGTCTTGCCTAAATGCATTACCTCACTATTGTTTGAATTGAAATCCATCAGCCACTTTTCCGGTCAACTCTCCAGTCTATCTATATTCTCCTGTATTCTCTGACAGTCCCTTATGCTTTCTGCTACTCCACCAATCTTCGTGTCATCTGCAAACTTGCTGATCATACCAACAGTGCCCTCTTCCAGATCATTTATGTATATTACAAACAACAGTGGGTCCTACACTGACCCCTGTGGAACACCACTGGTCACCATTCTCCATTTTGAGAAATTCCCTTCAACTCCATCTGTCTCTGTTGCTCAATCAGTTATTTATCCAACTAGCTAGAACACCCTGCACACTTCACTTTCTCCATTTGTCTACCATGGGGAAACTTATCAAACGCCTTACTAAAGTCCATGTATATGACATCAATAACCCTTCTTTCATCAATCAAATTGGTCACTTCCTTAAAGAACTCAATTAAGTTGGTAAGGCACGATCTCCCCTGTACAAAACTACGTTGACTATCACTGAATAAGCCCATTGCTTTCTAGATATAAGTAGATTCTATCCCTCAGTACCCTCTCCAGCAAATATCCCGACCACCCTTCTTGTACAGGGTGACAACATGATCAACTCTCCAGTCCTCCAGCACATCACCTTTATTTTAGGATGCCACAAAGGCATCTTTCAGGGCCCCAGCTATTTCCTCTCTCGCCTCCCTCAGCAACCTGGAATAGATCCCATCTGGTCCTGGGGTTTTGTCCACCTTAATAACCTGCAGCCTACCCAACACGTCTTCCCTACTTATGTCAACGTGATCCAGACTAATCAAAATTCTATCTCTAATCTCAACATTCATCATGCTCCCCTCCTCAGTGAACAGTGATGAAAATAAATCATTCAGAATCTCACTCATTCTCTCAGGTTCGACACACAGCCTTCCTTCATTATCCTTTAGTGGACCAATCCTTTCTCAAGTTAACCATTTGCTTCTTTTATAAAAATAAAATGCTTTGGGATTCTCCTTAATTCTGCTCACTAAAGCTATTTCATTACCCCTTTTAGCGCGCTTAATTCCTTGTTTAAAACTTGTCCTACTCTTCCGATATTCGTCCAGGGCCCGTTCTCTTCTTAGCTGTCTAAACATTATGTATGCTTCCCTTTTCGTCTTGGCTAGTCGTACAATTTCTTCTGTCATCCATGGTTCACGAATCTTACCCTTCCTACACTTTGCCTTCAATGGGACATGTCTATTCTGCATTATCATTAACCTATCTTTGAAAGCCTCCCACGTCTCAAGTGTGGATTCCTCTTCAAATACCTGTGTCCAATCCACATTTCCAAATTTCCTGCCGAATTTTGATATAATTGGCCTTGGTTCAGTTTAGTACTCTTCCCTTCGGGCCACTCTCTACTTTATCTATGAGTATTCTTAAACTTACAGAATTGTGGTCACTGTTCCCAAAGAAATCCCCCACCGCAACTTCTACGACCTGCCCTCGTGTTCGTTCCCCAGTACCAGGTCCAATATGACTCCTTCCCTCGTCGGAGTATTGACATACTGGTTTAGAAAACTCTCCTGGACACTTCTTCCAAATTCTACCCCATCCAGAGCTCTGACATTAAATGTATCCAGTCAATGTTGTGAAAACGAAAATCTCCCATCACGACTATCTTATTGCCTCTCCATTTCTTTTTTAGATTACTTACAGTGTGGAAGCAGGCCCTTCGGCCGAACAAGTCCATACTGATATACGTTTACCACTTCACCTAACATTACGGGCAATTTAGCATGGTCAATTCACCTAACCTGCAGATCTTTGGATGATGGGAGGAAACCCACGCAGACACAGGGAGAACGTGCAAACTCCACACAGTCAGTCTCTGGAGTTGGAAATTGAACCCGGGTCTCTGGCGCTGTGAGGCAGCAGTGCTAACCACTGTACCAAACTGCTGCCCACATCTTTCGATAATCTGTTTACCTATATGTTTTCTACCTCACGCTCACTGTCTGTAATACAGTCCCAACATTGTAACTGCGCCCTTCTTATTTCTCAGCTCCACCCATAATGCCTCAATACCCAAGACCTCCATAGGACCTCCATCCTCCTTTCGCACAGCCGTGCTATCATTCTTGACCAGCAATGTAACTCCATCCCACGCCCCCTTTTGCTTCCCTCGCTGTCCTGTCTGAAACGTCTATATCCTGGAATGCGGAATTGCCAATCATCATGCCGTTCCTTCAACCAAGTCTCTGTGATTGCAATAACATCATACTCTCAGGCACCAATCCAAGCCCGAAGTCCATCTGCCTTACACACTATACACCTTACATGAAAGTAGATGCATTTCATGCCACCAGGTTTTTGTGCTCATCTGCTGTCTGCCTATTCTTCGCTTTATTAATGCCATCTTCATAATTCTTACAGTCTCCAGTCTCGACCTCACTGCCTACGTGTTTTCTCTTTGGGTTCTTGGCCCACAGCCAAATTCGTTTAAAACCTCCCTAACAGCAGTAGCAAAAACTCCCCATAGGATATTGGATCCAATCTGGTTCAGATGTAGACCGTCCATTTTGTAATAGTCCCACTTTCCCCAGAACCGGTCTCATTGTCTAACAAGTCTGAACCCCTCGTTCCTACCCCATCTCTCAAGCCACGTGTTCATCCAGCCTATTGTTTTCATGTCTACGCTGGTTTGCACGTAGCACTGGTAGGAGTCCTGAAATCACTACCTTTGAGTCCTTCCCCTTTAACTTCTCTCCTAGCTCCCTGAATTTTTCTTTCAGGACCTCATCTCCTTTCCTACTTATATCGTTGGTGCCTATATGCACCAAGACAAATGACTGTTCACCCTCCACTTTTAGAATGCTCTGAAGCCAATCGGTGATATCCCTGACCCGAGCACCTGGGAGGCAACATGCCATCTGGGAGTCCTGTTTTCTGCCAAAGAACCGCCTATCTACTCCCCTCACAATAGAATTTCCTATGACTTTCGCCCTACGAGACATTTTCCCGTCTTTTGAACAACAGTGTCCGACACAGTGCCATGATCCTGGCAAATGCTCCCCACCCCTGGTGAGCCATCTCCCCAAACAGTATCCAAAAAGTATACATGTTTTGGAGGGAGATGACCGCAGGGGACACCTGCACTGCCTTCTGACTTTTTTTTTGTCTTTTGGATACCCATTTAATGTTTCCCTCAGCAACTCTAACTGCTGTGTGACCATTTCACTAGACATGCTATCCACGATCTCCTCAGCATCGTGGATGCTCCACAGTGAGTCCATCCGCAGCTCCAGAGCCGTCATGCGGTCAAACAAGACGTGTAGCTGGACACACGTCTTGCAAGTGAAACAGTCTGCAATATCAGACATGTTCCTCTGCCCCCACATTAAGCCAAAGGCACGTGCCACGGTCTGAGGTCCCCTGTTATGGTAGGCATAGCTTTATATGAACTAACTAAACCCAAACAACGTACTTAAACATATGAAAAAGAAAGATAAAGAAAAAGTAATAGCCTTACCTGACTGAGTCTTCTCCTTCCGCTTAGAGGATGGGGGGGGGGGGGGGGGTCGTGGAAGGGTGATGCTAAACGTGTAGTATCTCGTGTTTAGCCACTGCCCAAATATACATTAAGCCCTTTCCTTTCCAGCAGCCCTCGCTTCACTCCTCCTTCTCTCCTCGCCGTTCGGTCTGAGTGTTCAGACGTGTGTTTTTTTTTCTCATCCTCTAAATCAAAAAGCAGAGGGATTACTAACTCATCAAGAAGAATCTTCCATTTCAACTGTGAGGCCAAATTAAGAATGCATATGGGTGGTTTATGATTCTTAAAGCTTTAATACTTGGAGATATGTCTGGGAGTTTGAATGTATTCTGCGCCCACCACATTACCTCAAATTTTTAACAGATGCCCTTTCCGGGTTGATGGCCCTTGGGGCATGTCAGACAGTAATAGGTGGAGACTGGAACCGACGAATAAACCCCGAAATGGACTTGGGGACTTGCGGGTATGTCTTGTTGGTATACTTGTTGGTATACCTGCATAGAGAGCTGGGAATGGTGGGTGTGTGGATTTGTCCCTACCCTGAGGAGAGGGGCTCCACCTTTTTCTCTCAGCCACGTAAGTGCTTTTCGAGGATTGGCATTTTTTGCCCTGTTGACCTTTTTGAATTCTGTGCTGTCCTGCAGAATCGGAAAGATAGTCCTTTCTGATCATGCAGCAGTGCACATGGAGGATGCGGTCGGTGGCGATGGGACATACTCACGGTACTGGCACATGGCGACTTTCTTCCTGAAGGATAGCAAGTTTATTGAATATTTTTCGGGGAATTTGAAATGCTGTGGGACATTAATTTGGGTACGGCCAGAAATGTGTCAGTGCTCTCGGACACTGCCAAGACTGATGCGAGGAGTTTGATTATTTTTTACTCAGCTGCCCAGAGCGGCAGAAGGGAGAACAGCAGCGTATGCTCTAGGCTTGCCTGAAGGCAGCTGAAACAGCATACCTTGGCAGACCATCTGTAACCAATTTGGAATAGATTACTGGCCTCAGGGCTCCTTTGAATGCTGCGCTCACCCAGACAGCAAAGAGGGAAATCTCCTTTGCGAAACAGAGATTATTTGAGAATGGTGATAAACGGGGTAGATATCTAGCATGCATGGCCAGAAAGATGAATGCTCCCTAATCTATCATATCCATTAGAGAGAGTGCTGGTACTTTACTTGCGATGCCAAAAATTACTTTCGAATGTAACCAATTAATTTGAATCATGCCCAGGATACCAGAAACCACTGGAAGCGGAACTTTATTGCTTTAACACCTGGAAACCAATCAAACAATGAGAATTGAATGTGTCATGGGGAGTATATAAACCTGGTATTTTGAAACTTAATGGGAAAGTTAACTGGACATCTAACATCTTGGTCTCAAATTAGAAAAACTGTTCTATCCCATATACTTTACTTACGGTTAAAAAGACAGAAAGATGGTGACCCAGCAGCTGGAAGTCTGAAGACACCGGAGAAGACAGAGACTGTGCAATGTTGAGATTCAGTTTATGCAACGTTTAATAAGTGGATTAATATTATCAGAGTTTTTCAGAGTTGTAGTCAGCTAGTACGCAGTTAAGAAAAGGGGTTTTGTACTTTTGAATAGTTGTTGTTTAGTATTCACGATTCGGGTTCATAAAATATGTTGTTATTGTTTCTGAATGGTGGAATTTGGGAGTTCTCAGTCACTCATATTTTAACAGATTACGAGGCGATGTGAGCTTTCTTTGGTGTTGGTTTTTATTTACAGAGGGGTTCGACATCGATGTCATGACAGTTTGGGGGCTTGTCTTTCAGGATTTGGACAGATGTGGACAGATTAGATGTACAAAAGCTCCCAGCAGATTCCAACACTTGGCAATTATTGTCCGAGATCTTTAAATAAAACTTAGGCCAGAAAATTTGTTTCATCTTGGTTACTTGAGGGTGATTCAATGAAAAGTGAGAGAAATGGGATTTAACATTGCTAAAGAGGTTCTGTGGTTTGAAAATGTTTCCTAATTTGCTAATAAAGTTTAGAAAGACAGAATTAGAATTAGCAAATATGTTAGGATTGGGTTTAACCAGAGTCAAAAGGCAAGCTGAGATTGCAATGGAGTTGGTAAAGCACTTCAGTGTGTCGGAGAAACTGACAGTGAGTGCAGTAGAGTTAGAAAAAAAAGACTGGAAATGCATTAACTGGAGTTAGAAGGTTAAAAAGTGAGACAAAGAGAAAGAGAGAAGAAAGAGGAAGAGAGGTAGAAGAGAAACAGAAAAAGAGAGGGGAAGGAGAGAAAATTTGAGCTTGAGAAGTTGCGATTTACTCAGCAAAGTCAAGTTAACGGGATAAGTTAAAGCAAGAAGCAAAATGTAAAGAGAAAGACAGCGGAGGTTTAAAAGCTGGCCCGCCGTTTCATGTAATAGTGCATGAAAAAGCTGAACAGGCAGAGGGTCAGGCAGAGGTTAATTAGTCCTGACAGGCTCATGGACGTACAACAGAAATTTGCATAACTTGATGCATAGTCAGAAAACGAATCAGAATATATTGTCAAGCGTTGCCAACTTAAAGATAGAATCCTAAATGAAAATGGAGACCATAGCAGGTTAGTGCAGAGGAGAAACGGGCCAAAGTTAACCAGATTGTTTTGGTGGTCGCATACAGACAGGAATTGTTACAGGAATCACATGAACTACCTGCAGGAGGCCATCTAGGTATACCTGCAGGAAGTCACCTGGAAGACTCAGGCTAAGACACAAAATCACTTCTACTGGCCTGGAATGCACAAGGACGAGGTTAATTTTTGCCATAAGTGTCATACATGCCGAATGGTAGGTAAGCTACAGGCAGGACGAAAACCAGAACCTTTGTTGCCAATTCTTGCGTTCAATGGACCTTTCATGAGGGTTATGATTAGTTGTGTAGGCCCACTTTCTAAAATAAAAGTGAAAACCAATATTTGCTGACCATAATGGATGTGTCTGTCAGATTACCAGAGGCAATTCCATTACAGAGTATGAAGGCAAAAAGGGTAGTTGGGGGGTTTGTAGCGTTCTTCACTCTGTACGGGCTACTCAAAGAGTTTCTGTCAGTCCAAGAGAGTCATTTCACCACTCTGATGTTTAAATAAATCATGGAGAGCTTAGGCAAACAGCACTTCAATCAAGTCCGTCGCATTCTGAATCGCAACGAGCCTTGGAAAGTTGGCATCAGGCGCTGAAGACCATGTTAGCAGTATACTGTCAGGATTGGCCAAATGATTGGGATAAAGGTGTCCCATTAAATTGTTTGCCATTAGAGATGTCCCGAATGAATATACTCAGTTTACTCCCTTTGAAATAATATTCGGACATGAAGTGAGAGGTCTTTTGGAATTAATTAAATAGAAATTAAGAGAACCAATGTTGGAGATCTCATACTGGGGTTATGTGTCTGATGTAAGGGGGAGATTAAATAGAGTATGTGAGTTAGCTAAACAGCACCTAATGCGGGCCCAGCATACAATGAAGCAAGTGGCAGGTAAAGACTATGAAATTTAATGTTTTCTTTTCCCGGTTGGGATGCCACCATTGATAGGAAATCCCTTCAAAGCCAGGGTTAGTGTCCCTTTGCAAATGGAGAAAAAGTAGAGTCAGGTAAACTATGTGGTAAAGTTGCTGGATATAAAAAAAAGGTAGCAGGTATGTCATGTAAATTTTTGCAACCTTACTAATATAGAGATAAGGAACTGGGAAACAGGTGTTAGTTACTGCCCCTCAGAGTGAGGAATCAAAGACAGATGTCATAGAGTTTGATGTGATACAAAATCCTTTAGATAACAAGGAAGTCCACGAGGAGTGGGATAGGATAGCGAGCTATCTGTTGCAAGAACAATGAACCCAGTTGATTGTTCATTGCCGCAGTATGAAGACATTTGCAGAACCAAGATGGGAATACTTACACATTTGTGTATGGGGTGGAAAAGGAGAATGTTGTTCTGATAAACAACACCCCTGCAGACTTAATCTTCACAAAGCCACCGAGGTCCAGAAGGAAGTGAATGCGATGCTCAATGAAGATATCATTGAACCGAGTCAGAGTGAGTGGAGTACGCTGATTCTGTTAGTTCCCAAACCTGATGGGGCTCAGCGATTTTGTGTGGACTATCAGAAGGTCAACGATGAAACAAAATCAAACTAGTAACGAATACCAAGATTCAAAGACTGCATACGTAAAGTTTGACATTCCACACACATAACAAAGTAGGACTTACTGCAATGGTTATTGGGATTTAACTTGATCAGAGGAAGTGAAAGAAGTTTCTGCGTTTGCAACCGTAAATGGGCAATATCAATTCAAATTGGTACTCTTTGGAATGAATAATGCACCAGCCACATTCCAAACACTCATGAACAGGGTTGTGGCCAGATTAACAAGTTGTGCAGTTTATCTGTTAGATGCAGTGATCTTTAGCAAGTTACATGTTACAGTTGGCAAAGCTCGTGGAACGGTTACAAGGAGGAAAACAAGCAATAAATGTAACATAAACAGAATTTGCGAAAGCAGAGTTGACGTTTTTGGGACATTACATTGGACATGGGCTGATAGAATACAAAGGCGAAGGACGTTTAGGAATTTTCCACAACCATCCTCGAAGAAAGTGGAGCTTCGATATTTGGGACTGAGAGGATACCATTGGAAGTTTGTTCCAAACTTCAGCAGCATCGTGGAACCGCTGATGGATTTACTGAAGAAGAACACGAAATGTTGGCGTATAGAACAATTCCAGCAGGCATTTGAGAATGCAAAAGCAGCACTAACCACCGCACCAGTTTTAGCCACGCAAATATTTTGAAAGACTTCAAAGTTGCGATTGTTGCTAGCGGTATAGGGGTTGGAGACGTATTGATGCAGGAACATGAGAATGGAATGGAATGGCCAATTGGCTATCTGCAAAAAAAAAAGGAACATCCACCGCAAAGAAAATTCTCCACTATTTAAAAAGGATTATTGAGTTTTGTACTGTCCTGACAACATGTTATTGTTTATGTGACAAACAGGCTGTCAGGGACAAATGTACCACAATCGTCTTGCATTTTTTGGAAGACTTAAAGACTAAAATATGAGAATATTTCTTTGGGGTCTTATGTTACTGACTTTTAACTTACAAAATATACATGGCGTGGGCCGTAAAGATGTGATAGCTGATGTGTTATTGCAGTTTTAAAGGAAAAGATGCAGATAAGATTTGACCCATGAATTTTTCTGTGACAATTTGCACTGTCTAGCAGATCTGCTACGTGAATGTTAATGACACTTTAACAACACAAGCCTGAATGGTGTCTGGATCTTGCTGCACATGGACACAGACTGGTTCAGGAGCTAAGGGTCGGGGAACAAATTATTCTGAACATTGTGGAATCTTCAATGACCATCCCTACTTCTGATCTTATGGTGGGGAGGATGGGTGTGGGGGCGGGGCGACATTGATGAAGCAGCTGAAGATGTTTGTGAAGACGAAGCTTCCCTGAGGATCTCACACGGAGATGACCCAGGACTGAGATGATTGACATCCACGAACAACAAACATCTTCCTTTGTGCTATGATTGACTCCAACCAGTAGGGAGTTTACTTTGATTCCCATTAAGTCCAGTTTTGTTAAGTATTTTGATGTCAACCTTAGTCAACCACTGCCTTGAAATCAGGTTTGTCACTCTTACCTGAAACCTTGTGTTCACACCTTTCGATCATATCATAGGTCATGATATAGCAGCAGCAAGTGTTTTCTTCAAACAGATTGTACTGAATCTGAAAAATGTGTGGCTGGAAAAGTGCAGCAGGTCAGGCAGCATCCAAGGAGTAGGAGAATGACGTTTCGGGCATAAGCCCTTCTTCAGCTCCTACACCATTAAGGACATAAATCATGCAGACACACTCTGCACAATGAAGAGTCTTAAATGGATATTTATTACTGAACACCAGAGACGGAGAAAGACCATAATTTCTGGTGCCAAAACACCGAGCAGTATTCCCCAACTCTCATGTGTCACTGTCCTCTTCCTGAAACCATTAAATGATTACTGTCCAGCCTCTCCTCCCCACTCACTGTGTCTGCAATCTGTCCCTCCTACCCCTAACCACACAAGGCAAACCAAGCTCTGGGTCTTTGTGAAAATCAAGGCCGGAATGTGCAGGCCTCCTGGAGAGGGGCAGGGTGGGGTAGTGGTAATAGCACTCACTGGGCTGAGGAGTGGCAGATGGAGTTTAGTTTGGATTAATGCGAGGTATTGGATTTGATTAATCAAACAAGAGCAGGACCAATACAATTAAAAATAGATAACTAGGCCGTCAAGTATAATTCTTTAAAATTTACATGTCAAATGGATCGTGTGGTTAAGAAGGTGTATAGCACACTTGTCTTCATAGGACAGACCTTTGAGTATCGGAATTGGGACGTCATGTTGTGATTGCACAGGACATCGGTGAGACCTCTTCTGGAATAATGTGTCCATTCTGGTCACCCTGCCTGCTCATTCCATAGGCACACCACTCTATGGGTGAAAAGGCTGCCCCTTAGGTCACTTTAAAATTTTTCTCCTCTCACCTTAAAACTATTCCCACTAGTTTTGGACTCCACTACTCTTAGAAAATATCTTGATATCAAATACTTTGATATGACTGACCTTGATATTATTAAATTGGGGAGGATTGAGAAGAGATTAACCTGGATGTTGCTGGGAATGGAGGGATTGAGCAATAAGGAGAGTCTGGATATGCTGGGACTTTTTTGCACTGGAGAGTATGAGATTAAGGGGTAATTTTACAGAGGTTTAGAAAATAATGAGAGGTACAGATAAGCTGAAGGGCTGATGTCTTTTCCAGAGAGTTGGGGATTCAAAACTGAGGGACATTTTAAGATGCGCGGGAAAAGATTGACAAAAGTCATGAGAGGGAATTATTTTAGACAGAACCTGGCTTCTGTGTGGAATGAACTTCCAGAGGAACTGGTGAAACCAGGGACAGCTACAACGGTTAATGGACATTTAGATCAGTACATGGATAAGACATCAGTTTGGATGGTGCTGTGAGCAGCTGCCCTCCCCCTCTCCCTCCCCCTCTCTGAATGAATCTCTGTTGCTTTTTACCCTCTGCCAAAGCCTGTGCAGTGGCGTGGGGAGGCCAGCAGAGGGTGGCATTGCATCACTTTAAGCACACAGAGACTGCCAGACCTGCCCCACACAGATATACACACAGCAATTGATAGGACACGGCGTGAAACTCATCTGGTAATTTAAACTATGCATATGGAAATGCTCAACTCACCTCGAAAACTGTTAAAATCTGAGTGACAGAGAACTCCAAAATTCCACTGCTTAAATAAAAATATCAATTTATTTTTTAACTCTGAAAGTGAACATTTTACATCAACTATTCACAACTCTGAGACCCCCAATCTCCTAACTGCCTATTACCCCACTCCAACGCTATAGCAATATACTATTTCAAAAAGACACTTATTAAAATTACATCAACTTAATTTCAAAACCACACAATAGCTGTTATTTTCGATGTTTTCATTCGCCTGTGGATCTCCATGGGTCATCTTCTGTTTTTTTTACTCTGAATGTGTATCATAAGAAAAGGTATCTTTGATACGGATTTTATTCCGATTTCTTGGATCTGTGTTGATGGCATTTGCTGTTTGCAATTTTCAAAATGCCTGCATTCTTAATATCCACAGCATCAGATAATTTTCGAAAACTATAAATACATACTTTATTTGGTTTTAGTATCCTGGGGCATAATTTAAACGGATTGGGAAAATTCGCATTGTTGTCCAAAGAGCAACCAACTCAGGAATCTATTTCACAGCCAAATGTGACATATGGATACTCTGAGTCTGCAATCCTCTCATATAAACAGGTGATTGGAAGCTCTCAGTTCAGAACAGCATTCCCTCTCTCTTTAAGGTTCAGTACACACTTTCAACTTCGTAACATTAATACCATGATGACAATGAAGATAAGCAGAGCACATCCGGATTTCTCTTACCCCATGGTTTGTCAATGTTTCATTCACTGTATCTGGTATGTGTCAGGATTTTTGTTGGTCTGTTGATAGCATGTCATTATTCGACTCCTTCCATGGGAATATAGCAGTATTTCACTTGCTCACACTCATGTGTGTGTGGCAGGATTTCAGTTGTTTCTTTGGGACTGTGATACTATGACAATCTCAATGTTTGTAGATAGAACCAAACCTGGAAAAACTCTGAAATCTAATTAAGACGGTGTGGAACTCTAACAAGACAATTACGCGTTGGTGTAGTTTTCAGGCAGATGGGGATCAATGCAGTGCAGTGTGAGGTGATACACTCTGGTAGGAAGGACATTGAAAGGCAAGACAAAACAAAACAGGCTGCACCGTTATAAAGGGGCTGTAGGAGCAGAGAGCGTTACGTGTACATAAGCACAGATTATTGAAGATGTCAGGACAAGTGGGAGAGCAGAAACTATCACAGATTAGTTTTAGTGTCTGATCGGTTTACAGGGGGAGGTATAGGAGGCAGTCTCGGTGCTCCCTTTCTGGGAGGTGGTGGTGACAATGTGTTGTGAGTGCACCCTCCTGCCCACCGAGACCGTGGGGATTCCATTTGTACCAGCTCAACACAAAAGGGAGATGGCATCAGGGCCACAGCTTTTAAGTTGTGCCGGGGGGAAACGGAGCTGCCAGTGGGTTTAAAGTGAGAATTGACCTTCACTGAACATTGCTCGTAACTCGGTCGGTGGGACGTGGATGTTTCAGAATCTCCACACGAGGCGTCCCGGTCCTCTCCAGCTCCTACCAGTGTCCTCCCCACATGGCGGAGGGAGGGGGGTGAGGGAACGGATACCGAGCACTCCATCAACTGGCTTGGCCATTTCTTTCCTATTCCAGGCTGCTTCTCCTGGAACGGGTGCAAGGGAGAGGGGGAGTGAGGGTAGGAGTGGTTGGTCCTGCTGTTAGTGCAGTTGTAGTTGGGGGTGGGGGGAGATTTAGTGAGGTGTCCGGAGGGAGTCAGTCCACAATGTTGTATCCAGGCAGTGTTATTGGTGTCGGAGGTGAAGTGGAGGGAGAGAAGGAGAGAGAGTCTGTGGGGAGTGAAAGAGAGGAAAGGGGGAGAAAGCGAGGGGAGGGAGAAAGAGAGAGAGACAGAGTCAGAGACAGAGACAGAGAGAAGGTGCTGCATGCAGTAGTGAGTGTGATGGACCATGAGACTTGTTTCGTGGTCGGTGCTATAACAGATATACAGTGAGTGTGAGGGAGCAGGGAGAATACAGCAACCCTTACCCTAAAAGAATGGGGAAGATTATTGATGCTTGTCCTGTATTGCTGGGCATTTCTTCACACCGCAGATACTGCACTGAGCTGGGTGGGGAGCTCAGACCATGCTCGGTTGGTCTGGTGGTGTGCCCCCCCCGGGGAGAGAATGGTCCCCCTCTGTACCAGGAGTTCCGTACCCATGTCAACAAACCGTGGTGTAATTGCCCCTTATCTGCCATGAACGGGGTAAACTGTGCAGGGCAGCTCCGAACTAAGAAAGCTCAACTGTGTGTCCATTGGCCTTTTAAAGATGGCACCTCTGTCAGGAATCACGGAATATCAAGGTTCATCCTGGTGAATACCTCCAGCCATGATGGGTGGGAGAATCGGGCTGGTATTGAATGAGTGGCATCATGGGGTGGGGTGGGTAGTTAATGTGGTGAGTCCAATAAGATAGCACGAGGAAACTAGCTCAGCCTTGTGCGGACAATCTCTCTGTCACACTCAATGCAAATGGCACTGAGACAAATTATTGTTAGAAACTGCCCAATGAGTCATAGATTGTGTTGAAACCAATTCCAGTTAAAATGATGCAGAATAAATGCTCATCTGACTTCACACCAATATCCCTTTTTTCCCATATTTCGTGGGAAGATTGGTGCATACTATATGATGCTATGGAAGTGTCTGCGTTTCAGCATTCTGAAACCTCGGACAACATCCTTCCGTGACACTGTCCCACAGACTCCCCCTTTCTGTCAATACCCAAAACCTCCTCCCATGTTGTGATATTTAAACTGATCCCCACGCCATCTCTCTCTGGCAGTGATATTCACGCCCACAGCACACACTTGTCAGGGCACAATGGAGAGATGGAGCTGTAAATGGGTGGGAGCTGTACATCTTTTCACTTCCAACATGGGCTGCAAGTTTCCCCACACTGGGCAGTGATCTAACACAGTGTTACTGGGCAATATGCTGGGGTGCGGGACACAGATCTATATGCTGGGAGGGTAAATGCTCCTGGTTTACAGATCAATGCACTGGGGGTGGGGTACACAGTCCTACATTCTGTGAGGGTAACTGCTCCTTGTTTACAGATCAATGCACTGGGGTGGTTTATACAGCACTACATGATGAGAGTGTAACTGCTCCTGGTTTATAGATCAATGCACTGGGGTGGGGTACAAAGTTCAACATGCTGGGAGAGTAACTGCTCCTGATTTACAGATCAATGCACTAGGGTGGTGTACACAGTCCTACATGCTGGGAGGGTAACAGCTCTTGGTTTACAGATCAATGCACTGGTGTGATGTACACTGTCCTACATGCTGGGAGGGTAACTGCTCCTTGGTTACACATCAATGCACTGGGGTGGGGTACACATTCCTACATGCTGGGAGGGTAACTGCTCCTGGTTTACAGATCAATGTACTGGGGTGGGGTACACATTCCTACATGCTGGGAGGGTAACTGCTCCTGGTTTACAGATCAATGCATTGCGGTGGTGTATACAACTCTACATGCTGAGAGGGTAACTGCTCCTGGTTTTCAGATTAATTCACGGGTGATCGCTATACAGGTCGCTGTGCTGGTCAGACTATCTGGTTGAGGTTTATAGATAATTCAATGATGTGGTTTGGTTAGCTCCTTATGCTGGATGTATATTTGTTCCAGGTTTACACATTCGTGCCCTGCTGTGGTCTGCACAGCTCTCTGTGCAGGGCAGATATATGGTCTGGGTTTATAGATCAATGCCCTGATCTGATCTGTGCAGTGTTCCACTCTGGACAGATTGCTGGGTTGTATTGACCAGTGAAACAGATGAATCTGGACAGAATGCTGGGTTGTACTGAGCAGGACACTGGCCTGGTCTGCACAGTGTTCCTTGGTGAACAAATATCTCCTCTGGGTGCATGGTGTCTGGGCTGGTTCTGTGAGATGGATTGAGAATGTGGTAGATCTAACCATTTCAGCTGATCTGGCAACGCCTTTAGTTCCCATTCCTGTGATTGGACCCTCGGTCTCTTACCCCATTAATGTTACAGTGATCCCAGACACAACACATCATTTTGGTGGGGTGGGTCGGGGGGAAAGGTGATAAACAGGTCAAGGGCTTTCCGGAACGTTCTGACCCCGACATTCTATAACTGCCATTCCCCGGAACGTTCTGTCCCCGGCATTCTATAACTGACATTCCCCGGAACGTTCTGTCCCTGACATTCTATAACTGACATTCCCCGGAACGTTCTGTTCCCAACATTCTATAACTGACACTCACTGGAACGTTCTGTCCCCGAATTCTATAACTGACATTCCCCGGAACGTTCTGTCCCTGACATTCTATAACTGACATTCCCAGAACGTTCTGTCCCTGACATTCTATAACTGACATTCCCCGGAACGTTCTGTCCCCAACATTCTATAACTGACATTCCCCGGAACGTTCTGTCCCTGACATTGTTGGTGAACGGCCGGACGTCAGTGAATTGAACAAAAGATAAGATCCCAAGGGAAGGGACTCCGTTCCAGGGAGAAGGAGACACTGTTCCGAAGACCCCTCAGGCCTTCGTTTCCCTGCGTTTTCCTTGCGTTTACATTTCTTCATGACACAGGATCGACCACAATTTAGACCAAAAGACAGAAATTCCCAAATTCCGTTTGTCTTCAGGAAACTGGGCGAGAATCATTCAGGACAGCAACTTTTTCACCCTCCGTATTAGGAACTGGGAAGGAGTGATCTGTGTGTGACCTCAAGCGATCGAGTGTGTGGGAATGTTCTAGAAACCATCTGTCCTTATGGATGTGACTCCGTGTGTTTGGGGAGGGAGGGTTTCTTGTGGTTTATGCCACATTTTTGTCAGTAATTCCGACCTTCCCATTTGTCATTCCAGCTCCAATTAATTTATTAACTCCCTGAATACAGGGACATCTTTGAAAATCTCACTGGGTCCCCGATCAAACGGGTCCCTTTGCCTCCAGGCTGATGGATAATGGGTTTGTTTTCCTTCCTCACAGCTAACGTAGTGACCATCTACGTCCTGCTTTATAAAGATTGTGGATTGTCTCCATGTGTCAGACGTTACCTGGGGGGCATGGCAGCGGCGGATCTCCTGGTCATTATCCTCGACCTGACACTGAGACACATTCCCATTGTTTATGAGGAACAGTTTTATTTCCTGGACTCCGTCCCCGTGTGTAATATCCACGCCGTCCTGCTTTATGCAGCCACTGACTGCTCTGTCTGGTTCACTGTCACTTTTACCTTTGATCGGTTTGTGGCCATTTGTTGCCAGAAGCTGAAAAGTAAATATTGCAGTGACAAAACGGCGGCTGTGGTTCTGGGAGCAGTGACTGTGCTGAGCTGTTTAAAGAACATTTTCTGGTATTTTATGCTCATGGCTCGGTATTCGATGGTGAACGCCCCCTGGTTTTGTGATGTAACAAACGCTGTTGCATACTCCAGTGTCTGGGTCACAATCGAGTTCCTCCAACACATTCTAACCCCGGGTGTCCCATTTCTCCTGATTCTGCTGCTCAATGTTCTCACCGTTAGACACATTTTAGTGACCAGCAGAGCCCGCAGGAGACTCCGCGCTCACACAAATGGGGACGCTCAGTCTGACACAGAAATGAGAAACCGAAAAAAATCCATCATTTTACTGTTTGTGATCTCGGCCAATTTCATCCTGTTATGGTCAACATTAACGCTGTTTTCTATATGGACCCGGATGTTTTATATTGGGCATCGGTCTGTTTATCTTCATCGCTTTGTGCGGGAATTGGGCTTCATGCTGCAGCTCCTCAGTTGCTGCACAAACACTGCAATTTATGCCGTGACCCAGACTAAGTTCAGGCAGCAGCTGAAGAATGTGCTGAAATATCCCGTCACCCAAATCCATCCATCCATCAAATTCCCTCATTAATCAATCCATCCGGGATTTTCTCATTTCAGTTCAGTGTTTTAGCGATGGAGCAGCCTGTCGCAATGGTAACAGACTGAGGGTAGCACTGGTTTTTCCATCCTTATCCCACAGGGGCGGTTACAGGGAAACAATTTAATGTGTCTCACAACTCAGGGGCCAGTGAGAAAAGGTACCATCCCACTGACTGTATCCATCACTTCCATTTGTAACCAATAAAAATGTTGATTAAAGCATGACGAGCAGCAGAGTGACTGATGTTGTTGTGTGTCTTTGTGTTGGAGAAGCTGAGCTGGAGAGAGACAGACTCAGCCCCAAGTCCTGGTCCTCAGGGAAGGGGAGGGCACCGCGCCCTGAGCTCAGGAGCTCGCTTTACCTACCTCTATCCCCTCGACTCCAACCTGGCCTCCCCTTTCATTCTCTCCTACTCTTTCTCCTCATTTCTCTCCTCTCTCTCTGCAAAAAATCTCTCTCACCAAATCAGGGGGAAAAGGAAGAACCAGGGAGACAGTGTGTCAGACATAGAGAGAGGTATGGAGAAGGGAGAGAGATTCAGCCAATGGAAAACAGAGGGTGGTGGGGCAGGAGAGAGAGAGAGAGAGAGAGAGAGAGAGAGAGAGAGAGAGAGACAAAAGGAGGGGGAGTGTGAGTGAGACAAGGTGGTGAGAAAGATGAGCAAGTGAGAGATAGGGTGATGGAGATAGAGACAGACAGGAGGAGATGAGGGGCGAGAGACAGTGGAGGGAGGGAGCAAGACGGAGGGAGGGAGCGAGAATTTTCGGGAGCAAGAGTGCGAGAGAGCGCACGAGAGAGCGAACGCGCTGGAGAGAGAGGTCACGCGCGAGAGAGAGAGCGCGGAGAGAGAGAATGAGCGTGAGAGAGAGAGAGCACGAGAGGGAGAGCGCGAGAGAGAGAGCGCGTGAGAGAGGGAACGCGCACGGGAGAAAGAGCACGCTAGAGGGAGAGGGCGCACGCGAGAGAGAGAGAGAGAGTGCGGAGAGATAGAGAGAGTGCGCGCGAGGGAGAGCGCGCGCGAGAGAGGGAGAGCACGAGAGAAAGTGCGCGAGAGAGTGGGAGCGCGTGCGAGAGAGAGCGTGCTCAAGCCAGAGAGAGCGAGAAAGACCTAGACAGAGAGGGGGCAGGAGATAGAGAAAGGATGCGAGAGAGACAGGGGAGGAGACAGAGAGAGAGGGCAGAGAGAGAGAGAGAGAGAGAGATTGAGGCCGGGAGAGAGAGACACTGGGTGAGAGATGGGGGCAAGAGAGAGAGGGTAAAAAGGTGGCATGAGACAGAGTGGGCCGAAAGAGGGAGAGAGAGAGGATCGAGAGAGAGTGGAGAGAGAGAAAGGTTCGAGAAAAAGAGCGAGGTGCGAGAGAGGGGGGAAACGAGAGAGAGAGGTGAAGGTCGAGAGAGAGTGAGCAAGAGAGAGAGAGGTGCTGAGAGAGAGAGTGGGTGGGACAGAGAAGTTTTTCAAGAGAGAGGGAGGTGAGAGTGTGAGTGGAGTGTGTGAGAGAGATGGAGGCAAGAGAGAGAAGGGGTGAGAGGCAGGAGGCAAGAGTGAGAGAGGGGCGAGAGACAGAACGTGACGGCAAGAGAGAGCGTGAGAGCAAGAGAGAGAAGGAGGGGCAAGAGAGGGAGAGAAAGCGTATGCGAGAGATGGAGGGGCATGAGACACAGAGCGCGGGGGTAGGAGAGACAGAAGGGGCAAGAGAAAGAAAGAGAGAGAGAGGGATCGAGAGAGAGCAGGTGAGAGATAGAGAGAGGGAGCGAGAGAGGGGTGTTGAGAGAGAAAATGGGGGGCGAGTGAGTTGAGAGAAGAGAGAGACTGTGGGGAAAGAGAGAGACAGAGAGAAGGAGAGGTGACGAGAGAGAGAAAGAGTAGGAATGGAGGTGAGCGAGAGAGTGGAGAAAGAAGAGAAAGGGATGGACGAGTGAGAGCGTGAGAAAGAGAGAGGGAAGAGAGACAGAGGGGACGAGAGAGATAAAGGGGCTGAGAGAGAATAGAGAGAAGGAGACAGAGCGAGAGAGGGGGAGGCTGGGAGAGCAGTAGGACAAGACGGGGGAGGCGAGAGAGAGAGAGAGCAAGAGAAAGAGAGAGAGGGGCAAAAGAGAGAGAGAAAGAGGGTTCGAGAGAGAGAGGGGGCGAGGGAGAGGGGGGCCGAGAGAGAGAGGTGGGGAGAGAGATAGAGGGGCGAGAGAGAGAGAAGGACGAGAGAGAGGGGGGTGAGAGAGAGCGAGGGGCAACATAGAGGGAGGGGACGAGAGCGAGAGAGGGGGCAAGAGCGAGACTGGGAGCGAGAGCGAGAGATGGGATGAGAGCATGGGAGGGCGAGAGTGAGAGAGGGAGTGTGAGAGCGAGAGAGGGGGCGAGATAGAGGGGCCGAGAGAGAGAGGGGGGGCGAGAGGGGTGAGGGGGTGAGAGAGAGAGAGGCGAGAGAGAGAGGCGACAAGCGAGAGAGAGGGTCGAGCGAGAAAGGGGGGGCGAGATGGAGAGGGCGAGAGAGAGAGAGAGGGGTGGGAGAAAGAGAGGGGGAGATAGAGTGTGGACGAGAGAGCCGACGAGAGAGAAAGAGGAGACGACAGAGAGGATGGCGAGAGAGTGAGAGAGAGGGGGCGAGAGAGAGAGGGTGCGTGAGACAGAGAGAGGACGAGAGAGGGAGGGTGAGAGAGAGAGAGGGAGAGAGAGAGGAGGCGAGAGAGAGGGAGGTGATGGAGTGAGTGATGAGGGCGAGAGAGAGCAACGGGGTGAGAGAGAGAGGGGACGAGAGAGAGGTGATGAGAGAGAGGGGGGGCGAGAGAGAGGGGGACGAGAGAGAAGGGGCGAGAGAGAGAGAGGGGTGAGAAAGAGGGGCTAGAGAGTGATGGAGGGGCGAGAGAGAGAGGGGCGAGAGAGAGAAGGACGAGAGAGAGAGAAGGGGAGAGAGAGAGGGGGCGAGTGAGAGGGGGGCGAGAGAGAGGGGTCTAGAGAGAGAGGGTGAGAGATAGAGAGAGAGGGGACAAGAGAGAGAGGGCGAGAGAGGGAGGGGGTGAGAGGGAAAGAAGGGGCGAGAGAGAGAGGGGGTGAGAAAGAGAATGGGGGCGAGAGAGAGAATGGAGGCGAGAGAGAGAATGGGGGTGAGAGAGAGAGGCGACGAGAGAGAGGAGCAAGAGAGAGAGGGGGAGAGACGGGGGGAGAGACTGGGATGTGTGAGAGAGAGGGGGGAGACAGAGAAGTGGGGGCGAGAGAAAGCGAGAGAGTAGAGAGAGAGTGAGGGGGGCGAGAGAGAGGGTGTGAGAGAGAGGGGGAGAGAGAGAGATGTGACGAGAGAGAGAGAGGGCTAGAGCGAGTGAGAGGTTGTGAGAGAGAGAGGGCGAGAGAGAGAGACCAGGCGACAGAGAGTGGGGCGAGAGAGAGAGATAGAGTGGGTGAGAGAGAGGGGGGGGGAGAGAGAGAGAGGGGGGGCACGAGAGAGAGGGGGCAAGATAGAGGGAGAGTGGGCGAGAGAGAGGGGACAAGAGAGAGAGATGGGGAGAGAGGGGAGAGACAGTGAGAGAGGGGGTGAGAGAGAGAGGGGGAAAGAAAGAGAGAGTGGGCGAGAGAGTGAGAGGTTGCGAGAGAGAGAGGGCGAGAGAGTGGGGGACGAGAGGGAGAGAGAAGGGGCTAGAGAGAGAGGGAGCGAGAGAGGGGGCGATAGAGAGAGGGGGCGAGAGAGAGTGAGAGTTTGTGAGAGATCGAAGGCGAGAGAGAGGGGGGGCGAGAGAGAGGGGAGGACCGTGAGAGGGTCTGAGAGAGTGGGCAAGATTGAGAGAGGGGACGAGAGTGAGGGGGGTCGAGAGAGAGATAGAGGGAGTGAGAGCGAGAGAGAGGGGAGAGAGAGAGAGAGATAGAGTGGGCAAGAAAGAAAGAGGGAGCGAGAGAGAAAGTGGGGTGAGAGAGAGAGGGGTGCGAGAGAGAAGGGGCAAGAGAGAGGGCGTGAGACAGTGGGAGTGTAAGAGAGAGAGAGGGGAGAGAGAGAAGAGGGGGCATGAGAGAGAGTGGTGAAAGAGAGAGCGGGCGAGAGAGAGGGGGCGAGAGTGATGGGGGTCGAGAGAGAGATAGAGGGGGTGAGAGCAAAAGAGAGGGGGAGAGAGAGAGATAGAGAGGGCGAGAGAGAAAGCGGGGTCGAGAGAGAAAGAGGGGGGCGAGAGAGAGAAGGGACGAGAGAGTGTGGCAAGAGAGAGAGAGTGGCGAGAGTGAGGGCTGTCGAGTGAGAGATTGAGTGGGCGAGAGCGAGACAGGGGGAGAGAGAGAGATAGATGGGGTGAGAGAGAAAGAGGGGGCGAGAGAGAAAGAGGGGGTTGAGAGAGAGGGGGCTGCAAGAGAGAAGGGATGAGAGAGAATGTGGGCGAGAGAGAGAGGGCGCGAGACAGAGTGGGTGCAAGTTAAAGTGGGGTGTGTGAGAGAGAGGGGAGAGAGAGAAGAGGGGGCATGAGAGAGTGTGGTGAGAGAGAGAGGGGGCGAGAGAGTGGGGCAAGAGAGAGAGTGAGCGATAGAAAGTAAGAAGTTGCGAGAAAGAGGGGGCAAGAAAGGGGGCTCGAGAGAGATTTGGGCGTGACAGAGATTGAGGGGGCGAGAGAGAGGGGAAAGCGAGAGTGGGGGAGAGAGAGTGAGAGGGGCAGGAGAGAGTGGGGGCGAGAGAGAGAATGAGCGAGAGAAAGTAAGAGGTTGCGAGCGAGAGGAGGGCGTGAGAGAGAAAGGGAGTGAGTGTAGGTGAGAGAGGGGGGCGAGAGAGAGATGGGGTGTGAGAGAGAGAGAGACAGGCGAGAGAGATGTGGTGAGAGAGACGGGCGAGAGACAATGGGGGCAAGAGAGGGAGAGGGGGGAGAGAGAGTGAGGGGGGCGAGAGAGAGTGAGAGTGGGCGAGAGAGAGAGGGGGAGAGAGACAGAGAGGGCGAGCGAGAGCGAGGGGAGAGAGAGAGAGTGGTTCGAGAGCGAGAGAGGGGTGCTGAGAGAGAGAGGGAGGGCGAGGTCAAGAGTGGGGAGTGAGAGCAAGAGAGCGGGGCGAGAGTGAGAGGGTGCGAGATAGAGGGAGAGAGTGGGCAAGAGAAAGAGAGGGGGTGAGAGTGAGGGGTAGAAAGAGATAGAGGGGCGAGAGCGAGAGGTGGGTAGAGACAGTGAGATAGAGTGGGCGAGAGAGAGGGGAGCGAGAGAGAGAGGGGTGGGAGAAAGATGGGGAGAGAGAGAGTGTGGATGAGAGAGCGAGGGAGCGAGACAGTGGATGTGAGAGAGAGAGGGGTGTGAGAGAGAGGGGGAGAAAGAGAAGACGGGGTATAAGAGAGAGGAGTGAGAGAGAGGTGCGAGAGAGTGAGAGGTTGCGAGAGAGAGGGGCGGGAGAGGGGGGGCGAGAGAGGGGGGAGTGAGAGATAGAGGGGGTGAAAGAGAGGAGGGGAAGAGAGAGGGTGGATAGAGGATGAGAGGGTGCGGGAGAGTGAGAACGGGCGAGAGAGAGGGGGCGAGAGAGAGGGGGCGAGAGACAGAGGCGGCGAGAGAGAAAGCGGGTGAGACAGTGCGAGAGGGGGCGAGACGGTGAGGGGGCGAGAGAGAGGGGGAGAGAGAGTGAGGAGCGAGAGAGAGGGGGTGTGAGCGAGGGGACGAGAGAGACGGTGGCGAGAGAGAGGGGCGCGAGAGAGAGGGGAGATTCAGTGAGAGGGGCGAGAGAGAGGGTGTGAGAGAGGGGGGCGAGAGAGAGGGGGTGAGAGAGACAGGGGTCGAGAGAAAGAGGGAGCGAGAGAGAGAGGGATTCCAGAGAGGGGTAGCGAGTGTTAAACAGGGAGGGCAAGAGCGAGAGAGGGGGTGAGAGCTAGAGAGCTGGGCGAGATAGAGAGAGGTGGGCGAGAGAGAAGGGGGCGAGAGAGAGTGAGGGGGTGAGAGAGAGAGAGGGCGAGAGAGAGAGTGTCTCGAGAGAGAGGGGGGCTAGAGAGAGACATGGGAGTGAGAGAGAGAGGGGCGAGAGAGAGAGGGTTGTCGAGAGTGAGAGAGGGAGGGCGAGAGCGAGAGTGGGGTGCGAGAGCAAGAGAGCGAGGCAAGAGAGAGTGGTGGGCGAGAGCGAGAGGGGGCGAGAGAGATGGGAGAGAGAGAGGGGCGAGGGGGGCGAGAGAGGGCAAGGCGATAGAGAGAGCGGGGCGAGAGGGAGAGGTGGCAAGAGAGAGAGGGCGAGAGAGGGGGGGACGAGAGAGACAAGGGAGAGAGAGAGGGGAGAGAGAATGATAGGGGGGCGAGAGAGAGAGAGGGGTCGAGATAGAGAGAGAGGGAAGGACAGAGAGAGAGTGGCCGAGAGAGAGAGGGCGCGAGTGAGAGAGGGGGCAAGAGAGTGAGGGGGTGAGAGCGCGACAGGGCACGAGAGAGAGAGGGGACAACAGAGATAGCAGGGGCGCGAAAGAGAGAGCAAGAGAGGGAGGGGGCTCGAGGGTGAGAGAGAGTAAGAGGTTGCGAGAGAGAGAGGGCGTGGGAGAGAAGGAGCGAGAGAGAGGGGGAGAGAGAGTGAGAGGGGGCGAAAGAGATGGGGTAGAGAGAGAGGGACGAGAGAGGGGGGTGAGAGAGGGAGGGGAGAGAGACAGGGGAGAGAGAGTGAAAGGGGGGTCGAGAGAGAGAGAGGGGGGCGAGATAGAGAGAGAGGGGGCGAGACAGAGAGAGAGTGGCAAGAGAGAGAGGGCGCGAGTGAGAGAGGGGACAAGACAGAGAGGGGGGTGAGAGAGCGACAGGGGACGAGAGAGAGAAGGGGGACGAGAGAGAGAGCAGGGGCGTAAGGGAGAGGGGATGAGAGAGAGGGGGGTAAGAGGGAGAGATAGAGGGGGTGACAGTGAGGAAGAGGAGGAGAGAGAGGTAGACGGGGCGAGAGAGTGACATGGGGAGAGAGGGGTGTGAGGGAGAGTGGGGGCGAGGGAGACAAGGGGCGAGAGAGAGAGGAGGCGAGACAGAGAGGAGAGACAGAGTGAGTGGACAAGAGAGAGGGGGGTGAGAGAGAGGGGACGAGAGAGAGGGGGCGAGAGTGAGGGGTGAGACAGAGAGGAAAGAGAGATTGAGGGGGCAAGAGAGAGAGGTGGCAAGAGAGAGAGATAGGGGCGAGAGAGAGAGTTGGTGAGTGAGAGTGAGAGGTTGCGAGTGAGAGAAAGCGAGAGAGTGAGGGGGCGAGAGAGAGTGGGCGAGAGTGAGAGAGGACTTTAGAGAGAGGGTGGTGTGAGAGAGAGATAGAGGGGACGAGAGCGAGAGAGGGGGGCGAGAGAGAGATAGAGGGGGCGAGACAGAGAAGGGGAGAGAGAAATGGGGTGAGTGAGAGAGGGCACGCGAGAGAGAGGAGGCGAGAGAGAGGAGAGAGTGAGTGAGGGGGGCGAGAGAAAGAGGATGAGAGAGAGGGACGAGAGTGAAGGAGGGAGGAGAGAGAGGGGGCGAGAGAGCGAGAGGGCGAGAGAGAGAGGGACGAGAGAGTACGGGCGAGTGAGAGAGGGGGCGATCAAGAAAGAGGCGGGAGAGAGAGAGAGGACGAGAGAGAGGGTGAGAGAGAGAGTGGGACAGAGAGTGAGAGAAGGGGCGAGAGTAAGAGAGCGAGGGGGCGAGATAGAGAGAGTGGTCGAGACAGAAAGAGAGTCGGTGAGAGGAGGGGGCGAGTGAGAGATGGGGCAAGAGAGTGAGAGGGGGGTGAAAGAGAGAGAGGGGACGAGAGAGGGAGGGGACGAGAGAGAGAGAAGTGTCGAGAGAAAGAAGAGGGGCGAGAGAGAGGGGGTGAGAGACAGCGAGGGAGAGAGAGGGGCGAGAGAGAGAGGGCGCGCGCGAGAGAGGGGGTGATAGTGAGACCAGAGAGGCGAGAGTGAGAAAGTGGGGTGAGAGAGAGAGGGGGGTGAGAGAGAGCGTGGGGCGAGAGTGAGAGGTGGCGAAAGAGAGTGTTAGCAAGAGGGAGAGAGCGCAAGACAGAGTGGGTGCGAGAGAGTGTGTGTATGAGAGAGAGGGGAAGAGCGAGAAGAGCGGGCGAGAGAGAGGGGGGAGAGAGAGAGGGGAGCGAGAGAGAGGGGTGAGAGAGAGAGGGCGCGAGAGAGAGAGGGGACGAGAGAGAAAAGGGGTGAGTGAGAGTCTGGGCGAGAGAGACAGGGCGCGAGAAAGAGTGGGTGCGAGACAGAGTGGGGGTGTGAGAGAGAGGGAAGAGAGAAGAGAGGGCGAGAGAGAGATGGGGTGCGAAAGAGAGATAGAGGGGGCGAGAGCGAGGGAGGGGGAGAGAGAGCTAGAGGGGGCGAGAGAGAGAGAAGGGAGAGAGAGAGGGTGAGGGAGACGGGTCGAGAGAGAGAGGGGGCGAGAGAGAGAGGGGGCGAGAGAGAGCAGGCGAGAGAGAGAGTGGGGTGAGAGAGAGAGGGGGGCGAGAGAGACAGTGGGGCGAGAGTGAGAGGTGGCGAGAGAGAGGGGTGAGAGAGAGAGGGCGCGAGAGAGAGAGGGGACGAGAGAGAAAAGGGGTGAGTGAGAGTCTGGGCGAGAGAAACAGGGCGCGAGAAAGAGTGGGTGCGAGAGAGAGCGGGGGTGTGAGAGACAGGGGAGAGAGAAGAGAGGGCGAGAGAGAGAGGGGTGCGAGAGAGAGATAGAGGGGGCGAGAGCGAGGGAGGGGGAGAGAGAGATAGAGGGGGCGAGAGAGAGAGAGAAGGTAGAGAGAGAAGGGAGAGAGAGAGGGTGAGGGAGAGGGGGTGAGAGAGAGGGGGGCGAGAGACAGAGGGGGCGAGAGAGAGCAGGCGAGAGAGAGAGTGGGGTGAGAGAGAGAGGGGGGCGAGAGAGAGAGTGGGGCGAGAGTGAGAGGTGGCGAGAGAGAGTGTTGGCAAGAGGCAGAGAGCGCGAGACAGAGTGGGTGCGAGAGAGTGTGTGTATGAGAGAGAGGGGGAAGAGAGATAAGGGCGGGCGAGACAGAGGGGCGAGAGAGAGAGGGGTGAAAGTGAGAGAGGGGGGCGAGTGAGAGAGGGGGCGAGAGAGAGAGGGGAGCGAGAGTGAGGTGACGAGAGAGATGGGGGCAGAGAGAGAGGGGTGAGAGAGAGAGAGGAGGCAAGAGAGAGAAAGAGGAGAGAGAGAGTGAGGGGGCGGGAGAGAGGGGAGAGAGAGAGGGGTCAAGAGAGAGATGGGTGAGGCAATGATAGAGAGAGGGGCAAGAGAGAGAGGTGAGAGAGTGTGAGGGGGCGAGAGAGAGGGGGTGAGATAGAGGGCACTAGAGAGAGAGGAGGCGAGAGAGAGAGGGGCGAGAGTGAGAGGGGGCACGAGAGAGACAGGGGACGAGAGAGAGAGGGGACGAGAGAGAGGGGCGAGAGAGAGGGAGTGAGAGAGGGGGGCGAGAGAGAGTGGGTGAGAGAGAGTGAGAGGCTGCGAGTGAGAGAGGGTGAGAGAGTGAGGGGGCGAGAGAGAGGGGGCGAGAGTGAGAGAGGGCAAGAGAGGGGGGGTGCGAGAGAGAGAGAGAGGGAGCGAGAGAGAGGGGGAGAGAGAAAGATAGAGGGGGCAAGAGAGAGAAAGAGTGGTGAGAGAGAAGGGGTGAGGGAGAGCGGGGGCGAGAGAGAGGGGGCGAGAGAGAGAGGAGGCCGGGGGGTCAGACAGTAAGGATGCGGGAGAGAGGGGGAGCGAGAGAATTCGACAGAGAGATAGGTGAGAGAGAGAGGGGGCGAGAGAGAGAGGAGGCGAGAGAGAGGGGGCGAGAGAGAGAGGGACAAGAGAGAGAGAGGGGGACAGAGAGAGACAGGGGACGAGAGAGGGGGGCGGCGAGAGAGAGAGGGGCGAGAGAGAGAGAGTGGGCGAGATAAAGTGAGAGGTTGTGAGTGAGAGATGGCGAGAGAGGTAGGGGGCAAGAGAGATTGGGCGAGAGTGAGAGAGTGGACGAGAGAGAGGGGTATGCGTGAGAGAGAGATAGATGGGGCGAGAGGGAGCGAAGGAGAGAGAGAGGGGTGGTCAGGGACAGAGGGGGTGAGAGAGGGGGGGCGAGAGAGAGTGAGAGGGGGCGGGAGAAAGAGAGGACAGAGAGAGAGGGCGAGAGAGAGATGGGTGAGAGAGAGAAAGAGGGGGCAAGATAGAAAGGGGGTGAGAGAGAGATGGGGTGAGGGGGGCGAGTGAGAGAGAGGGGAGAGCGAGTCCGGGATGAGAGAGAGGGTGTAAGAGAGGGGCGCGAGAGAGAGGGGGCGAGAGAGAGAGAGTGCGAGAGAGAGGGGTTCGGGGGGAGAGAGAGGGATGGCGAGAGTGAGAGAGGGAGGGCGGGGTGAGATAGAGAGAGGTGGGCGAGCGAGAAGGGGGCGAGAGAAAGTGAAGGGGTGAGAGAAAGGGTGGCAAGAGAGACGTGGTCGAGAGAGAGAGGGGGCGAGAGAGAGACATGGGGCGATAGAGAGAGAGTGGCGAGAGAGAGGTGGCAAGAGTGAGGGAGGGGGTGTGAGAAAAGGGGGAGCGAGAGAGAGATAGATGATGTGAGAGCGAGAGAGACGGGAGAGAGAGAGAGATAGACGGGGAGAGTGAGAGATAGGGTGGAGAGAGAGTGTGTGAGGGAGAGAGGGGGCGAGAGAGAGAGGGGCGAGGGAGAGAGAGGAGGCCAGAGAGAGAGGGGGATAGAGTGTAAGATGGGGCGAGACAGAGAGGGGGGAAGAGAATCGGGGCAAGAGAGAGAGGTGGCGACAGAGAGATAGGGATGAGAGAGGTGACGAGAGAGAGAGGGGATGAGAGAGAGAGATAGACGAGAAAGGGAGAGGGGCAAGAAAAAAGATGAAAGAGAGTGGGCGAGAGAGAGGGAATGAGAAAGAGAGGGCGAGAGAGGGAGAGGGGGAGAGGGGGGTCGAGAGAGAGAGGAGGCTAGAGAGAGAGATGGGTGAGAGACAGAGAGAGAGTGGACGAGCGAGTGAGGGGATAAGAAAGAGGGGGCGACAGACAGAGGTGTCAAGAGAGAGGGGGAGACAGAGTGAGGGGGCGAGAGTGAGATGGGTGAGAGACAGAGAGAGCGGGGACGAGAGAGAGAGGGGACAAGAGGGGGGCGAGAGACAGAGGGGGCGAGAGAGAGAGGGGTTCGAGAATGAGAGAGGGGTGGCAAGAGTGAGAGAGGGAGGGGGAGAGCGAGAGAGGGGGCCGAGAGCTAGAGAGCGGGGAAGAGAGAGAGAGGTGGGCGAGAGAGAGAAGGGGCAAGAGAAAGCGGGCGAGAGAGAGAGTGAGAGGTAGCGAGAGAGAGCGGGCGAGAGAGAGAGGGGCGAGAGAGAGATCGAGGGGGCGAGAGCGAGAGAGGGGGGAGAAACATATAGGTGGGCGAAGGAGGGGGGCCGAGAGAGAGGGGGTGAGAGAGAGAGACATGGGGCGATAGAGGGAGGGGCGAGAGAGAGAAGCAACGAAGAGAGAGAGGGAAGACAGAGAAAGGGTGCGAGAGAGAGAGGGGAGTGAGACAAAGTATCGTACCGCTGATAACAAGAAAAAAACAAACACATAACCTCAACACCAAGGAGAGGGAAGCACTAAAATCACTAAGAAACGATAAGGACATAATTATACTACCAGCAGACAAAGGCAGAATGACGGTCCTCCTGGACAAAGCAGAGTATATGCAAAAAGCACAACAACGACTTGCAGATACCAACACCTACCAAAAGAGGGGGTTTGACCCAACCCCACAGCTCACCAATAGGATAAACAACACACTGAGGAATCTACAAAAAGACAGACAGATAACTAGGTCTGACCTACAAAGAATGAAACTTGAAAGCAACAAAATCCCCAGATTCTATGGACTACCCAAAGTGCACAAACCAGACATCCCACTCAGACCCATAGTATCACTACCAGGGACACCATCACACAAACTGGCCAAAAGAACTACAGCAGAAACTGAAACACCTGATCAGTGGATCCAGACATTTTATACAATCGACACAGGAATTCTTGGACATCATCAGAAATATACACATAGACAAGGAAGAAACTATGCTCTCATTCGATGTAACGGCACTGTTCACCTCCATCGACAAAACACTAGCCAAAGAAACAATAGCAAACCTGTTGGACAGACATAACAGACAACAGGACGTTGAACCTATCAACAAAGACGGCATACTTAAACTACTGGACTTGTGCCTCACAACACACTTCACATTCAACAACCAAATATACGAACTAATCAACGGAACACCCATGGGCTCACCGATCTCTGGACTCACAGCAGAAGCAGTAATGCAAAGGTTAGAACAAACAGTCTTACCACAACTTCAACTCAAACTCTGGGTCAGATACGTGGATGACACCTTTGTAATAATTAAAAAACAGAAATAGAGAACACACACCAGATCATCAACGCCACACTCACAGGAATCCGATTCACTAGAGAGGAAGAAAAGGACAACCAACTCCCATTCCTAGACGTGATGGTACAGAGAACACCGAACGGAGAATTCACCACAAAGGTTTACAGGAAAGCAACACACACAGACCAAGTCCTAAAGTATGAAAGCAACCACCCCAACACACACAAACGAAGTTGCATCAGGACACTATTCAAAAGGGCCACAACACACTGCAGCACACCAGAACTACAAAAACAGGAAGAGGAACACCTATACAATGTATTCACCAAAAACGGATACCCTCGCAATTTCATCAACAGATGCCTAAGGGAGAGACAACGGAACGAGGACATGCCGCAACCCAGAGGACTAGCCAAACTACCATACATCAGGAGCATTTCTGAACTAACAGCCAGACGACTGCGACCATTAGGACTCATAACAGCACACAAACCAACAGCCACGCTCAGACAACAACTCATCAGAACATAGGACCCGATACCCAACATGAGCAAAACTAATGTAGTGTACAAAATCCCATGCAAGGACTGCACAAAACACTACATCGGACAAACAGGAAGACAGTTAACGATCCGTATACACGAACAACAACTAGCCACGAAACGACACGACCAGCTATCCTTAGTAGCCACACACACAGACGACAAGCAACATGAATTCGACTGGGACAACACTACCATTATAGGGCAAGCCAAACAGAGAACAGCCAGGGAATTCCTAGAGGCATGGCACTCATCCACAGACTCTATGAACAAACACATCGACCTGGACCCAATATACCGGCCACTACAGCAGACAGCTCGAACTGACAACCGGAAGCAGCAGAGACAGGCCACTATAAATGCCGGATGAAACAGCACAGAAGCACTTCACAGGAGGCTCCCAAGTACTGAGGATGTCACCTAGACAGGGGACGAAACATTTGCAAGACAAATTCCCAGCTCGGCGAACAGAACCACAACAGAGAGGGGTGAGAGAGAGAGATGACGAGAAGAGAGTGGGCGAGAGCGAGAGACAGGGACGAGTGAGAGAGGGCGAGAGAGAGAGAGAGGAGGGTGAGAGCAAGAGAGCAGGGGCGAGAGAGAGAGAGAGAGAGAGAGAGGACGAGAGAGAGGGGAGAGAGAGAGGGCGAGAGAGAGACAGAGGAGGGGGCGAGACAGAGAGGGGACGAGAGAGAGGGCAAGAGAGTGAGATGGGGGCAGGATAGAGAGAGAGGGGGAGAGAGAGAGGGGTTGGAGAGAGTGAGAAAGGTGTCGAGAGTGAGAGAGAGAGGGCGAGAGCGAGAAAGAGAGCGAGAGCTAGAGAGCCGGGTGAGAGAGAAACAGGCGAGTTGGGTGAGAGATGGGGTGAGAGAGAAAGAGAGGGTGAGAGAGAGAGGGGCGAGAGAGAGAGGGAGTTCGAGAGAGAGGGGGGTGAGAGGGAAACATCGGGCGATAGAGAGAGATGGGACGAGATAGGAGGCGAGAAAGAGAGTGGACGAGAGAGAGTGAGAGCTTGCGAAAGAGAGTGAGAGAGGGGGCGAGCGAGAGGGGGCGAGAGAGAAATAGAGGGGGCGATAGAGAGGGGGTAAGAGTGATAGAGGGGGCGAGAGCGAGAGAGAGGGGGAGAGAGAGGGGGTGAGGGAGAGTGGGAGCGAGAGAGACAGGTCGAGAGAGAGGAGGTGAGAGAGAGAGGAGGCGAGAGAGAGATAGGAGAGAGCGAGTGCGAGGGGGGAGAGAGAGAGGGTTGTGAGAGATATAGGGAGTGAGCGTGAGAAGTCGAGAGAGAGAACGTGAGAGAGAGGGCCGAGAGAGAGAGGGGAGAGAGAGAGGCCAAGAGAGAGGGTGCAAGAGAGACAGAGAGGGGGGTTGCGAGAGAGACAAATGATGAGAGAGAGAGAGGGACAAAAGAGAGAAGGGGCGAGAGAAGAGGGAGCGAGAGAAAGAGAGGGGGCGAGATAGAGAAGGGGGCGAGAGAGAGAGTGGGCGGGAGAGAGATGGTGTGAGGTAGAGGGGGGCAAAATAGAGAAGGGACGAGAGAGAGGCAGCGAGAGAGGGGGGCAAGAGAGAGAGGAGGACGAGAGAGAGGAGATGAGGGAGAGAGGGGGCGAAGAACCATGTGGGCGAGAGATAGAGGGCGCGAGACAGAATGAGGAGGGGCCAAGAGAGAGGGTGTGAGAGAGAGTGTTGAGAGTGTGAGAGAGAGGCGAGAGAGAAAGAGGGGAGTGAGAGAGAGAGTGGGGCGAGAGAGAGGGGTCAAGGGTGAGAGAGAGAGATGGGCAAGAGAGAGAGTGGTCGAGAGAGAGAGGGGCAAGAGAGAGGGGGCAAGAGAGAGAGGGGGTGAGAGAGAGACGGGTACGAGAGAGAGAAATGGGAAGTGAGAGAGAGGGGGCGAGAGAGATAGTGGGGAGGGAGAGAGTGGGTGAGAGAAAGAGGGGAAGAGAGAGTGGGGGGCGAGAGAGAGCGGGGATAGAGAGAGCAGGTGGGAGAGGGGGCAAGAGAGTGAGGAGGCGAAAGAGAGATAGGGGAGAGAGAGTGAGAGGGGATGGGAGAAAGAGGGGGCGTGAGAGAGAGGGGGAGAGAGAGATGGTGAATGAGGGGGCGAGAGAGAGGGGGCGAGAGACAGAGGGGCGAGAGAGAGAGGGGAGAGAGCGTGAGGAGTGCGAGAGAGAGGGTGTGAGACAGACGGGGTGAGGGAGAGGGGGGCAAGAGAGAGAGGGGCAAGAGAGAGAAGGGGATAAGAGAGATACAGGGGACGAGAGTGAGAGAGAGGGCGAGAGAGAGGGGGCGAGAGAGAGATGCGGCGAGAGAGAGAGGGCGAGAGAGAGATAGAGGGGGCGAGAGAGAGAGAGGGGGAGAGAGAGAAGTGTGGGCGAGAGAGAGGGGGTGAGACAGAGAGGGGGGCCAGAGAGGGAACGAGTGTGGGCGGGAGAGATATAGGGGGGCGAGAGAGAAGGGGGCAGGAGAGAGATAGAGGGGACGAGAGCGAGTGAGGTGAGAGAGAGGGGGCATGAGAGAGAGAGGGCAAGAGAGAGATGGGAGAGCGAGCAGGCAAGAGAGAGTGGGGGCGAGAAACAGAGGGCCGAGAGAGAGAGTGGAGAGAGCGTGAGGGGGGCGAGAGTGAGGGTGTGAGAGAGAGGGGGTGAGAGAGAGGGGGGGGCGAGAGAGAGAAAGGGGACGTGAGAGAGGGCGCGAAAGTGAGAGTTTGCGAGAGAGAGAGGGCGAGACAGAGAGAGCGGGCGACATAAATTCGGGCGAGAGAGAGGTAGAGAGGGCGAGAGAGAGAGGGTGGCGAGAGAGAGGGGGAGAGAAGGGGGAGAGACTGGGGTGTGTGAGAGAGAGAGGGGAGAGAGAGAAGTGAGGGCTAGACAAAGATACAGAGTGGAGAGAGCGTGAGGGGGGGTGAGAGAGAGGGTGCGAGAGGCAGCGGACGAGAGAGAGAAAGGGGATGAGACAGAGGGGGCGAGCGAGAGAGGGGGCGAGGAGAGAGTGGGCGAGAGAGAGTGAGAGGTTGCGAGAGAGAGAGGGCGAGAGAGAGCGGGCGACAGAGAGTGGGGCGAGAGAGAGAGATAGTGTGGGCGAGAGGGGGGGTGAGAAAGAGGGGGCGAGAGAGAGAGACATGGGGAGAGAGAGGAGAGAGAGAGTGAGGGAGGCAAGAGTGAGGGGGGCAAATAGCGAGAGAGTGGGCGAGAGATAGAGTGGACAAAAGAGAGAGATGGGGAGAGAGAGGGGAGAGACAGTGAGAGAGGGGGCGAGAGAGAGAGTGGGCGAGAAAGAGAGGGGGCGAGTGAGAGAGGGGGAAAGAAAGAGAGAGTAGGCGAGAGAGAGAGGTTGCGAGAGAGAGGGCGAGAGCGAGGGGACCGAGATGAAGAGAGAAGGGGCGATTGAGAGAGGGAGCGAGAGAGTAGGACGATAGAGAGAGGGGGCAAGAGAGAGTGAGAGGTTGTGAGACAGAGAGGCGAGAGACAGAGGGGGCGAGAGAGAGGAGGAGAGACCGTGAGAGGGTCCGAGAGAGTGGGCAAGAGTGAGAGAGGGGGCGAGAGTGAGGGGGTCGAGAGAGAGATAGAGAGGGCGAGAGCGAGAGAGTGGGGGAGAGAGAGAGATAGAGGGGGCAAGAGAGAAAGAGGGGGGTGAGAGAGAGGGGGTGCGAGAGAGAAGGGGCAAGAGAGAGGGCGTAAGACAAAGTGGGAGCGAGAGACAGTGGGGGTGTGAGAGAGAGAGGTGAGAGAGAGAAGAGGGGGCATGAGAGAGAGTGGTGAGAGAGAGGGGGCAAGAGAGAGGGGGGCGAGAGTGAGGGGGTCGAGAGAGAGAGATAGAGGGGGCGAGAGAGAAAGGGGTGCGAGACAGATTGGGTGCGAGAGACAGAGACTGTGTGAGAGAGAGAGGAAAGAGAGAGAAGAGGGGGCATGAGAGAGAGTGGTGAGAGAGAGAAGGGGCGAGAGAGAGGAGCGAGAGAGAGTGTAAGTGAGAGAAAGTGAGAGGTTGCGAGAAAGAGGGGGCGAGAAAGGGGGCGCGAGAGAAATGGGGGCGTGAGAGAGATATAGGGGGCGAGAGAAAGGGGGATAGCGAGAGTGGGGGAGAGAGTGTGAGAGGGAGCAGGAGAGAGGGGGCGAGTGAGAGAGAGTGAGCGAGAGAAAGTGAGAGGTTGCAAGAGAGAGGGGAGCGAGAGAGGGGGGCACGAGAGAGAGGGAGAGTGAGTGTAGGCGAGAGAGAGATGTGGCGAGAGAGAGGGGCGAGAGACAGAGGGGGCAAGAGAGGGAGAGGGGGAGAGAGTAAGGGGGGTGATAGAGAGAGTGAGAGTGGGCGAGAGAGAGAGGTGGAGAGAGAGTGAGAGGGGCGAGAGAGGTGGGGGTGAGAGAATGAGGGGGCGAGCGAGAGCGAGGCGAGAGAGAGAGAGTGGTTCGAGAGCGAGAGAGGGGTGGTGAGAGAGAGAGAGGGGGGGTGAGAGCAAGAGAGCCGGGCGAGAGAGGGAGTGGGACGAGAGAGAGAGTGGGTAGAGAGACAGAGGGGCGAGAGAGAGAGAGGGGCGAGATGGAGAGAGTGCGAGAGAGTGAGGCAGCGAGAGAGAGCGAGAGACTGAGGGGGGGAGAAAGAATGGGCGAGAGTGAGGAAGGGGACGAGAGGGGGGGGTGAGAGAGATAGATTGAGGAGAGAGAGAAAACGAGAGAGAGGGGGATGAGGGAGAGAGGGGGCGAGAGAGAGAGGGCGCAAGAGGGAGGAAGTGATAGAGTGGGGGGAGAGGGAGAGACAGGGGATGAGGGAGAGGGGACGAGAGAGAGGGGGCGAGAGAGAGAGTGAGAGGGAGCGAGAGAGAGAGAGGGCGAGAGAGAGAGGGCACGAGAGAGAGGGGGAGAGAGAGAGGGTGAGATAGTGAGAGGGGCGAGACAGAGTGGGCGAGAGTGAGAGGGGGCGAGAGTGAGGGGGAGAAAGAGATAGAGGGGGCGAGAGCGAGAGGTGGGTAGAGAGAGAGATAGAGGTGGTGAGAGAGAGGGGAGCGAGAGAGAAGGATGCGAGAAAGATGGGGAGAGAGAGAGTTTGGACGAGAGAGAGGGCGCGAGACAGTGGATTGAGAGAGAGAGGGGGTGTGAGAGAGACAGGGGAGAGAGAGAAGACGGGGCATGAGAGAGAGGGGTAAGAGAGAGGGGCGAGAGAGAGAGGGGCGAGACAGAGAGTGAGCGAGAGAGTGTGAGAGGTTGCGGGAAAGTGGGGCGGGAAGGGGGGCGAGAGAGAGGGGGAGTGAGAGATAGAGGGGGCGAAAGAGAGGGGAGAAAGAGTGAGGGTGGATAGAGGGTGAGAGAGTGCGGGAGAGTGAGAAGGGGCGAGACAGAGGGGGGCGAGAGAGAGGGGGCAAGAGACAGAGGGGGCGAGAGAGAAAGCAGGGAGAGAGAGTAGGCGGGCAAGAGAAAGAGTGAGAGGGGGCGAGAGAGGAAGGGAGAGAGAGTGAGATGGGGCAGGAGAGAAAGGCAGAGATAGGGGGAGAGAGAGATGGATGAGAGACAGAGGGGGCGAGCGAGAGGGAGGGGAGTCAAAGTGAGGGGGAGAGAGACAGGGTGTGAGAGGGAGGGGGTGAGAGAGAGGGGGCGAGAGAGAGAGGTGGGGTGAGTGCGGGAGTGAGAAGCAGAGCGAGAGAGGCAGGAGGCCAGAGAGAGAGAGAGAGGGCGGGTGCGAGAGAGAGGGAGCATGAGAGGCCAAGAGAGAGTGGTTGCGAGAAAGAGAGGGGGTGAGAGAGAGATGAGTGAGAGAGAGCAAGATGGGGCGAGAGACAGAGGGGACGAGCGAGAGGGAAGAGAGACAGAGTGAGAGGGAGAGAGACAGGGTGTGAGAGGGAGGGGGAAAGTGAGACAGGTCGAGAGAGAGACGGGGGCGAAAGGGGGGAGCGAGAGCGGAAGTGAGAGGAGGCGAGAGAGAGGGGGCGAGAGAGAGAGGGAGGCGAGAGAGAGAAGGGTCGAGAGAGAGAGTGTATGCGAGAGACAGAGGAGGCGAGGGAGAGACGGGTGAGAGTGCGAGAGGGGGGCGAGACAATGAGGGGTGAGAGAGGGGGCGTGTGTGTGTGGGGACGAGAGAGACGGTGGCGAGACAGGGGCATGAGACTGAGGACGTGAGAGAGAGGGGTCGAGAGAGAGAGAGGGAGCGAGAGGGGGGAGCGTGAGAGAGAGTGGGTGAGAGAGAGTGAAAGGTTGCAAGTGAGAGAGTGCGAGAGAGTGAGAGGGCGAGAGAGAGCGAGAGAGTGAGGGGGCAAGAAAGAATGGGCGAGAGTGAGGGGTGTGAGAGAGATAGATTGGGCGAGAGAGAGAGAAAGGGAGCGAGTGAGAGGTGGTGAGGGAGAGAGGGGTGAGAGAGAGAGGGGGCAAGAGAGAGGAAGCGAGAGAGAGGGAGAGAGGGAGTGAGAGGGGGCGGGAGAGAGAGGGGAGAGAGAGGGGGTCGAGAGAGAGATGGTTGAGAGAGAGCAAGAGGGGGCAAGACAGAGAGGGGGCGAGAGACAGAGGTGGCGAGCGAGAGAGAGGGGTGCTTGAGTGAGGGGGGCGAGAGAGAGGGTGTGAGAGAGGGGGGCAAGAGAGAGGGGGCGAGAGAGGGGGTCGAGAGAAAGAGGGGGTGAGAGAGAGAGGGGTTCGAGAGAGGGGTGGCGAGTGTTAGAGAGGGAGGGCGAGAGAGAGAGAGGGGGTGAGAGAGAGAGAGCTGGGCGAGATAGAGAGAGGTGGGCGAGAGAGAATGAGGCGAGAGAGAGTGAGGGGGTGAGAGAGAGAGAGGGCGAGAGAGAGGGTGTTACGAGAGAGAGGGGGCGAGAGACATGGGAGTGAGAGAGAGAGGGGGCGAGAGAGAGGGGGCGAGAGAGGGGATCGAGAGCGAGAGAGTCATTGGCGAGAGCGAGAGGGGGCGAGAGAGATGCGGTAGAGAGAGAGGGGTGAGAGGAGGGGGAGATAGAGCGAAAGGCGATAGAGAGAGCGGGACGAGAGGGAGAGGTGGCAAGAGAGAGAGGGTGAGAGAGGGGGAACGATAGATACAAGGGAGAGAGAGGGGAGAGAGTGATAGAGGGGGAGAGAGAGAGAAGGTTCGAGATAGAGAGAGAGGGGGCAAGACAGAGCGAGAGTGGGCGAGAGAGAGAGGGCGCAAGTGAGAGAGGGGGCAAGAGAGTGAGGGGGTGAGTGAGCGACAGGGGACGAGAGAGAGAGGGGACGACAGAGAGAGCAGGGGCGCGAGAGAGAGGGAGTGAGAGAGAGAGGGGGCTAGAGGGTGAGAGAGAGTGAGAGGTTGCGAGAGAGAGAGGGCGTGGGAGAGAGGGAGCGAGAGAGAGGGGGAGAGAGAGTGAGGGGGGCGAAAGAGATGGGGTAGAGAGAGAGGGACTGGAGAGGGGTGCGAGAGAGTGAGAGGGGGCGATAGAGAGAGCGGGGCGAGAGAGAGAGGTGGCGAGAGAGAGAGGGCGAGAGAGGGGGGACGAGAGAGAGAGGGGAGAGAGAGGAGAGAGATTGAAAGTGGGAGCGAGAGAGAGAGAGGGGCGAGATAGAGAGAGAGTGGGGGCGAGACAGGGAGAGAGTGGGCGAGAGAGATTTGGCGCGAGTGAGAGAGGGGGCAAGACAGAGAGGGGGTGATAGAGCGACAGGGGACGAGAGAGAGGGGACGAGAGAGAGAGCAGGGGGGTGAGAGAGAAGGAGCGAGAGAGAGTGGACAAGAGTGAGAGAGGGGATGAGAGAGAGGGGGTGCGAGGGAGAGATAGGGGGGCATCAGCGAGGGAGAGGAGGAGAGAGAGAGAAAGAGGGGGAGAGAGAGAGATGGGGAGAGCGGGGGTGTGAGGGAGAGAGGGGGTGAGAAAGAGGGGGTGAGAGAGAGAGGAAGCGAGAGAGAGAGAGAGAGAGGAGAGAGAGAGTGAGGGGGCGGGAGAGAGGGGGTGCGAGAGAGAGAGAGGAGGCGAGAGAGAGGGGTGAGAGAGAGAGAGACAGAGCAGCAAGAGAGAGAGAGAGGGGTGAGAGAGAGGTGTCAGAGTGAGAGAGGGGGCGAGTGAGAGAGGGCGCGAGTGAGAGAGGGGATGAGAGAGAAAAGGGGCGTGTGAGAGTGTGAGCGAGTGAGACAGGGCGCGAGACAAAGTGGGTGCGAGAGAGAGTGGGGGTGTGAGAGACAGGGGAGAGAGAAGAGAGGGCAAGAGAGAGGTGCGAGAGAGAGATAGAGGGGGCGAGAGCGAGGGAGAGGGGGAGAGAGAGAGCTAGAGGGGGCGAGAGAGAGAGAGATGGGGTGAGGGGGTGAGGGTGAGAGGGGGCGAGAGAGAGGGGACGAGAGAGAGGGGGGCCAGAGAGAGAGGTGAGAGAGAGAGAGGAGGCGGAAGAAAGAGTGAGGAGAGCGCGAGTGAGGGGGCGGGAGAGAGGGGAGAGAGAGAGAGGGGTCGAGAGAGAGATGGGTGAGGGGGGCGAGAGAGAGAGGCAAGAGAGAGAGCGGGGAGAGAGAGTGAGGGGGCGAGAGAGAGGGGGTGAGAGAGAGGGGACTAGAGAGAGAGGAGGCGAGAGTGAGAGGGGGCGAGAGAGAGACAGGGGACGAGAGAGTGGGTGCGAGAGAGAGAGGGAGCGAGAGGAGGGGGCGAGAGAGAGTGGGTGAGAGAGAGTGAGAGGCTGCGAGTGAGAGAGGGCGAGAGAGTGAGGGGGTGAGAGAGAGTGGGCGTGAGTGAGAGTGGGGACGAGAGAGAGGGGGTGTGAGAGAGAGAGATAGAGCGGGCGAGAGAGAGGGGGAGAGAGGTAGATAGAGGGGGAGAGAGAGAGAGAAGGGGAGAGAGAGAGGGGGCGAGAAAGAGAGAAGGCGAGAGAGGGGGGTGTCAGACAGTGAGGGTGTGAGAAAGAGGGGGAGAGAGAGAATTCGATAGAGAGATAGTTGAGAGAGAGAGGGGGCGAGAGAGAGAGGAGGCGAGAGTTAGAGGGGGCGTGAGAGAGTGGCAAGAGAGAGAGGGGGCGAGAGAGACAGGGGATGAGAGATGGGGCGAGAGAGAGGGGTATGCGTTAAAGAGATAGATGGGGCGAGAGGGAGAGAAGGAGAGAGAGAGGTGGTCAGGGAGAGAGGGAGCGAGAGAGAGAGGGGGGGCGAGAGAGAGGAGGCGAGATAGAGAGGGGGAGAGAGTGAGAGGGGGCGGGAGAAAGAGAGGACAGAGAGCGGGCGAGAGAGAGATGGGTGAGATTGCGAAAGAGGGGACAAGACAGAAAGGGGGCGATAGAGAGAGGGGCGGGAGAGGGGGGCGAGCGAGTGAGAGGGGAGAGAGAGTGGGGTACGGAAGAGAGGGTTTAAGAGAGGGGGGCGAGTGAGAGGGGTCGAGAGAGACAGAGAGAGTGCGAGAGAGAGGGATTCGGGGGATAGAGGGGTGGCGAGAGTGAGAGAGGGAGGGCGGGGTGAGATAGAGAGAGGTGGGCGAGAGAGAAGGGGGCGAGAGAGAGGTGGGAAGAGATAGGGAGGGGGCGCGAGAGAGGGGGGAGCGAGAGAGATAGAGGATACGAGAGCGAGAGAGGGGAGAGAGAGAGGTGGGTGAGAGCGAGAGAGGGGGCCGAGAGCTAGAGAGCGGGGAAGAGAGAGAGAGGTGGGCGAGAGAGAGAGGGGGCGAGAGAGTGGGCGAGAGAGAGAGTGAGAGGTAGCGAGAGAGAGGAGGATAGAGAGAGGGGGGTGAGAGAGTGATCGAGGGGCGAGAGTGAGAGAGGGGGGAGAGAGGTAGAGGTGCGAGAGAGAGCCGGGGTCGAGAAAGAGGGGTTCGAGAGTAAGAGAGGTTTGGCAAGAGTGAGAGAGGGAGGGGGAGATCGAGAGAGGGTGCTGAGAGCTAGAGAGCGGGGAAGAGAGAGAGGTGGGCGAGAGAGAGAGGTGGGCGAGAGAGAGGGGGCGAGAGAGAGAGAGGCTGAGAGAGAGCGAAATGGGGCAATGGAGGGAGGGGCGAGGGAGACAGGCGATGAAGAGAGAGAGGGAAGACAGAGAGAGGGGTCGAGAGAGAGAGGGGGGCAAGAGAGAGAGATGACAAGAGAGAGTGGGCGAGAGCAAGAGACGGGGACGAGTGACAGAGGGCGAGAGAGAGAGGAGGGTGAGAGCAAGAGAGCAGGGGCGAGAGAGAGAGAGAGAGAGTGGCCGAGCGAGAGACGTCGAGAGAGGGAGAGGGGCGAGAGAGAGAGAGGAGGGGGCGTGACAAAGAGCGGACGAGAGAGAGGCAAGAGTGTGCGATAGGGGCGAGAGAGAGGGGGGCAGGATAGAGAGAGAGAGGGGGAGAGAGATAGGGGTTGGAGAGAGTGAGTGGGGTGGCGAGAGTGAGAGAGAGAGGGCGAGAGCGAGAGAGAGAACGAGTGCTAGAGAGCGGGGTGAGAGAGAAAGAGGCGAGTTAGGTGAGAGAGGGGGCGAGATAGAGAAGGGGGCGAGAGAGAGGGGGTGAGGGAGAGAGGGAGCGAAGATCCGTGTGGGTGAGAGATAGAGGGCGCGAGACAGAATGAGGAGGGGCGAGAGAGAGGGGGCGAGAGAGAGTGTTGAGAGTGAAAGAGAGAGGAGAGAGAGAGAGGGGGCGAGAGAGAGATTGGGGCGAGAGAGAGAGGGAGCAACAGAGAGACGGTATGAGAGAGGGGGCGAGAGAGAGAGGGGGGTGAGAGTGAGAGAGAGAGAGGCGATAGTGACAGAGTGGGGTGAGAGAGAGAGGGGGCGAGAGAGAGAAGGGGTGAGAGAGAGAGTGGCGACAGAGAGAGCGTGGACAAGAGAGAGGGAGAAGAGAGAGAAGAGCGGGTAGAGAGAGGGGTGAGAGAGAGAGGTGAGACTGACAGAGAGGCGAGAATGAGAGAGTGGGGCGAGAGAGAGAGGTTGTGAGAGAGAAAGGGGCGAGAGACTGAAGGGTGCGAAAGAGAGAGCGGGCGAGAGAGAAAAGGGGCGAGAGTAAGTGTGGACGAGAGAGAGAGGGCGCGAGACAGATTGGGTACGAGAGCGAGAGGGGTGTGAGAAAGAGAGGGGGCGAGAGAGAGAGGGGTAAGAGAGAGTGTGGCCGAAAGACAGAGTGGCGAGAGTGAGAGTGGGTGAGAAAGATTGAGAGGTTGCGAGAGAGAGGTGGCGAGAGAGAGGGGGCGAGAGCGAGGGGGTGTGAGAGTTAGAGGGGGTGAGAGAGTGGGTGCGAGATTGAAAGAGGGGGCGAGAGAAAGAGGTGGGGCGAGAGCGAGATAGAGGTGGTGAGAGAGAGAGGGGAGAGAGAGTGAGAGGGGATGGGAGAGAGAGGGGACAGAGAGGGGTGAGAGAGAGGGGACAAGAGAGAGAGCGGCAAGAGAGAGGGGTTCGGGGGAGAGAGACAGGGGTGGCGAGAGTGAGAGGGGGAGGGCGGAGTGAGATAGAGAGAGGTGGGCAAGAGAGAAGGGGGTGAGAGGGAGAGGGAGAAAGAGAAAGGGCGAGAGAGAGAGAGGGGTGAGAAAGAGAGAGAGGCAAGAGAGTGAGATGACGAGAGGAAGTGGGCGAGAGTGAGAGAGAGGGGTGACAAAGAGAGGGCGAGAGACGGAGAGAGGGGGGCGAGTGAAAGAGGGGGCAAAAGAGCGAGAGAGAACGAGAGAGAGCGGGGTGAGAGAGAGAGCGGGGTGAGACAGAGAGGGGGAGAGAGAGGGCGCGAGACAGAGAGGACGATAGAGAGAGGGTGAGAGAGAGAGGGGTGCGAGCGAGAGAGAGGCGAGAGAGAGAGAGCGGACGAGAGAGAGAGGGTGAGAGAGAGAGAGGGGATGAGAGAGTGAGAGAGGGCGAGAGAGAGACAGGGGGCGAGATAGAGAGAGAGTGGGGCGAGTGAGAGAGGGGGCAAGAGAGAGAGGGGGACGAGAGAGAGAAGGGTCATGAGAAAGAGAGAGGGGTGAGAAAGAGGTGGCGAGAGAGAGTGGGTGAGAGACAGCGAGAGAGAGAGAGGGGCAAGAGTGAGAGGAGGGAGCGAGAGAGAGACGGGGTGAGAGAGAGGGCGCGCGAGAGAGAGGGGCGAGAGAGAGAAGGATGAGAGTGAGAGAGAGAGGGGCGAGAGTGAGAGAGTGGGGTGTGAGAGAGAGGGGGGCGAGAGAGAGGGGGCGAGAGCGAGTGTGGGCAACAGAGAGAGGGCCCAAGACAGAGTGGGTGCGAGAGAGAGTGCTGAGAGTGAGAGAGAGGCAAGAGCGAGCGAGTGGGGCGAGAGAGAGAGGGGGTGAGAAAGAGAGGGGGGCAAGAGAGAGAGGGTCAAGAGAGAGTAGGCGAGAGAGAGAGTGGTGAAAGTGAGAGAGAGGCAAGAGTAAACGAGTGGGGCGAGAGAGAGAGGGGGTGAGAGAGAGAGGGGGGCGAGAAAGAGAGGGGGGGCGAGAGAGAGGGGGGCGAGAGAGAGCGGGGGTGAGAGAGAGAGGGGAGAGACAGGGGGTGAGAGACAGAAGGGTACGAGAGAGAGAGAGGAGAGAGAGAAAAGGGGCAAGAGAGAGTGCGGGGGAGAGAGAGAGGGCGTGAGACAAACTGGTGCAAGAGAGAAGGAGTGTGAGACAGAGAGTGGGCGAGAGAGACTGAGAGGTTGCGAGAGAGGGGGGCGAGAGAGGGGGCGAGAGAGAGGGGGCGAGAGAGTGGGCGAGAGAGAGAGAGAGGCAGCGAGAGCGAGATAGAGGGGGCGAGAAAGAGGGGGTAGAGAGAGGGGGAGAGAGAGTGATGGGGCAGGAGAGAGAGAGGGGGAGAGAGAGTGAAAGGGGGCAGAAGAGAGGGGGCGAATGAGAGAGGGGGCGACAGACGGGGAAGAGAGAGAGAGGGGGGAGAGAGAGTGAGGGGGGCCAGAGAGAGGGGGTGAAAGAGATAGGGGAGAGGGTGAGTGGGGCGAGAGAGAGTGGGTGAGAGAGAGGGGGAGAGAGAGGGGGCGAGAGAGAGAGAAGTGTCAAGTGAGAGGCGGCGAGAAAGAGAGAGTGAGAGGAGGCGAGAGAAAGGGGGGCGAGAGAGACAGAGGGGGCAAGAGAGAAAGGGGGCGAGTGGGAGTGTGGGCGAGAGAGAGAGGGTGCGAGAGAAAGAGGGTGTGTGAGAGAGAGGGGAGAGGGAGAAGAGGTGGTGAGAGAGACAGGGGTGAGAGAGGGGGCGAGAGAGAGGGGGCGAGAGACAGATGTGGCGAGAGACAGTGTGGGCGAGATAGAGAGGGGAGAGAGAGTGAGAGGGTGTGAGAGACAGGGGAGAGAGGGGGGCAAGAGAGAGAGAGAAGTGTCGAGAGAAAGGGGGCGAGTGAGAGAGTGAGGGGGCGAGAGAGAGAAGGGGCGAGAAAGACAGGGGAGAGAGTGAGTGGAAAGAGAGAGAGGGGGTGAAAGAGAGGTGGACAGAGAGAGGGGGCGACTGAGAATGAGAAGTGTCGAGAGACAGGGAGCGAGAGAGAGTAAGAGGGGGCGAGAGTGAGAGAGGGAGCCGAGAGAGAGAGAGGGGCGAGAGACAGAGGGGGCGAGAGAAAAGGGGGGCAAGGGAGAGAGTGGGCATGAGAGACAGGGCGCGAGACAGAGTGGGTGCAAGAGAGAGTTGGTGTGAGAGAGGGGGGAGAGGGAAAAGAGGGGGCGAGAGAGACAGGGGTGAAAGAGACGGGGCGAGAGAGGGAGGGGCGAGAGAGAGGGGCGAGAGAGAGAGGCCGGGGCCAGAGAGAGACGGCAGGGAGAGATGGGAGAGTGAGAGAGAAAAGGGGCGAGAGAGAGTGTGGGCGAGAAAGAGGGCGCAAGACAGAGTGGGTGCGAGAGAGAGGGGTGTGAGCGAGAGAGGAAGAGAGAGAAGAGCGAGCGAGAGAGAGGGATGAGAGAGAGGGGGGCGAGAGAGAGGAGTGTGAGAGTGATAGAGGGGGCGAGAGAGTGAGGGGGAAGAGAGAGAGGGGTGAAGAGAGAGGGGGCGAAAGAGAGAAGCGGGAAGAGAGAGAAGGGGGTGTGATAGAGAGAGGGGAGAGAGAAAAGAGGGGGATAGAGACAGAGGGGCGAGAGAGAGGGGGGAGAGAGAGAGTGGGTGATAGCGAGAGTGGGGGTGAGGGGGGGGCGAGAGAGATATAGAGTGGGCGAGACAGGGAGGGGTGAGAGAGAGATGGAGTGGGTGAGGGGGGGAAGAGAGATAGGGGAAAGAGTGTGATGGGGCGGGAGAGAGAGATGGGGAGAGAGAGTGAGGGGGCGGGAGAGAGAGAGGGGGCAAGAGAGAGAGGGGATGAGAGAAAGGGGAGAGAGAGTGAGGGGTCAAGAGAGAGGTGTCAAGTGAGAGGGAGGCGAGAGAGAGGGGGGGCGAGAGAGAAAGTGGGGCCGAGAGACAGGGGGGGAGAGAGGGCGGCGAGAGAGAGGGGGCGAGAAATAGAGGGGTTCGAGAGCGAGAGAGGGTTGGCAAGAGTGAGAGAGGGAGGGCAAGAGCGAGAGTGATGGGCGAGAGAGAGAGGGGGCGAGAGAGAGAGGCGTGTCGAGATAGAGAGGGGCAAAAGAGGGGGGCAAGAGATGGGCAAGAGAGAGAGTTGGCGAGTGAGAGAGTGGGCGAGAGAGAGAGGGGATGAGAAAGAGAGGGGGGAGAAAGAGAGAGGGGAGAGAGAGTGAGAGAGGAGGCGAGAGACAGAGGGGTGTGGAGATAGAGAGGGGCGAAAGCGGGGGGCGAGAGAGGGGCAAGAGAGAGAGAGTTGGTGAGAGAGAGGGGGCAAGAGAGAGAGAGGGGAGTGATATAGAGAGGGTTAGAGAGAGACAGGGGACGAGAGAGAGCGGATAAGAGAGAGAGAGAATGGGCGAGAGGAAGAGGGAGGGGGCGAAAGAGACAGAGGGGTCGAGAGATAAAGGGGCAAGAGAGAGTGTGAGCAAGAGAGGGTGCGAGACAGAGTGGGTGCGAGAAAGAGAGGGGCGTGAGAGAGTGAGATGGGGATGAGAGAAAACGGAGCGAGAGAGAGGGGTGAGAAAGAGAGTGGGTGACAGACAGAGGGATGAGAGTGAGAGAGACAGGCGAGAGTGAGAGCGGGAAGTGAGAGAGAGGGGACAAGAGAGAGAGGCGGGGCGAGAGAGAGAGGGCACGAGAGAGCGCGGTGAGAGAGAAAGGGTCGAGAGAGGGGGTCGAGAGAGAAAATGTGCGAAAGAGAGTGTGGGCGAGAGAGAGATGGCGCGAGACAGAGAGGGTGCGAGAGAGAAAGGTGTGAGGGAGAGAAGGGGAGAGAGAAGCAGAGGCGAGACACGGTGCGGTGAGAGAGGGGGGGCCAGAGAGAGAGAGGGCGAGCGAGAGAGAGGGGCGAGAGACACAGAGAGGCTGAGAGAGAGGGAGAGGTTGTGAAAGAGAGGGGGCGAGTGAGAGTGGGCAAGAGTGAGAGATGGGGCGAGAGACAGTGGGGGTCGAGAGAGAGAGAGAGAGATAGAAGGAGCGAGCGAGAGAGGGGGTAGAGAGTCCAATAGAGGGGGCGAGAGAGAATGTGGAAAAGAGAGACAAGGGGAGAGAGGGGGGGGGGCGAGAGAGAGAGTGGGCGAGAGAGAGGGGGCAAGAGAGGGGAGAGTGAGAGTGTGGAGGGCGAGTGAGAGTGGGCGAGAGTGAGAGAGTAGGCGAGAGAGGGGGAGAGTGTGATAGCGGGGGCGAGAGAAAGATAGACCGGGCGAGAGAGAGAGTGCGAGGGGGAGAGAGATAGAGTAGGCAACAGAGAGAAGTGGAAAGAGAGAGAGAGGCCAGATAGAGTGAGAGCGGCGAGTAAGAGGGGGTGAGAGAGGGGGGATAGAGCGAGGGGGCGAGAGAGAGAGAGGGGTCGAGAGAGAGTGGGTGAGAGTGAGAGAATGGGTGAGAGAGGGGGGTGAGTGAGATAGTGGGGGCGAGAGAAAGTGGGGGCGAGCGAAAGATAGAGGAGGCGAGAGAGGGAGAGAGGGGCTGAGAGAGATACAGGGTCAACAGAGAGAGGGAAAGAGAGAGAGAGGGCAGATAGAGTGAGAGCGGTGAGTCAGAGGGGGTGAGAGAGAGGGGAACAGAGAGAAGGGCGAGAGAGAGGGTTCGAGAGAGGGTGGCGAGAGAGACAGTGACAGGGGGCGAAAGAGAGAGGGTGCGAGAGAAAGAGGGTGTGTGAGAGATTTCTTGGCCATTTTCCTGTTCTCCACAATGACCTCTCATCTCCTGATTACAAATTTCCACATTTGACCTTGCTTTTATTTTGTTTCCTTTGAAATATAAATCGCAGATTGATGCAGACTTTGTGGACCTGTTTGATAGCATGTATGTTCGCTTTTTGATTTCCTTATCAGTTTTATGGCCTTCCTTTTTTGGATCGTTAATTTCTGAGAATTCTCAGGTTTCCACAATATCTGGAATTCTTCTGAAGTCACTTCCTATGATTAACATATTTTCTAATTTGTTATGTTAACCTTCATTGAGTCACTTTCTCACTCTTTGGTGTTTGTACCTGAAATAAATAAACGTATTTTTCAGATTTGCAGTATTTCTAAAAAGTCCCGGTCCTGAGCAGATATATTCAGGAACATCACAGGAGGATAGGAGGATAGAGAGGAAATTGCGGGAGCACTGCTTGGCTCTTTTCTATCATCGCTGGCCAACGAGCGAGGTCCCGGACAACTGGAGTGTAGCGAATGCTGAGCCGTATTAAAGAAAGGCTACAAAGATAAACCTGGGAACTAAAGACCAGTGAACCAAAAATCTAGTGGTAGGTTACTTGAGAAGATATATATGCATTTGGAAAGACAGGGTGTGGTTCGGAGTAAGATTAGAATGGTGCTGGAAAAGCAGAGCAGGTCAGGCAGTATACGAGGAGCATGAAAATTGATGTTTCAGGCAAAAGCCCTTCATCAAATTCAGCACGGGAGTTTGTGCTAGGGAGATCATGATTCACAATTTTGTTGGAGTTCTTTGATGAAGTGACCAGCAACGTTGAGGAGGTTCTGGTGGTATACGTAGTCTGGATGGATTCCAGTAAGGCCTTCAATAAGGTTCCACATGGTACGCTGCTCTGGAAGGTTAGATCGCATGGAATTGAAGGGGAACTGACAAATTAGGTACAAAATTGCCTTGATGGTAGGAAGCAGAGAGTAATACTGGAAACATGCTGGTCAGACTGAAGGCCTGTGACTAGTGGAATGCCTCAGGGGTTGGTGCTGGGACCACTACATATTACATATATCTATGATTTAGATGAGAATGTACAGGCATGATTTGTAAGTTTGAAGACGGCACTAAAACAGGCGGCATCACGGAGAGTGAGGAAGGTTATCAGAAATTTCAGAAATTACAGCTGTACCTTGATCATCTGGAGAAGTGGCTGAGAAATGGCAAATGGATTTTAATATAGATCAGTGTAAGTTCTTCCATTTTAGAAAGTCAAATCACGGTTGGAGTTTCATGGTGAATGGTTGAGTCCTAAGGAGTGTAGTCGAACAGAGGGATCATGGAATTCAGGTACATGGTTCTCTGAAAGTTGATTCACAGGTAGACAGGACAATGACGAAAGCTTTTGACACACTGGCCTTCATCAGTGTATATCACTGAGTATCGAAATCATGGAATTACGTTGCAGTTAATAGGATGCTGCTGAGGCCATACTGGTAGCGTAATGTTCAGTTTTCTTTTTCAATTTGCTATAGTAAGTGTGTTATTAAATTGGAAAGACTGCTGAAGAAATTTACAAGGATGTTACCGTCTCAATAGTCTGGGTTATAGAGAGAGTTTGGACAAGCTGGGATATTTTACTTTAGCCTGTATGAGGTTGAGGGGGATCTGGCAGAAGTGTATAAGATCATGACAGGCATGGACCGAATGAATGTACTCAGTCTTTTTTCCCAGGGTTGGGCAATCACCGACTAGAGTGCATCAGTTTAAGGACAGAGGGGAAAGAGTATAAGAGAGCCTGAGGAACAACTGCTTTACACACAGGCTGGTACACATATGGAATGAGCTTCCTGCGGAAGTGGTAGAGGCGTGAACATTAACAACATTTAAAAGGCATTTGGACAAAACACGGGTAGGGAAGGATTAGAAGGATATGGAGCAATGACAGGGAAATGGGGTTAGCGTGGATGGACTTTTTGGTCAGAATAGACTAGTTTGAGCCGAAGGGCCTGTTTCCGTGCTGTAGGACTCTATGACTGTAACAATCATTGTTTGCCTCCCACTGAATATTATGTTGTATTTTCGCAATTCACTGAAGCGAACTTGACCCTCTAGCCTCCAGTCTTCCATGATGTTTAACCAGAATGTATATTGTATACAGGCACCGTGTAAAGTGCACCTTATTAATGCCACTATTCCTTAAAAGCTGCTTCAGAGCAAGGTTATAAATTAGCTCGCCTCACCACACGACACCAAATACAAAATAATCTGCTCTCTAGTTTGTTTCACAACATACTCTTCAACCCACCTCATATACACTTACAGAATTTATTTTTCACAACATGAGCAGTCACTTAGTTAATGCAGTTTCGATGCAACTTGAAACCATCCAATAAGACTGCAGTATACACAATACTTGCATATCTAATTTCCAGAGCATATGATAATCTGATTTTTCACAACTGTTTTGATTTAGATATATAACGCACCAATATTTGCTTCTCCTTGCTATTTGTAAACTCCACTTGAACTGATTCTGTGGAATCTGAGGAACAGTGTCTGTGGCGTTATTAGTGATAGACTTGAACAAGACATTCGGGGAGGCTCACATCGAGTCTGAGATGATCTGAAGAAACGTCCATCAATTCAGGACAAGCAACAATATGCTCCCCGCTCTGTCTGGATAAATGTAACTGCATTCTATTTGCTCCCTCACACTCACTGCATGCCTGTTTTAGAACCTACCCCCGAACAAGGTTCACACCCTATCTCCAAATAAGGCTCAGGCACGACCACTCTCACTACTGAATTCAGCAACTTTCTTCCTCTCTTTCTCTGTCGCCTACTCAGTAGCCCCACACTAATAATACTATATTGGTTCAAACTGTCGACTGACTCCTTCCAGACACCTCACAATTCCCCCCATGTACACGGGCACTAAGAGCAGGGTCACCCATTGCCACTCTCCTTCCCCCCCCACCCCCTCCCTTTCTCCCAATGCAGGAGAAGCAGCCTGGAATAGGACAGAAAGGCTATTGCAGTGATATACTGCTGCCCCTAGCCCATTTGTTGCTCCCTCAATCCACCTCTCGAGGCTGATACAGAGATATACTACTCCCCACCCCATGTTTTGCTCTCTCAATCCACCCCTTGAGGTTGTTACAGTGATATACTGTTGCCCCTACTCCATGTGCTGTTCTCTCAATCCAACCATCAATGCTGTTACAGGGGAGGGAACCACCCCATTCTGTCAAACAGAATCGTTACAGTGAAACAGAAGGAGACCATTCTGCCCCTCTAAGGAATTACACAGGAATATGGAAGGAAGTAATTCAGCTCGTTGAGTACATTACACAGCCCAGGAGGAGGCCATTCAACCTGCCTGAACTGCTACACAGGAACAAGGAAGCTGTTGTTAACAGGAAATAGAGAATAGAAATAAGAGTTTATTTTCAGGTTGCAAAGCTGTAACTGGTTAGTGAGCTAACCTGCAGCGCCAAGAACATTAGGTGAGTTGTCTATTTTGGCATGAAGAATAAAACAATGGGAAACAATTTAAATGGAGAAAGATTGCATAATTCTGTGATTCAGGCGGTTTCTATGTTCCTGGAACATGAATCACATGAAGTCAGTCTGCAGATGCTGCAAGTGATTTGGAAGTAAGTGCAATGATACAGTTATTAACAAAGGGTATCAAGTTTAATATCAGGAATGTTTTACTGCATCTGTACAGGGCATTGCTGAGACCATATCTGATACACTGCGTGCGTTTTTTATCCCAGAAAATAAAAACAGGATATAATTCTTTTCGAAGATTTTCAAAGAGGTTTCCCTTTACTCAGTCCTGGAATGAGGGCCTGTTATTATGGGGGAGTTATCAGTTTCGAACTTACCTGGGAAATATTATTGAACCATCCATGTCTTTCTGAAAAGTGCATCAGCTTGACGCATATTTTCTCTTGTCAGGGAGACTAAAGCTAGGGAATACATTTTAAGAAAAAGGTGTATATATGAACATATGTACTATGAAGACATACAAATATTTACAAATTGCACAGATACATGAAAGCATGTCAATAATTCATAAAGTGGGAACATTTGTTTGCGATTGGAAGGCGCTGTGTACAACAAAAGCAATGATGCACCTGCATATAGTCCAAAATCAGGTTTTCAAGAGAATGTTCCAGGAGATTGCACATGGTCCAGTTTGGTGATCCGTTGATGTTATTGTATGTTCCAACACAGAGATGGAGAAAAATCTTCCCTGCCTGAGAAGCAGCAGCCGATTGATCCCTCTCTCGCACTTTGTTCCGCCCAATAGCAAAGCGTGAGACCATAAAATCCCTGAGTTATCTTTACCATTCGTGAAGGATTCTTGGTGAGGATTCATGGGAATCTCTCCACTGCCTGATACAAACGGAATTCAGCCAAATCCAACTGTTGCAGAAAGAAATCCCATTACCAGCATCTTGTGTGAGCAAAATGACTTCAAAGGCAGAATAATGTTTGGGACAGTCTGTCAATTTACCATTTGCTATGAGTTCAAATTTCTGTGTCTCACATATTTTCTAGAAAATGAGCTCTGATGTCTATGTCATTGGCCACCTAACTAAACTGGTTGCATTTAAAATTTGTGGTAACCAGTGGAGGATTGGGACTGGAAAAGGAAACAATGATCCTCCAACATTGGTTGGAGCACAAATGAGAAATTCTCAAAGGATTGTTCGAGTGGAAATTCCCTTCCCCAGAAGTTTGTGGTGCCTGGATGATTACATTTATTCAAAGTTGTGTTGCATTCAAACATTTGACAAACACGTGAATGTAGGAAAATGGTGTACAGGGAGAAAAGTGGTGCTGAGACCACACTGACATCACTTTTTGAGTGGTGGAGCAGTGACAAATTGTCTAATATCCCACTCCTGCTGCTCAGTCCTATGTTCCTATGTTCCATTCAGCTCCTCACAGCTCATTAAAGTACCAGATTGAGGCCACCTGCTCCAAATGCCGTTTCCACAGTAACACAGGATATCATTAAATCCCTCAAGACTGTCACACACGGTTTGTCGTGGGTTGGAAAACGATATTTGGAAAACCATGTTGGTTTCGAAAGACACCTCTGGTCTCTTTACAGAGTGTCTCCTCTCTGCAACTTGTGCTTCATTTGTTGGTCATGTTGGAAACCCAGATTCACTGTGAATACAGCCCCATACTTCACCCAGAAATGACTCACAAAATACTTTACTCTCTCTGACTGCAACATTCAATAACAGAATGTTCAGGAAAATTACAATCATTAACTTTGTAATTACAGAACATGAGAACATAAGGCGCAAGATTAGGTAACTCGGGCGATCAAGCCATTGTATTCCATCATGGCTGATCTACTGTTGGCATTAACTCGTCTTTAATATCCAATTCTTCACACCCCTTAGCTCTCTGACAGGTCAAAATATCATGTACCACCTCTTTCAATAATATCCGTGATGTAACTCACCTCAATCTCTAGCCAAAATATTTCCTGGCATTCATTACCGTCTATGAGAGGAAAATACTCCCTACACATACACTATCATCCATTGATATGAACAAGAGGTGAACACAGGGGCTCAGGAAAGAGTGAATGGCCTTGATAACAAGGCCGTATTTGAATGAGGATGGCATCAGGACCACCTACTTATTTGAGCTTAATGGGAATCATTTGTACCCACCCCACTGGTTTGGGGTCTTTCAGAGCACAAAGGAAGATGTTTGTGGTCGGTGACCGACGATCCTCTCAGTCCGGGGACATCTCAGCAGGAGATCCTCGGGGTAGCTGCCTCAAAACAAACATCTTCAGCTGCTTTATCACTGTCTTTCCTCATCATAAGATCTGAAATGGTGATGGTCACTGAAGATCACCCAATGTTCAGAACAATGTGTCACACCTCAGCTCCTGAACCAGTCTATGTGCAGTAAGACCCGGACAACATTCAGGCTTGTGCCGTTAAAGTGTCGGTAACATTCATGTAACAGCAAGGCCAGACAATTTACATTTCCACAGTTAAATGAAAAGCTCATTCAGCATCTCAAGCATGTTAGAAACGGATATGTGGAAGCCATTCAGCCCATAGAAACTACTGAACAAAGAGAGGGATAGCCCATTCAATCCTCCTGCCTTTTCCACAGGAAGAAGAGGAGTCTGGTTACCACATCGATCTGTTAAACAGGAACAGGCAGGGTCAAGTCAGACCCATTAACCTGTTGCATGGGACTTGGAGGAGGCCATTCAGCACCTCGAGACACAGGAGGGTGTCATTGATGCTCCCACCTGACAAATCAATGAAGCAGAGAATGCACTCAGAGACGGCTCCATGATATTCCTCGTGGCTCCATTACATGTGGGACACATGACACTTTAACGGGGTTTAACGCTGGCAGTGAGGAAGAAAGCCAGATGTTTTGTGTCAAGTCTCAGAGAGGCATCTTCCATCTCTGAGAAGGCAGGCCCATTTTCTCCAAGTCGTCAGAAGCTGGTGGGAATAGTTATCTGTTTTAGAAAGAAGGTATTGTGGATATTGTCGGGATTGTGGATAACATGACGTTCAGTGCAGGATCACACACTAAAAACACTATATTAATATGGGGAGAGTTTATTCAATGACTGACCCTCTGTCGCTCTCAATCAACATGTGGAGTGGGGGTGGGATGGGGGGGGACGTCCTCAGAGACTCTTTACCTATTGAGAACCATGAAACCCGAGTTAAATAAACAAAGCCATGGAATTTATCACCGTATCAGTGCCGGGTTAGAACATCATGAGTGACTGTCCATCCCTCTTAAGGTTCAATGCAATCACTTCTTATTCTCTCACTGAGCTTCACTCTCTGCGCATGGTGCCATTATCCCAGGGATTAGTCTGGTGAAACTTGAGAGGAAGTCTATCCACAGTACCCCAAATACTGCCTCAACAACATTCTCAGGGATGATCGCAATAAACATTTTCTCTCACTTAGATATCGCAGTTTCTTCCCTATGCCACAAAAAGCCATTCCTTCTCTTTGCACTATGACTGACATGGAATTTATAACTCCCTTACATCTGTACGTTAGCATCAATAAATCCAACACCAGATTTGCGTATGGAGACATGCATCACTTTCGGGGAGAATTTCAATGAGTTTGAATTCACCTAAAATTGGGAATGATAACCTACCTGAATAGAAATGAGCTATAAGAATACGGGAAACAGATATAGGAAGGGAGCTAAATTTACTTCTGTTCTTCTCTCACAGGTTGTATGCAGCCCTAGTCAGGGCAGCATGTTATGCCGACCTTGAATTGAGTGTTTGGTTCAGCTGTTCCACTGGACAGCAAAGAGTAAAACACATGCCTGTGGGGTTGTAGTGTTACAACATAGGATAAATTCTCCTGCTTAATTTAAAACCAGCAACAGGGAAAAGTTTTATCCACTGCATATTCTGTGACAATTCTAGAATGCAAAACCAATTAAACTAAAAATTAACAACTTTATTTCTTAAAATATAACAGGGAATAATAGACGAACGTCTATTTACAACTTCTTCCACTAACCTATCTTTTACCTCCCCCACCCCCACGATACTCGTCCGGTTATACTCATAATTAAGACCTACAAAACAAAACTTCTAATCTCAAAACCAAGAAACTTTCGGTTCTTCTCTATATTCCTGTCTTGATTTCTTCTTTGGGATCCAGCTTTACCAGTTACTAATCAATACAGGTACCGAGAGGAGAGCTATTTTTCAGGCAATCTTTGCATGCTGGTAACTTAGCAGTGAACTGCTCATTTTCCCATGGTCTTGTACCCCCCAAACAATTGGATCGTGTCATTGGCTTTTAAGATTCTCAATAAACTAAATTCAAATTTGATTGGAGGTGGGTATTTTGAGGTGTAATTCAAAGTGTTTGGCTGAATTTATTTTTGCCTTGAGACAATGAGCTAATCGAGTTGTTCAACCAAATGTTACACTAAATCTATTTTTCGGAAGACTTGGTGCTTTCAGGTAGTTATTGCTGGCTTTTAATTCTTTTAAAGGTGCAGTACACCCACATGTTCATCACAGAAGTCACACTGAAATCTAACTAGGGAAGAATGGCACATTGACTTCCCTAAAGGAATTGAGGCAAGCAGAAGGGCTTTTAGAGCAAATGAAAATAGTTACTTTTAAATTCCACCAATTTCCCTCATGGGATATCAACAGAGTATTATTCTGTGGCTTTAGAGTATGAGTCAATCGCTTGAACACCATAAACTGTTGTCCCGTTTGTGCAGAGAACAAGTTAAACATCCTCAACAACAATTATTTAGTGACCGACATGTGGCTAGAATGAACTTGAAACTGTGGCATCCGAATTTTAAAAAGGCACAAATCATGGTTTATTCAGAAGTTGCACTGAAACTGAGAACAAGACTGGGATATCATGACGGTGGAATTGGATAGGGTTGGTGAGTGGGGAGGAGCTGGAGATGTAAATCTGTGAAGGACAAAATGGATTATGGAGTTGAGAACATTCTGGTTCCTTGTCGCATATCAGTGAGTAATTTATGAATAGTAGTTTGTGAAGAGTTTTTGTTTGGAACTGAAGACATTGTCTTGTACTTTCCAAAATGTATATATCATGAGCAGAAATTCAGTCCAACCCGGTTTAGTCGACAAATATAATGACTTACCAGGAACACCAACTATAGCGAGGATGGGATAGTAACCACCTTGAATAATCCAAAAGATGTCTTCGATCCGTGATGCTAATGATATCCAAGGCTGAGAAAGGTAGTAAAGACCCAAGGATAAATTCCTGTCTGTTATTACAATGTTCCAGCTAATGATCTCAGATTCTGATACATTGTTGAACCATTCCACTCTAAAGTTCTCAGATACTGATACACTCTTGTACCATTCCAGTTTACTGACCATAGATTCTGATCCATTGTTGGAACATTCCAATCCAAGGTCCTCACATTCTGAACCATTATTGTAACGTTCCAGTCTAATGTTCTCAGATTCTGATCACTTCCCCCCTTTCTCTCGAGCTGATGATCCGTGTTAGTGCTGTCAGTGATGCTCCTACTCATACTATGGGATAACACATGGACAGAGCCCATTTATCATTCAATGATGGAAACTCTCTACTGGGGTAATTAGGATCCACGGAGATTGACATTAATCACAGTCACTGAACAAATATCTCCAGTTAACCCCTTTCAATTCAATATTGGTTTTATTAAAATTAAAAAGAACGTTTAAAATTTACATATTTGGCATGGAATATGTGGGGGTGAGAGAGGGAAGGAATATTGGAGATGGTAGATTGAATGCGTGTAATCATTAAATCTGCATTAGGTATGTGAGTACTGTCAAAGATTTGTCAGAACATAAACAAGTTTCTCCGTTTATAAATGGAAACATACAGTTTGTAACTACTGATCAGTGATTATAATGTCAGTAAAATATGGAGAGCACTTTTCTTGTACGTAATCTGACAGGAAAATACACCGACGACAGCATGAGTGATAACACACACATGGCATGGATATGTTAACAGAAAATATGAGGGCAGGTGAGGGTCATGCTGTTAATGTTATCGATCTCAACCAACTGTGATTACATACCATTCACTGGATTCCAGTTGCAGTGTGATTATGATATTGGGGGCATGGCTGCTGAGACTGGAGTGAGGGAACATGATATTTCCCAGTCATCAGTACTGAAATGTTACTTTTTATAAATCATTTGAAGATCAAATTCCAGGATACAACTTCAATGAGGAATGAGGAGAGCCAATATTTACCATATAACCAGAAGATATTGGAGCAGAAATTTGGTTATGAGGCCCATTGAGCCTGCTCCGCCATTCAATGATGGCTGTTAAGCTTCTCAACCCCATTCTCCCGCTTTCTATATGTAACCCTTGATCCCCTTTACAGTCAACAACCGAACTGTCTCACTCTTACATATACTCAATAATCTGGACTCGACTGACTTCTGTGGCAGTGAATTCCATGGATTCACCACTCTATGGCTGAAGAGGTTTCTCTTTATCTCTGTTCGAAAAGGTCTTCACTTTACTCTGTCCCCTCATGTACTCGTCTCTCCTATCATTGCATATATTTTCCCAACATCCACTCTGTCCCAGGTCATTTAGTATTCTGTAAGTTTCAATTAGACCTCCTAACATTCTTCTGAACTCTGTCAAATACAGACCCAGAGCCCTCAAATATTCTTCATATGCATGCCAGCTTTGCATTCTTGGCACCATTCTCGTGAATCTCGTCTGAAAACACTCCAGGACCAGTACATCCTTCCTGAGATAGGGGACTCAAAACTGCGCACAATAGTCCAAATGTGACGTGACTAAAACCTTGAAGAGCATTAGACGTACATCCCTGGTCTTTTATTTAAGCCCTTTTGAAATAAATGCCATCATTGTCTTTGCCTTCCTAACTACTGACAACCTGCAAGTCTACCCTTTCAGGAGTCCTGGACTAGAACTCCACAGTCTTTTTGCACTTCAGACTTCTGAATTTGCTCGCGTTTAGAAAAAAAATAGTCCATGCCTCTATTCATTCTGGCAAAATACATTCCCACACTTTTCCACATTGTACTCTATCTGCCACTTCTTTGCTCACTCTCCAAACCTGTGAAAATCCTTTAGCAGGTGAAAGTGAGGACCGCAGATGCCGGAGATCAGAGTCAAAAAGTGTGTGCATAGAAAAGCACAGCCTGTCAGGCAGCATCCGAGGAGCAGGAGATTTGATGTTTCAGGCATAAAGCCTTCATCAGGAATGTGGGCTGGGCGGGGAAGGGCAGAGAGATAAATGGGAGGGGCTGGGGCTGAGAGAAAGGTAACTTGGAAGGCGATTGCTAGATGAAGGTGGGTGGTGATAGTGATAGGTCAGAGTGGAAGGTGGAGTGGATAGATGGGAAGGAAGATGGACAGGTAGAACAGTTCAAGAGGGCAGTGCTGAGTTGGAGGGCTTGATCTGTGATAAGGTGGAGGGAGTGGAGATGAGGAAACTGGTGAAATTGTCCTTGATACCGCGTGTTGGGAGGGTCCCAAGGCAGAAGATGATGCGTTCTTCCTTCAGACATCAGGTGGCTAGAATTTCGCATTGGAGGAGGCCAAAAACTTGCAAGACCTTGGCGGAGTGGGAGGGGGAGTTGAAGTATTCAGCCACAGGGCAGTGGGGTTGTTGGGTGTGTGCGTCCGAGAGTGCTCCCTGAACCGTTCTACAAGTTGACGTCATGTCTTCCAAATGTAGAGGAGACCAGGAGCAATGGACAGACGAGATGAGATATTTGGATGCACAGGATGTTCTCTGCCTGATGTGGAAGGATGCTTTGGGGCCTTGGGAGGAGGTGAGAAGGGAGGTTTTGGCACAGGTTTCATACCTGTTGTAGTGGCAAGGGAAGGTGTCGGGAGTGGAAGGTGGCTTGGTGGGGTTGCGTGGACCTAACGAGTGAGTTTGTGAGGGAATGGTCTCAGCAGTATGATGATAGGGGTAGAGAGGGAAGTATATCTCTGTTGGTGAGGTCTGACTGTTGGTGGCAGAAAAGGCAGAGCATGATGCGTTGTAGCCTGAAGTTGGTGGGATGGAAGGCAAGCATCAGAGAGGTTCTAACTTGTTGTAGTTGGAAGGATGGAGTGCAACAGCGGTGCTGTGGGAAGTTAAGGAGATGCGCTCGAGCACCCTCCTGCAGCCGAACCACCTCTTCAATGCTACCTGTCCCTCTATCTATCCTTGCACTGTTTTAAAGCTTAGCCAGAATGCCCTCAGTTCCTTCATATTGATAATGAATGCACAAAGTGAAAAGTTGTGGTCCCAACACTGAGTCTTGTGGAACACCACTTGTCACTGGCTGCCATCCTGAGAAGGACACTTTAATCCTCATTCTCTTCTTTCTGTCAGACATGCCAAATTTCTATCCATGCTCGCTCCTTGCCTCTAACAACGTGGGCCCATACCTTTCTCAATAGCCTCATGCATAGCACCTTGTCAAAGAATTCTTGAGATGCAGATGGATAACATCTATTGGTTCTCCTTGATCTAATCTGCTCATTACTCCCTCTAGGTATTCTAGACGGTTTGTCTGGCATGTCCTCCCTTTGATGAAACCACGCTGACTCTGTTCTATTTTACCAAATATCCAGAAATCCCATCCTTCACGATGGAATCCATGATTTTACCCACAGCCAAGCTAATCAGTCTGCATTTTTCCATCTTGTGCTTAACTCCCTTAATAAACGGGGTGTCATGCTCGCAATTATACAGCCATTTGGCCCTTTCCTGATTTTAGTCATTCCTGAAAGATTACCACTGACGCTTGCACTAACTCTTCAGCTATCTCCCATTCAAGGCTGGGGTGTAGTCCATCTGGTCCAGGTGAGTTATCCACATTCAGGCCATTCCGTTTTCTAGCATGTTCTTCGTGGTGATGGCCACCGTATTCAGGACTACCCTCTCACTATCTTGAATTCTTGGGAAATAACTCGTGTCTTCAACCGTGAAGGCTGATGCAAAATTCCTCAGCCATTTCTTTGTTTCCCACTACTGTCTCTCCAGCATCATTTCCCAGTGGTCCATATTCACTTTTGCCTCTCTTTTGCACTTTATATATCTAAAGAATCTCTTATAGTTTCCTTTATATTTCTGGTTAGCTTACCCCCACATTTAATCGTCTCCCTCTTTATTTATTTTTTCTTGCTTTCTGTTGGCCCCAATTCTCCAGTTTCCCTCTGCCCTTCACAGCATTATATGCTTGCTGTTTTGCTTATATGCGATCTCTAACTTCCCTTGTCAGCCCTGGTTGCCTCATCTTCCATGTACCATGCCTCTATTACTCAGCATGAATCTCTGCAGTTTCTCCTGCATCAATCTCGGAATCACCTGCCATTGCCACTCCCCTGTCTTTCCTGCTAGACCCCTGTCCCGGTCAACTCTACCCAGCTTCTCCCTTATGCCTCTCCAGTTGCCTTTATTCAGCTGAATTATTGTTAACTCTGATTCTAAATTCTCTCTCAAATTGCAAAATAAATTCAACAATGTTCTGATCACTGCTTCTGAAGTTTTCCTTCACCTTGTGCTGCCTTATCTAGCCTGCATCATTAAATCCAGTGTCATCTGTTCCCGAGTGGGCTCCACCACATGATGTTCCAAAAAGCCAGCCTGTATACATTCCTCAAATTCCTTTTCTTGCGATCCACGACCAACTTGGTTTCCCATTCCACTTGTATATCGAAATACCCCATGATCACTGTAACTTTGCCTTTTCTACAGATCTTTTCTATATCCTGGTGTATCTTGTGCCCCAGCTTCTGACTACTCTTTGGAGGCCTGAGCAAGTCTCCAACTGTGGTTGTCTTACCTTTGTGGTTCCTCAATTCTACCCACGCAGATTCTACACCATCTGACTTTACTTTCTTTCTTACTATTGATTTAATTTAATTTCTTAATAATAATGTAAACCCACTCCCTCTGCCACCTATCTTTTCGATAGGATATATGTCCTTGAATATCCTGATCCCCTTGCAGCCACCTCTCTGTGATGTCCATCACGTCATACCTACCAATTTCAATCTGTGCCTTAAGCTCATTTATCCTATTCCTTATACTGCATGCATTCAGGTCTAACCCCTTCAATCTTGTATTAACGGTCTCTCCTCTCATTGTCATTTGTTTTTCCAGTGTGATTGAAGTTTGATTGCTTACACTTTTCATACACTGTGTCCTATTTTCATCTGTGCTGGAGATTTCAATAACCTCTCCTGAGCTCTGTACTCTTACCTCCTCTTTTCTAATTAAACCCTATAACAGAACCCCCAACCCTGCCAACGCATGCACACTCCTAATCAGTTTTGAGCTCTGTCTACAGCCTTAGTTAGGATTCACTCGGACTATGGTCCCAGCACAGTTCAGACAAAGACTGTCCTATCAGAACAGGTTCTTTCTTCCTCAGTAACAAAATGTGTTTATTTACCACAAAATACAGGGACAAGAATAAAGCATTTCTGCACATACCAAAACATGAAAACTACAAAGAGACAAGTCTGTTAAAATACACTTAAAATGTGGAGCTATATGAATTGAAAGGTGAATTACAAAACCACGGACGAGGTATTCAAGCTTTATCAGTCATCATTTGACCCACAGCTGAGATGCTGATTTCCCCCCAGTCAATGATCCCCTCACTGAGATTCTCTCGCCCTGTCTCTCACACATTGTCTAGAGGGATTACAGTTCCTGTTAGCCCAGAATATTTAAATTAATTCACCTTCTCCCTGGAACCAATCTAATGCTATTTTGGACCTTGTTCAGCCGTCAGCGACCCAGCTCTGTGACATTATTGGCGATTAATGATTTGGGATGACAGCATAGTGCTCACAGGGTACAGCACCAGACAAAGGGCTTGCAATCTGTGGTAGTTCTACATAAAATTTCTGTGTATTTGTCCTCATGCTGTTTTCTGATCTAACTTCACACTCATCTGACACCCCTTGATCTCACTTACTCTGTCGCTCCGTTTTCTATCCATTCCTTTTATCTCTCTTGACTTCCTTTTTCTCTGTTAATTTTTCTCTCTCTCTCTCTCTCACACACACACACACAGTTCTTTCTGTTTTCAAATTGTGATGTTGGAGAGCTCGTCATTGTACAATGTGTTAAATGGCCTCCTTCAGTGCTCTTATTAATTATGAAGCTCTCTAAGCCACAATAAAGACATCAGGTGCCTTGGGAGACAAGCTGGCCCTACGAAGGACACAGAGCAGAATCATCCTTTATCACATCCTGTTGTCTGATATGCAGCGGCCTTGAAATATCTGTTCAAACAAAATAGAGTGAAATTCGTGCTGTCGGGAGGACGTTCACCAGATGATTATACTGTCAGGATTTAACAAGCAGTTCTTACATACACAATGTGGATTTGCCTGATAGCTGTTCCTCCCAATTGACACGTCCTCGCTCTGCCTGATTCTCAGATAATTTGCCTTCCGCCAATTCAGTAGCTTCACACAAGGTCCTGACTTATCCGTGTTCTTAGCTATCTTAAATCTGAAGGAGCTGTGATCACTCTTTCTAATATTATGTCCCACTGAAAGGTCAGTTACTTGGCCAGGCTCATTAGCCAATACGAGGTCCAGTATGGCACTTCCTCTCGATGGACTATCCACATACTGTTGCAGTTAACAAATTCTGCTCCGTCTAAGCCTCTTGCTCCAAGGGACTCCCGGTCATTATTGGGGATGCTAAAGTCACTCACTATGACCACTCTGTTTCTAATACATCTTTCCTTAATCGACTTACATATTCGTTTCTCCATCCCTCCGTGGCTGTTGGAGGGATTATAATAACGCAGTGCTTGCAGCCATCTAATTTTTGAGCTTTACCCATATTGCTGCAGTGGATGGTCCCTCCTGTATGTCCCATTCAAGTGCACGTGTAAAACACCTCGTCCACCTCTTTTACCTTCCTCTCCATCTCGCATAAAACAATGAAACCCTGGAATGTTGAATGGCCAGCCCTTTCCCTCTCTCAACCAAGTCTCTGTAAACCCGCAACATTATAGTCCCAAGTTCGGTTTCAGGCTGTCAGTTCATCGGACTTACCCATAATTATTCTTGCATTGAAATAAATACAATTCAGCACCACTCCATCAGATCCTGACCTGAGTTTCTCTGATGTAAATTCTCCTCGACAATTCTCTGGTAACAGGTGATTACAAAAGACTGTCAGTAAAGCAGAAAGACTGTCAGTAAAGCAGTAAAACAGTAAAACAGACAATTTATGCTTCCTCCCTTGTCCCTTCAATCTGTACATTGCATCACATTCTGTCCAATTCTAACAAACTGCTGGATGATTATTATGCTTCAAACAACAGCCTCCAGCCTCTCACTGCACATTATTCAACTCTCTCTGGATCCATTTAATTAGCAGTTTTCTGATTTCTCTCTCAACCAAATCTCTGTAATATTTATAAAATTGTTATATATACTCATTCAAACTCCAAGCTCCAAGCTCATCTGTCTTACCTGTCATACTGCTCACATTAAAATCAGCACACTTCAGACTGCCAGTCCCATTGTGTTCACTCCCCACTGCCAGTTTGTTGTTGTTCTTAGCTGTACTGGGATTAGTCTCCAACTACTCTTCAGTCACTGTGCTTGTGGATGTACTGCTCTGGCTCCACCCTCCCTCCCCCACCACGACCACCACACTAGTTTAAACCCTCCTGAGTGACAATAACAAACCTGCCTGCCAGGAAATTGCTGCTGGTTCACGTCCATCCCGTCCTTCTTGTGTATTTCATACTGACCCAGGAATCCCAATGACCCACATATCGGAGATTGTTGCCAGTTTAGATGCATCCCGTCCTTCTTGTGTATATCCTGTCGACCCAGGAATCCCAATGATCCACATATTGCAAGTGCTGCATCCCTACTCTTTGGCCGTGTTTTTAACTGTACTACCTTCCTATTCCTAACCTCACTGGTACGTCGCATAATCTAGTTTCCCCAACATTCAGATATCCTTAAAGCACAACTCTGGCAAGGCCTTTACTTTAAAATGGATAGACTTGACAATAAAGACTTAGTGTGATCTCATTAACCAGGAAAGTGGAGCCCAACGAATCAGTCGCAATGACCATAGGATCTGATATCTATCACCTTCACCAAACCTGTGTGACAAGGTATACATATGAAGCATCTATTTATAGATGGACGAGGATAAACAGAACTTAGTCCAAAAGACCAGAAAATGTCAGAACAGATGGCTGCCATTCAGCCTGTTTACTCTACTGTGCTGTTCAATTGGATTTCAGCTATTCTGTTCTTTTAAATGTCAGGGTCTTTACCCCGCATCCCAAGCAGTTCAGAACGTGCCCAGTGTCTTTGTGCGCTCCCTTCATAGGGAGCATCCAGTGCCAGGCGATGGGGTGTGGGAATCCAGGGGTGGCTCGATGAAAGGCTGCATGCAGTGACAGATGGACTCAGGGATTGAGAGAGACAGAGTAGGTAATCAGGGACATGCACTCACATAAGTAGCTGGGCAAGAATCCCAAGCACACGGGGAGCCCGAGCACCAATGCCACTTTTACAATAAAGCCGTCATACTTGCAGCAATTCTCCATCAAACACAAACAAATATACTGTAGATAGCAGAAATCTGAAACAAACACAGAAACATATTGTGAAGAGAGAAAGTAGTTAATCCTCCCAATGCAGACACGGGGAGATTGTAAAAAGCTCCACAAAGAAAGGGTCCAGAGATTGGAATTGAACCCGAGTCCCTGACCCTGTGAGGCAGCAGTGTTGTGCCACCACGCTACACAATGATGGGCAAAAGGATTTGTATAGTTACATTAATTTATTTTCGACAGTCAGTTGACAGGAATGCTCTCACTCAGCCTGTCTAAGATTGGGAAGCCTTTATACAGCAGCAGAGTACAGTTTAAGAAGCAAGAAAGCGGTGAACATGAAACATGTAAACTAGTTCGCTTTAGAAAAGGAGATTGCATGAGTTTTGTTAAGATGTATGAAAGGGGAGAGTGAACATTGGACAACCAGAAATTGAGGCTGACTGCAGAGAAATGGAGAACAAAGAATTGGAGAATGAACTGAAAAGGTACTTTCCATCAATCATCACAATGGTGGACACTAGGAACATTCCAGAACTTCAAGCGAGTCAAGGGTGAGAGATGGATGTAATGATCGGCGCTGAGTAGAAGGTACTGGGAAGCTGCAATGTTTGAAAATGGATAAATCACACAGACTGGACAGATAACAACCAAAGTTCTGAAGGAATTAGCGGAGGAGATTGTGAAACCATTGGTCGTGACTGTTCAGGAATAACTATCATCAGACAGAGTCCCAGAGAACTGGAAAATGGATAATGTAAAATCTCTGTGTAAGAAGGAAGAAAGGCAAAATACAGGAATTCATAGGGCAGTTTAGCCTGGCATCGGTCGTTAATCGGATTTAGAGTGCATTGCTAGTAATGAGATTGCAGAGTACCTGGAGGTGCATGGTAAAATAGGGCTGAGTCAGCATGGCTTCATTAAGGATTGCTCCCGCTGACAAGTTTGTCAGAAATCTTTCAGAAGATAATGAGCAGGTTTGACAAAGGGAGAATGTGATCCGATTTGCTAATAGGGAGTGGGTTAAATTTGAATCTGTGTTAAATTGAATCATGTTAATTTATTGGTTACAACTTGCATAAGCAGCTGTACAAAAACAATTAAAAATTGTAAAGGAACAATTCAATAATAGTTAATTAAAATAAGTATGCAGGGTCGGGTGATGTGTTGTTTCTCTATGATGTCGGAGTGGTGGACCCCACTGTGGATCCCAGTGACCATGTCTGGAGTAAACGTTGCAAGCTAGAAGAACTCTGGCTCTGTGTCGATGAGCTGGAGTTTGAGCTTCAAACAATGTGAGGTATCAAGGAGGGGAAGAGTTCCCGGGATGCTGTGATTCAGCAGACAGTTACACTCCTTAGATCAACTGACTCAAATTCAACCAGTGGTTAGAAAACGGAGGGTTTGGCTGTGAGTGAGGCAGATAGAGGGATCCAGGAGGTAGAGTTGCAGGAAACCTCAGCCCCTGTCCGTGTCTAATAGGATCAAGAGTTTTCTTCCCTGTGTGGGTGGAAATGGGGACTCCAGGGAGGATGAGCATATTGGCCACACACCGAGTTGAGGGAAGCTTTCAAGTGGGGCAAGCGAAGAGAAATGTAATTGTAATTGGGGATAGTATAGTTAGCGGCATAGTGACTGTTCTCTGTGGTCGGGATTGAGAGTCCTGAAAGTTGCATTACTTACTGGTGTTTGGGTAAGGGATACCTCATCTGGGCTGCAGAGGAACTTGGAGTGGGAGGGTAAAGATCCATTGGTCAAGGTCTGTGTAAGTACCAACGAAAGAGATAAAACTAGGGCAGACGTTCTGCTAAGGAATACAAGAGTTCAGAGCTAAATTAGAAAACTGAATCACAAAGAAAATAATCTCTGGATTACGGCCTGAGCCATCAGTGAATTAGCACAGGGTCAGCAGGAAATTGCGTGGCTCAAAGTTTGATGTGAGAGAAATGAATTTGTATCATGGGACATTGACACCGGTACTGGGGAAGGAGGAAACTGTTCCGATCCGACGGTCTTCATCTGAACCATGTTGTGACCAGAGTCCTAGCAAATCGCATAACTAGGGCTGCAGCCTGGACTTGAAGCTAAATGGGGGTGGGGTGGTGTCAGTTTAGGGAAAATTAGAAAACCCGAATTAAAGGAGGGGTAAGACTGCAGAACTCAAAAAGAAGGCGTTTTTTATGTTTTCCTTTATTGGTCAGAGCATTGAGTACAGGAGTTGGGAGGTCATGTTGCGGCTGTACAGGACATTGGTTAGACCACTGTTGGAATATTGCATGCAATTCTGATCTACTTCCTATCGGAAAGATGTTGTGAAACATGAAAGGGTTCAGAAAAGATTTACAAGGATGTTGCCAGGGTTGGAGGATTTAAGCTACAGGGAGAGGCTGAACAGGCTGGGGCTGCTTTCCCTGGAGCATCAGAGGCTGAGGCGTGACCATATAGAGGTTTACAAAATTATGAGGGCATGGATAGGAGAAATAAACAAAGTCTTTTCCCTGGGGTCGGGGAGTCCAGAACTAGAAGGCATAGTTTTAGGGTGAGAGGGGAAAGAATAAAAGAGACCTAAGGGGCAACATTTTCACACAGGGGGTGGTACGGGTATGGAATGAGCTGCCAGAAGAAGCGGTGGAGGCTGGTACAATTGCAACAGTTCAGAGACATAAGGATGGGTATATGAATAGGAAGGGTTTGGAGGGATATGGGCCGGGTGCTGGCAGGTGGGATAGATTGAGTTGAGATATATGGTCGGCGTGGACGGGTTGGACCGAAGAGTCTGTTTCCATGCTGTAAATCTCTATTACTGTATGACTCTAAGTTATTCAAATCTCCGACAGAGACGCAGAGAGCATGAAAAGTGTTAGTAATCAAACTTCAAACACACAGGAAAAACAAATAACAATGAGAAGAGGAAAGGCTAATACAGGGTTGAACTGTTATATCAGAAAGCATGCAGTATAACGAATAAGGTAAATAAACTTGTGACTCATACACAAATTGGCAGGTCGCCATTACGGAGACGTCGCTGCAAGAAGATCAGGACTGGGAGCTGAATATTCAAGGATATGCATCCTATCAAAAAGATGGGAATTGGACAGAGGGGATGGGTTTGTCTTATTATTAAGAAATGAAATTAAATCAATAATAAGAAATGAAGTAAGGTCAAATGGTATAGAGTTTGTGTCGGTAGAATTGAGAAATCACAATGGTTAAAAAAAAAGTAGTTAGAGTTCTGTTCAGGCCTCCAAACAGTAGTCAGGAGCTGGGGTGCAAGATACACAGGAGCTAGAAAGATGTGTAGGAAATACAAAGTTACAGTGATCATGTGGGTTTTCATTACGGAGGTGGGCTGGGAATTCAGCTTGATGGTGGTTTGGAAGAAAAGGAATTTGTAGAATGTCTATGAGATGGCTTTTTGGAGCAGCTTGTGCAGGCAGACTAGATGAGGGAGCTTAAGGTGAAGGAAATCATAGGAGGCAGTGATCATAATATGATTGAATTTACTCTGCAGTTTCAGATGGAGAATTTAGAATCAGAGGTAACGGTATTAAAGCTGAATAAAGGCAATGATAGAGGCATGAACGAGGAGCTGGGTAGAATTGACTGATAGAAGGGCCCAGCAGGAAAGACAGTGAAGCAGCAATGGCAGGAGATTTTTGGTGTTATTTAAGATGCAGCAGAGATTTACCCCGAGTAAAAAGTGGCATGGTACATGGAGAATGAGGTAAGTATGTCTGACGAAGGAAGTCATGTATAGCATAAAAGCAAAAGAGAAAGGATAAAATGTGGCAAAGTGCAGTGGGAAACCAGAAAGTTGGGAAACTTACAAAGACAAAACAGAGGGCAAACAAAATAAAATATGGAGGGAGATTATTAAATATGGGGGTAAGCTAGTCAGTAAGATAAAAGAAGTCTGTAAGAGTTTCTTTCGATATATAAAATATAAAAGAAAGGCAAAAGAGGGCATTGGATTGATGGAAAATGACACTTGAGAGATAGTAGTGGGGGCCAAGAAAATGGCTGAGGAATTAAATAATTACTTTGCATCAGTTTCATGGTGGAAGACACGAATAATATCTCAAACATTCAGGAGAGTGAGGGGCTAGAGCTTAGTATGGTGGCCACCACCATGGAGAACATGCTAGAAAAAAGCTGAATGGCTAAAGTTGGTTAAATAACCTGAACCAGAGGGATTAAATCCCTGTGTTATAAGGGAGATAGCTGAAGAGTTAGTTGACGTGATGATGGTGATTTTTCAGGAATCACTCGAGAAAGGAACGATCCCAGAGCATTGGAAACCCACTAACGTGACATCTGTTTTTACCCAGGGAGTAAGGAAGAAAAGAGAAAATAAAACGCTTAACTTTTGTCATGGGTAAGATCCTGGAATCCATTGTGAAGAATGAGATTTCTGAATACATGGAAGAGTTTGGTAAAATAGGGCAAAGTCAGCATGATTCCATCAAGGGAAAGCCAGCATGATTTCCATCAAATTTGTTGGAAATCGTTGAAGAAGAAATGAACAGGCTCGATCAAGTACAGCCAATGGATGTTATCCACCTGGACGTCAAAAAAACCTTTGACAAGGTGTCACACAGGAGATGATTGAATATGATAAGGGTCCGTGGTGTTAGAGGCAAGGTAGAGGCATGAACAGAAGCTTGTCTGTCCGTCAGAAAGCAGAGAGTGGGGATAAAATGATCCTTCTCAGAGTGGCCGCAGGTGACAAGTGGTGGTCTGCCAGGCACAGTGTTGGGACCATAACGTTTTACCTTATTCATTAACAGTCTCGATGATGGACTGAGGGCACTCTGGCTAAGTTTGCAGACGAAACAAAGATAAGTCGAGAGTCAGGTCGGAGAGTGGAGGCGGAGGGGCTGAAGAAGGAGTTGGCCAGGTAAAGGGGTTGGCAGATGCATTCCAATGTCGGAAAGTGTGACGTTGGAAATGGTCTATTTCCTAAATGGGGAGAAGATTCAGAAATCTGAAGTGCAAAGGGACTTGGGAGTTCTAGTGCAGGGTTCTCTTAAGGTAAGCTTGTAGGTTGAGGTAGTAGTTAGGGGGGCAGTTTCAGTTATTATTGATGGCATTTATTACGAGAGAAATTGAATATAAGAACAGGCAGTATACATCTTTGGTCAGACTACATTTGGAGTGTTGCGCGCACTGTTGAGCCCCATATCTCGGGAAGGATGTATTGTCCCTGGAGAGTGTTCAGAAGATTTTCAGGGGAACAGTCGTAGGAGTGAAAAGTTTATTGTGTGAGGAATGTTTGAGTCTATACTTGATATAGTTTAGAAGGAAGAGGGGAAATGTAATTGAAACATAAAGAATACTGAATGACCTGAACAGTGTGGATGTTCATACGATGTTTCCATTGGTAGGAGAGACTAGGAACCAAGGACACAGCCTTAGTTTAAAACGAATACCTTCTAGAACGTTGATAAGGAGACTTCTTTAACCAGGGAATGGAGAATCTTTGCAATTTATTGCCAGAGAAGGCTGTGGGGCCATGTCATTGAGTATATTTGAGATGGTGATAGTTTTTTCATTATGCAGGGCATCAAGGATTATGGGGAGAACGTCGGAGAATGGGCTTGAGAAACTTAGCAGTGATGATTGAATGGTGGCGTAGACTTGATTAGCAAACTGGCCTAATTTCTGCTCCTATACCTTATAGTCTTATGGTCTAAACGTTAAGGAGGCACCTTGCATCTCTGAGAATATGGATTCATGTCCTTCATGAATGTCAGTAGCTGGTGGGAAGAGTGAACTGTTTTAGAATGACAGTATTGTGGCTGCTGTCGGGGTGGTGGATAATATGACATTCAGTGCAGGATCACACACCACCAGTACTGTATTAATGTGGGGAGAGTTTATTCAAAACATGGACCTCTCTGTATCTCTCAATCACCGTGGGGATTGGGGGTTGGGTTGGGTAGGCGTAACGTCCTCAGAGGCACTTAAACAATCCAGATTTATGCATCCTGAGTGAAACAAAAGTGATTGAATTTATCACCTTCCCATTGTCTGTTTAGAATAGAAGGAGTGATTGTCCATCCCTCTCAAGGTTCACTGCAATCACCTCTTATTATCTCACAGCGTGACAGATCAACCTTCACTCACTCCTCATGGTGCCATCATACCAGGGATTAATCCCGTGGAACTCCTGTTTATTCTTTCTGTGATAAGGAGATCACTCCTTACAAAGAAGATTAAATCTGTCCACAATACCCCAAACACTGCCTCAACAACGCTCTCAGAGTTGCACACAATAATTCCTGTCCCTCACTTAGCTGGCTCCATTTCCTTCATGTGACACAGGAAGCCATTCATTTTCGATGCACTGTCACTGAGTTGGAATTTAAAACATCCTTACATCTGTAGGTCAACATCAATAAAGCCAGCACCAGAGATGTCTATAGAGATGGACATCACTCTTGGGGAGAGACCCAATCACAAAGAATACATATAAAATAGTGAATGGCCACCTACCTGAATGGAATTCACCTGCAGGAATGTGGGATACAGGCAGAGGAAGGGAGTTATCTTTCATTTTGGTCTTCCCTCACGGGATGTGTGCAGCCCTGGTCAGGCCAGCATGTTATGCCAGCCTTGAACTGAGTGGCTGGTTCAGCTGTTCCACAGGACAGTAAAAAGTAAAACACAGTGCTGTGGGTTTGCAGTCACACAGAGACCTGACCAGAGAAGAATGACCCATTGCCTTCTGTAATGGGCATGAGGCAAACCGATATCAACAGATTATAATTTTGTGGCTCTAGATTATGAGCCAGTGACGTAACCACCATACACTGTCTTTCCATCTTTCTAATTCTGTGCAGGGAACAACGTAAACATTTCAAGTGCAATTATTTTGCAATGGACACGTGGTAAGAAGGGACTTGAAACAGCTACATACGGAGATTAACAAAGGCACAAACAATGGCTTATTCAGGAGTTGTACTCCGGCTGAGGAGGAGACTGGGATGTCATGGTAGCGGTACTGAACTGGATTGGTGAGTGGGTGGATATGGAAATGTGAACTTGTGCAGGAGAAAATGAATCATGGAGAACAGTCTGTTTCATCCCCGCATATTGGTGCATAATATTTAAAAAACCATTTGCTAGTTATAATTTGTAAAGAATGGACTCTTTGATTGGAACTGAAAACATTGACTTGCATCTTTCCAAAATTTCCATATCATAACCATCAATTCAGTTCAGACCGTTTCACTAGACAGATTGAGTGACTTCCGAGGAACACCAACTATAGCAAGGATTGGATAGTAAACAGCTTGAATAACCATCAGTGCATCTTCAACACGTAAAGTGGAGGAAGCAAGGGTCTTGTTCAGCTCGACGGGATTACAGGCAGGCGAGGAAGGAACTCAAAAATGACCTGAGGAGACCCAGGAGGGAGAAGGAAAAAGGCTTGGCAGGAAGGATTAGGGAGAATCTAAAAGCGTTTTACACGTATGTGAGGAATTAGAGAATAATCAAACAAACAGTAGGGCCGATCAGGGATATCATAGGGAACTTGTGTATAGAGTCTGAGGAGGTAGGGGAAGCCATAAATGAGTTGTTTGCTTCTGTTTAACTAAAGAAAAGGACCTTGTAGTGAATGAAACCATTGAGGAGCAGGTAAACATGCTAGAACGGATAGAGATTGAGGAAGCTGATGTGCTGAAAAGTTTGACAACCATTAAGATTGACAATTCGCCAAGGCCAGACAAGATTTGGCCCCGGCTGCTTTGGGAAGCGAGAAATGTGATTGCTTCGCCGCTTGCAAAGATCTTTGCATCCTCGCTCTCCACTGGATCCATACCTGAGGACTGGAGGGAGGCAAATGTAATTCCTCTCTTCAAGAAAGGAAATAGGGAAATCCCCGGCAATTACAGACCAGTAAGTCTCACATCTGTCGTCTGCAAGGTGTTAGAAAGGATTCTGAGGGATAGGATTTATGACCATCTGGAAGAGCATGGCTTGATTAAATGCAGTCAGCACGGCTTTGTGAGGGTCAGGTCATGCCTCACAATTCTTTTTGAGTTCTTTGAGGATGTTACTAGACAAGTTGATGAGGTTCGAGCGGTGGATTTGGTGTATATGGACTTCAGCAAGGCATTTGATAAGATTCCACATGGTAGGCTCGTTCAGAAAGTCAGGAGGAATGGGATAAAGGGGAATTTAGCTGTCTGGATACAGAATTAGCTGGTCGACAGAAGACAGCGAATGGTAGCGGAAAGAAAGTATTCTTCCTGAAAGTCAGTGTTGAGTGGTGTTCCACAGGGCTCTGTTCTTGGGACTCTACCATTTGTAATTTTTAATAATAACTTGTATGAGGGGCTTGAAGGATGGCTTAGCAAGTTTGCAGACGACACAAAGGTTGGAGGTGTCGTTGACAGTATAGAGGGCTGTTGTAGGCTGCAGCATGACATTGACAGGATGCAGAGATGGGCTGAGAGGTGGCAGATGGAGTTCAACCTGGATGAATGCGAAGTGATGCATTTTGGAAGGTCGGACATGAAAGTTGAGTATAGGATTAAAGACAGGATTCTTGGTAGTGTGGATGAACAGCGAGATCTTGGTGTGCAGGTACATAGATACCTTAAAATTGCCGCCCAAGTGGACAGAGTTGTTAAGAAAGCATATGGTGTTTCGGCTTTCATTAACAGGGAGGTTGAATTTAAAAGCCGTGAGAGCTTGTTGCAGCTCTATAAAACTTTGGTTAGACCACACATTGAATACTGTATCCAGTTCCGGTCGCCCTATTATAGGAAAATGTGGATGCTTTGGAGAGGGTTCAGTGGAGGTTTACTAGGATGCTGCCTGGAATGGATGGCTTATCTAATGAAGAGATGTCAACTGAGCTCGGACATTTTTCTTTGGAAAAAAAGAAGGAAGAGAGGGGGCCTAATTGATGTGAACAAGATAATGAGAGGCATAGATAGAGTCAATAGCCAGAGACTTTTTTCCCAGGGCAGAAATGGCTAAGACAAGGGGTCACAGTTTAAAGCCGCTTGGCGGAAATTATAGAGTGGATGTCAGAGGCGGGTTCTTTACGCGGAGAGTTTGGAGAGCATGGAATGCATTGCCAGCAGCAGTTGTTGAAGCGAGGTCATTGGGGATATTTAAGAGACTGCTGGACATGCATATGGTCACAGACATTTGAGGGTTCGTACATTAGGTTTACCTCACATGAGGATCAATGGTCGGCACAACATCGTGGGCTGAAGGGCCAGTTCTGTGTTGTACAGTTCTATGTTCTATGTTCTTACATCTGAGGGCTTAGTGCCAATATTGCGATAACCGGCTTACAGATTAGTCAAGCAACAGCCTGACATAGTCATGCTCACGAAATTATACCTTTCAGAAATACCCCAGACACCACCATCACCATCACTGGATATGTTCTGGCCCAAGGTCAAGACCGATCCATCAGAAAGAGCAGCTCAGTGCGATACATTCTGGAGGTAGTTGCTCTGCGAGTCCCCAAAATTAACTCCGGACCCAATGAAGCCCCATGACTTTAAATTAAACGTGGGCAAAGCAGCCTTACTGATTATCATGTAACGTCATTCCTCAGTTGAATCAGTACTCTTCCACGTTGAACAAAACTTGGAGAAAGCACTCACTGTGAAAACGGGCACAAAGTGTATTCCGGCTGAGGAATTTCAAAGTCAACCACCAAGAATGGTTTGGCAGCAGTACTACTGATCACGCTGGTCGGGTCCTACTAGATTGGGCCTGCAGAAGTTCGTGAGGGAATGAACGAGAGGGAAAAAACATACCTGACCTACCAACTGCAGGTGCATCTGTCCATGACAACATTGGTAAAACTGACCACCGCACTGTTGTTGAGCAGGCAAAGTCTCACGGTCACATTGAGAATAAACTCTATTGTGTTGTGTGGCACTATTCCCATGCTAAATGGCACAGACTTCCAACAGATCTAGCAACTCAAGACTGAGCATCCATAAGATGCTGTGATCATCAATAGCAGAAGAACTATACCCCAGCAAAATCTGTAATGTCATGGCCCAGCATATAAACCACTCAAAAGTCCCATCAAGCCAGAGGATTAACCCTAGTGCAAAAGAGAGTGCACCAATGGGAAAACAAACTGCTCAAATATGTTCTGTACATAAAACACAGGGCAAATTCAACCCAGAAATACCGCCTCATCATTCTAATCTCCATCATCAATAAAGTGATGGAAGGACTCATCAACAGTGCTATCTAGCAGCACCTGCTCAGCAATACCCTGCTCAGTGACGCCCATTTTGGGTTCCACCGGGGCCACTCAGCTCCTGACCTCAGCACAGCTTTTGTTCAAACATAGAAAAATGAAGTGAATTCCAGCACTTGAAATCAAGGCTGCATACTTTTAAATTTCGCATCAAGGAAACCAAGCAAAAAGGATATTGCGAGCAAGTACTTCATTATTGGAGTCATACCTGACAGATAAGAAAAAGGTCATTGTTATTGGAGGTCAGTCATCTCAGTTTCAGAATATCTCTGCAGTAGTCCCTCAGGATAATGCGAATGTAGGTTTGCTCCATGAACTGGAATGTTCATTTTCAGACGTTTCCTCACCATATTATTTAAAATCTTCAGTGGCCCTCCGGATGGTCCAAACATATTCTGCTTCTTCATGAATCGCCATCTCTCCATCATAAGGTCAGAAGTGGGAATATCCGACAATGACTGCACAATGTTCATCACCATTCGCAAATGCTCAGCTATGGAAGCAGTCCTTGCCAAAATGCAACAAGACTTGGACAATATCCAGGCTTGGGCTGACAAGTGACAAGCAACACTCGCACCACACAGATGCCTAACAATTACCATCACCGGTAAGAAGCAATATAACCACTTGGTATTCAGCAGCATATTTGTCATTAAACTCCTGCCCCCCCCCCCCCCCCATCAATACACTTGGGGTTACCATTGACCAGAAAATTAGCTGGAATCGCCACATAAACATAAGAGCATATCAGAGGCTAGGAATACTGCGCAAGTAACTCACCGCCTGTCTTCCCAAAGCATGTTCACCATTTGCAAGGCACAAGTCAGGAGTGAGAAGGAATACTCCCCAATTGCCTGAAGAAGTGAAGCCACAACGACACTGAAGAAGCTTGACACCATCAAGGACAAAACAGCCCAATTGCTTGGCACCACTTCCACAAGCTTTCACTCCACTCACCAGCAACGGTCAGTCGGAGCAGTGTATACTATCGACAAGATGCGCTGCACAAATTCTCCAAAAATTCTCACCTTCCACTCCTACGAGCACTTCCATGTAGAATGATAATGCAGCAGGCTTTTGTGAACGCCACCAGCTTCAAGCTCCGCTCCAAACCAGTCAACATCCTGAGTTTAAAATATATCACCATTTTTTTCACTGTTGCTGGGTCAAAACGCTGGAATTCCATACCTCATAGCATTGTGGTTCAACGCACAGCAGATGGACTGCAGCGGTACAAGAAGGCAACTCAGCACCACCTTCTCAAGGGGGCAACTAGGGACGGGCAAGAAATTATGGGCCCATCCAGTGATTCTCATAACCAAAAAATAAGTTTAAAAAGTTCCAAGTGGGGCAACTCGATGGGACAGGTTGTCTGATTTGAACACGAACAGGAAAGCAGTGTTTCTGATACTAACATTTTAGACCTTTCTGTTATTAGATAGGTGTTCAGTCTTCAATGACATATTGTTGCTGAGTGCTGTGATAAATTGCACCTGTTCTGTTAAATGCAACAATATTAGCGTAACAGGATCGATCCTTCAAAAGTGCCAGACTGAAAATAACAATAATCGTAGAGACAATGTACTCCTGGTAGATGAGACTCACAGATAGCCGCTTATATTCAACATATTACTGCGCTACTGGTTAACACAGTATCCTACCACCGTCCATTTTACAGGGATTACCACTGACCAGAAGTCAAATCAACGTACAGATACAAGGGTTACAAGAGCACGTCAGAGACTTACAATTCTGCACTGAATACTATACTGTATGACCATAAGGGCATGAGATATATCAATTTGTTGGGCCATTATGCCTATCTTTTCACTCTGAAACTGTGCCATTTTGTCATAGTCTCTAAGATTAGTGGAAAAATCTTCTGTACTCTTAGCCGTATCAATTTTTGCGGTAATCGATCAGTTTCAATCAGATGCGCCCCCCCCCCATTCTTCTAATTTCCATTGAGTACAGACACAGAGCCCTCAACGGCCGCTCATATGACACGCCATCATTCCCAGGATAGATCATGTCCAACACCCGTAGATCCTTCCCCAGAACAGATCACAATAATCCAAAAGCCGTCTGATAATAGCCCATTACATTCTCAGCAGTATGTCTCAACTCTTGTATTCTCACTCTCTTGAAATGAATGTTAACATTATATTTATTTTCTGAACTGCCAACTGAACCTGCACATTAACCGTAAGAGAGGACGAGGACTCCAAACTTTGTTTGTGCTTCAGATTTCATGAAGCCTTTTAGAACATAGTGTCTGCCTGTATTCTGCCTACTGAAGTGCATAATCTCACATGTTCCCATATTGTGTTCCATCAGCCATGTGTTTTCCCAGTGTCCTAACCTGTCTAAACCTTTCTGCAGCCTCCCCACTTCCACAATATCACCTGCCCATCCAATCATCATTGTATCATCTGCAAACCTAGTAAAACTCTTCCTTCTGAAGTCAAAGTCCCAACCTGATTCAAGAAGGTCAACATTATCCTTGTAAGTGAGAAAACACATGGACCGTGCCCTTATAGACTGCCACCCAGTGGCTCCGACCTCAATAATCATAAAGTGCTTTGAGAGGCTGGTTCTTGCCTACACCCACTCCAGTCTCCCAGCCTGACCTGCTGCCCGACTGATGTAACGGGTTCACAACGGATACTATATCCGAGCCCTGCACGCATCCCTGGAATATTTGGACATCAAGGACACCTACACCAGGCTCCTGCTCATTGACAAAAGCTCCACCGTCAAAATCATTTTCCCTGACAGACTAATCACAAAACTCCGCGACTTTGGTCTCAGTTCGACTCTCTGCAACTGGATCCTCAGGTTTCTGACCCACAGACCACAGTCGTGAAGATCGGTAAAATCACTTCCTCCACAATAACATTCAACACTAAAGCTGCTGAAGGATATGTTCGCAACACCCGACAATGCTCCCAGTAAACCCACGGCAGTACCCTCAGCTCCCTACTGTACTCCCTATACACCCATGGCAGTGCCCTCAGCCACTTAAAGTACTCCCTCCCTGTACACCCACAGATGTGCCCTCAGCCCATTATTGTACTCCCTGTACATCCACGGCTGTGCCCTCAGCCCATTAATGTCCTCCATGCACACCCACAGCTGTGTCCTCAGCCCCATACTGTACTCCCTGTACACCCACGGTTGTTTCCTCAGCCCCCTAATGTCCTCCCTGTACACCCACGGCTGTGCCCTCAGCCCCTTAGTGTACTCCCTATACACTCAAGGCTGTGCCCAGGCCAACTACTGAACTCCCTGAACACCCACAGTTGTGTCCTCAGCCCCCACTGTCCTCCGTGCACACACACGGTTGTTTCTGCAGCACCCTACAGTTTTCCCTGTACTCCCAAGGTTGTGTCCTCAGCCCACTAATGTCCTCCCTGTACACCCACGGCTGAATTTCCAAATTCCAAACAACACAAGCTACAAGTTCGCTGAAGACATCACTATAGCAGTACAGATATCAAACAACAACGCGTCAGAATGTAGAAAGGAGATATAGGGCTTGGTAGCATGGTATATTTATAATGACCTCTCTCTAATCCTGTAAACGTAAAGGAGTGATCATTGACTTTAGGAAGAAAGGAAGGGAACACACTCCATCTACATCAACCATTTGAGGGAGTGCAGAGCATCAAGTCCCTCGGAGTGATGATAACTGACAACCTGTCCTGAACTTCTCACATAGGTCCGACAGTCGGGAAGGATCAACAATGCCTCTCCTTCCTCAGTTGGTTCAGGAAATTCAGCATGCGCTACTTCTACAGATGCACCATTGAGGGCGTACTGTCCCGGTGCATAACAGCCTGGTACGGCAATTGCTCGACTCAGGACCGTGAGAAACGACAGAAGGTTGGGTGCACAGCTCTGACCAACACGGACTCTAACATCCCAACCATCGATTCCATTTACATGGCTCGTTGCCGCAGAAAGGCAGCCAGCATCTACCCCAGATTACTGAGGGAAGGGAGAGAGGAAAGAGCTGGGGCATTAATAGATATCTTTGTCGCATCCTTGAACACTGCTGAGGTCCCGGAGGGCTGGAGATCGGCACAGACTTGATCCACCGAATGGCCTGTTTCTGTGCTGTAATGTTTTGTTCTAACATTATCAAAGAACCATCACACCCCTGTAATGGTCTCCCACACCTCTTCGATCAGGCTAACAGATACAGAAGCTTGAAAACACAGAGCAGCTGGTTCAGCAACAGCTTATTCCCGGCTGTTATGAGACTGATGAATGTACTCTCTAATCTCAGATAACGCTGATCTTGTTCGAATTAATCTCGCCTCGCGCACGCCCTGTGCAGCGTAACCTGCATGCCTCTCAGACATGTTTTACAGCCATTGTTCTGTACATCCTTGCATAATATGATTTGCCTGTACAACTTGGTACATGCCAATGTAAATTGTCACCTCCCTTCCCCCAGCTCCCTCCAGTGCTCGCTCCAAGGTCTCTCCGGTCCTCACCCCCAGCTTCTCCCATTCCCCATCCCTAGCTCATTGTGACCCCATCCCCAGCTCCCTGTGTGCTTTGTCTCTCACTGTTTCTCTCACACTGTCTGTTTCCCTGTGTTTTCTTTTTCTCTGTCTTCTGTTTCTTTCCCTGAACTTACTATCTCCCCTTCTCCCTGTCCATATGACTGTTTGATTCTTGTTTTGTTTCCTTTCTCAGTTTAACTCTCTGTCCTTCTGTTTCCATCGCTGTGTTCTCTCTCTCCTTATACGTGTCTGTCTCTTTTTCCCTCGTTGTGATGGTGATGGCTTCTCTATTCTTTTGAAGCATGTGATGGCTCTTTGGTTAGATGTTGGCAATTCAATAAACTCAATTGTGTTTTGGTATCTTGGACATAATTTAAATTTATTGGTTAAATTTCAATTGGTGTCAAAACAGCAAGCAGAACATCGATATCCATTTAACAACCAATGGTTGCATCTAAATATTTTGGAACTGTCTTCTCCCAGTGCTCTGCATTCTGACAACTGAAAGCATTCTGTTCATGTGCATAATAGTGTGACGGTAACTGCTCTTCCCAGGACCATAAGAAATTACAGACGGTTGTGTGCACAGACCAGACTATCATGGAAGACAACCTTCCATCCATTTATACTTCTCGTTGTCAGCGAAAGGCTGGCAACATCAAATATCTCTCCAAAACCTGTAATTATCTCCTACATCCTTTTCCAAAAGGGAGGAGATACAGAGGCATGAAAACATAGGCCTACATGCTCAGGAACAGCTTCTTCCCTACTGTAATTAGACTGACGAATTGAAGTCTCTAACTTTTAAAATAATATAAATCTTGTGAAAGACGATCTTGCTTTGCACACCTCCTGTGCAGCTGTCACTTTGCATGCCTCACTCTGTCTGAGTGCCCTGTGAGGCTCAAGGTCTTCTCAAGGACAATCAAAAAAGTGAACTAATGCTGGCCCAACCAGTGATTCCTATATCCCATTAATAAATATAAGAACATGACGACACTCAGGGAACACAGTTGGGATCAAATCGCTTTAAACATGATCTTAGATAGACAGCGATTTCCCTCGGTATCTGAAAGTAGAGCGTTCCTACAAAGCCTTTCATAAACTGATACAGCATAAAGCGAAGAAGCATTAATTTATGCGTAAAAAATTTACCTTCCTTGTTAAAAGTGAAAATCCTCTTCGGATTTGTTTTGATTAGTGAAAACAGGACCTAATGGAGGATTTTCGGAAAGGGAAGTGGCAAAAAGCGAATTTTTGAAAAGCGGGGGATACATGTACCGACATGGGCGTGATATTCAGGAAGATGGGAAAAGTTAAATGAAATGAGGTGGATCTCACATTTTATTTCCATCCCTGCTGATCATCATTCCCTTTGTTTGCGCTTTGTCTTCTATCTCTCTGTTTCTCTATCGATTCAACTCACTCCTCCTGCCCTTCAAAGCAGACTTCCCTGTTACCAGCATTATTCCCACTATTTTCCAGCTGCTTTCAGTTCAGAAAAACTCCCCAGCACTTTCTGATCTTTTCTTTGCATTTTTTATGCAATTTCAGATCTCCAGCATCTATCTTTATTTGGTTTAACTTTCAAATGTGTTATTACATGGGAAGTCGGCATCTCTGCCCAGGGCAGCATTTGTTAATCATCACTAATTGTCCTGACTGTGAGGCCATTCCACAAACCAATATAAAGTGAAGCTCAATGATATGGGTCTGAAGTCACACTTAACCCAGACTGGGTAGTAGTATTGGACTTCTTTACCGAAGATCATCAGTGAAACAGGAAGGTTTTCAGACAAAATGTGGGTTTTATGGTTGTTTTTCGTGAAATTCACTTTTATTCCAATTCTTATCATTTTTATTTAAGTTCTACCATCAGCTGTAGTAGGACTTGAAACAAATCGCTTGAAACCATGTGTTTCGTTTAATAAGCTTTGCTCCTGAATTACATCCAGCGACATTCCTACTCTGATACATTGTCCTAATCATGAAGTAATGTCCGAGACAAGAACAATTTTGTGATTGAAATACATGTAACTGGAAAAGTGGCCAGAAGAGAGTTTGAAATATAAGGTCTGAATTTTACCAACGTGCAGACAATGGGTTGTTCAGCCACAGCACTGACGCAGAGATGGAGACTGGGGATATTGTGAGCTGGTAGTGGACAGGGTTGGTGACATAGAGAACAAGAGATATAAATCAGTTCAGGGCAAAAAGCGGTATCGAGGTTGTGCACAGTTTTGTTCTTAGATGTTTGTAAGGGAGTGGTCTGCAATTCAGTTTATTCAATACTGCAATACTGGTTTATTCAAATCCATCTGACTTGCACTAGCAAACCTCCCCAGGAGCATGTTGGTGCTCGTCCAGTTAAGATACAATCTGTCTTTTTTGTACAGGTCCCAACCTGCCCTGGAAGAGATCCCAATGATACAACAATCTGGAACTCTCATCCCTGAACTAGATTTTTAACAACATGTTAAGCTCTACTGTCTTCCTCATCCTTCCCTCTTTTCCACATGGCACGGGGAGTAATCCAGAGATTACAGAGGATTATTCTCTCTCACTCTCTCTCTCACACACACACACATTCAAACACACGCAGAAAGAAACGATATTACTTTTCAGAAGAATACAAATAACCTTAAAATAACCGGAATGATAAGTGGAATGAAGTATTTAGTTAAAGGGAGGATGAGAGAAATTGTGCTTCTTCTGGATGTCAGTTTGCTCGCTGAGCTGGAGAGTTCATTTTCAGATGGTTCATCACTGTACTAGGGAACATTATCAGTGAGCCTCTGGTGAAGTGCTGGTGTTATGTCCCACTTGCTATTTATGTGTTTAGGTTTCCTTGAGTCAGTGATGTAATTTCCAGTATTGGTGATTTTATGTCCAGTTCTTTTTGTCAGAGAGTGTTCGATGGGATCAAAATCGATGTGTTTGTTGATAGAGTTCAGGTTGGAATGCTATTTTTCTAGTAATTATCGTGAGTGTCTCTGTTTGGCTTGTCCTAGATGGATATTCAGACACAGTCTAAATCGTGTACTTCCTCATCTGTATGTAAGGATACTAGTGATAGTGGGTCATGTCTTTTTTTCTGGCCAGTTGTTGTTCATGTGTTCAGGTGGCTAGTTTTCTGACTGTTTTTCTGATGTAGTGCTTGTAACAGTTCTTGCAAGGCTTATTCTTACTTGAGCATAACAAACAAATATGTGAACTAATTGCAGTGCTCAAACCTATGAAAAAAAGTTGGAGAGCAAAACAGGAATACTCTGTTTCCGTTAGTTGGAATTGCAGCATCAAGGAGTTCTAATTTCAAGCTGGTCAGCAAAAGAGCCAGAAATGAGATAAGGAAAAACTTCTTTATTGGGTGAGTTGTTAGGATTTGGAATGGAACTGCCTGGGAGAGTTGTGGATGAACATTAAAAAATAGAACGGGATATGTATTTGCAAATATGAATTTAACAGGCTGCAGAGATAGGGCTGGCAAATGGGAGGGACTTGGGAGATATTCCTGGAGCTGATGTACACACAGTGGCCCATGGCCTCCTCCTGTTCTTTAAGGTTTTGAACTCTATCATGTGTCTGATGTGAATAAAATTCAGGATCCGATTATTTCCCATTCTGAATGCTCACGAATATCTGATTATTTAGTGCAGCATAAGCATTTAAAATGCAACTATTGCAAGGCCAGCTTCATTATATAGTCTAATTATTGCTCAGAATATGAATATTTTAAATGTTGTATTCCAATTACTCAAACAAATTTGTCATTGCTTTGGCTCAAATCTCTTTGAAAAGGTCTGACTTTTCACTCACACGATAATATGTTCATAATATGTGCATCGTTTTTGTTCACTGTCCACATTTCATATTAAACAAGATTCTTTCTAAAAATTAAAAGTTTTCAAATTATAGTTCACTAAAATTTGATAGCACAAATCATTTTTTTAGTTGAATATTCGCAGTCCACGCTGAAGTATAGCTGTTTCTAATTCGCTGGCAAATAACTGAAGCTTGTACATGTCGGTGAGAAATTAAACTGATTGTTTATATATACATATATAAGAACGCTAATTCTATTTGATTATTCAATCGTTTGCTCACCCTGAACATGCAATCATTCAGAAGCCAATCACTTTCAAAATGTTGGAGTGATAATGCATTGTTTTGAATCCTGACATTGTGTGTGTAATTCTGATCGCCAAAAGAGTTACATCCATGTTGTTTGTTCGATAGAAAATCAAATGTACATTCTTTATTTCTGTGTTAGAAAATTTTGACAGGAGTTTATATTTTTGTTCCATAAATATAGAATCAACATAATGCTTTTCAGAGATTATAGTTCAGTCGAATAATCATAGTTGGCATCTTATTTTTGCCTAATTCACGAAACATAGCAAACATCTGATTAATACATGGGTCACCCAACTGATTGTATCTGAAGAAAGCAGCAGCAAATGACAAGTCAAGAATCGCGTGAATAAGTGAAATTGGCGGAGCGTGCGTGATGTAGAACACCACACATACTCTAATGGCATTCAGGTGAATGTAACAATGAACAACATAACTGGATGTTTTGGGCTAACGTCCCTCTCCAACTTCCTAATTTCATACACATCGCTCCCGCACGCATTCAACAATTGATAAGAGACGACAGGCTGCGTGAAACATAAAACACAGAACAGTACACCACAATATAGACCCTTAGACCCTTGACGTCCTGCCGAACCTTTATCCTACTCGAAGGTCAGACTAACTGACATATCCTTCATGTGCCTATCCAATAGTCACTTATATATCCCTAATGCAGCTGACTCTACCAACGCTGCTGGCAGTGCATTCCAAGCACCCACCACTATCTGTGTAAAGAACCTACCTCTGACATCTCCTGAAACCTTCTTGTAATCACCTTAAAATTATGCCCGCTCGCGATAGCCATTTCCACTCTGCGAGAACGACCCTGGCTACCCATTCTACCTATGCCTCTCATCATCTTATACACCTCTATTAAGTCACCTCCCATCCTTCATTGCTCCAAGGTGAAAAGCTCTCGCTCCCTCAACTTTTCTATGTAAGACATGCCCTCCAGTCCAGGCAGCATCCCGGTAAATCTCCCCAGCACCCTCTCTGAAGCCTCAATGTCTTTCCAGTAATGAGGCAACTAGAACTGAACACAATATTCTAAGTGTAGTCTCTCCAGAGCCTTTTGGCGCTGCAACATAACCTTGTGGCTCTTAAACTTAATCCCAGACTAATGAAAACATATTACATCTTAATAATCTTATCAACTTGGTGACACCTTTGATCGTCCTATGATATGGAACACACGATCCCTATGGTCCTCCACACTGCCAATAATCCTGCCTTGAACCCTGTATTCTGCATTCACATTCAACCTTCCAAAATGAATCACTTCACACTTATCAGGGGTTAACTCCATCTGTCATTTACCAGCCCAGTTCTGCATCCTGTCAATGTCCAATTGCAACGTACAACAGCCCTCCGCACTATCCATAACTCCAACATCTTTGTTACATCATAAAACGTACTAAATTACAATTCACTTTATCATCCAAGTCATTTGTAAAAATCACAAAGAACAGCAGTCCCATAACTGATTCCTGAAGAACGCCACTGGTCACCAAGCTCCAGGCTGAATACTTTCCATGTTCTACCACCAAAAGTCTTAGACAGGCCAGACAATTTTGTATCCATACAGACAGATTTCCTGGTTTCCCTGCATCCCATGCCTCCTTACTTTCTGAATGAGCCGACCTTTTGGTAACTTATCAACCACCTGTCTAAAATCCATGTACATCACATCCACTGCTCTACCGTCAATGTGCTTGATCCCATCCTGAAAGAATTCAAAAAGTTGTGTGAGGCATGACTTGTCCCTCAAAAAGCCATGCTGACTATCTCTAATCAAACTATGATTTTCCAAGTAATCATAAATTCTGTCTCTCAGAATCCTTTCCAATACTTTGCCCAATACAGAAGTAAGACTAACTGGCATGTATTTCGCAGGATTCTCCCTATTGCCTTTCCTGAATAAGAGAATAAATTTTCCCACCCTCCAATCATCAGGCAGTATTTCCCTGGACAGTGAGGACACAAAGATCATCGCCAAAGGCGCAGCAATCTCTTCCCTCAGTTCCACTGACAACCTCTAGTGCTTCCTGTATGGTCCAGGGGACTTATCTATCCTTCTGTTTGGACTTCACTCATTCTGTACTTCACCTCACTTTATCTGCTCCCTGTCCAACCAACTGATTGACTGCTTTCCATTTCAGGGCTATATACAGTGCTGCCCTCCTGAGCAAGTTAAATTCCAAATATTCTATGAATCATGGAATGGAAAAAAATGTGAACACACCAATGCTATCCTGATGAAGGGCTTATGCCCAAAGCTTTCACTCTCCTGCTCCTCGGCTGCATCTTGATTCGCTGTGCTTTACCAGCACCACACTTTTCGACCCTGATCTCCAGCATCTGCAGTCCTCACTTTCTCCATTACTGAGGGCTGATCCCGCTGCACACTGAGCAGGGAATTAATCAGCAGGAATTCATTGTATTTGAAGCGGACTGTTCAGTTCTGGAACGTTGTATTTGATTAAGACATTAATTAAAAATAAATTACAATTCAACAATTATTCATACAGTCCCAGAGTTACAGTTTTAGTTCATGGAAAGGAAACTTGATAACAAAAAGTAATTGGCTGAAGAACTCCGAGGTACGGAGTATTCCAGGTGCTATATTCCAGGCTGGATGTCCTTTACCATAATGCTGGGAATATTATCAGATCTTCAGATTTGATAAGGGAACGAGGTGACATGGGGAAGTGGATATTTTTGCCATCACGTAGATGCATTTGAGGGAGGTCAGAGCTGACAACTCAATATTCTGTGGTACAAGAATTATGGGCAGCATAGGAGAGGGGCAAAAGATAAGGTGGTGTTGCCTTATTAATTATGGAGTCAAAGACTGCAGTAAGGACGGATGATATCTTGGAAGGGCATTCAAATGACGGTTTGTGGGTTGGAATTAGGTTCACATCAATGACAGACACACTACTGGGGACATATTATAGGCCCCCAGATAAAATAAAATACAGGGGAAGGTACATAACCAATTCACTGAGGTGTGTCAATGCAATAATAGGATCATTATATTCAGGCATTTCAATTACAAACATTGATTAGGGCAGCGATAATTATTTTTAAGAGGGCAAAAACGTCTTGACATTTATTCCAGAGAGCTCCTCATATAAACATGTAGCAGATACAACAATGGGTGGGGCTGTGCCGAGCCTCACTGTGGAATGAAGCCAGTCAGGTGTTGCAGGCAGGATTGGCTGAGCATTTCAGGATCAGTGACCATGATTCAAGCATTTTTAGCTTATTAAGGAAAAGACCAAAAGAAAAAAGGCTTGAAAAATAAAAATAATTTGGATGATAGAGGCAGGTCTTATCAAAAGAAAGACAGGATCTGGCCACTGTATAATTACTTCTGGGTGAAACTTTAGCAGAACAGCGTGGGCGTGGTGGGGATCACATGCTCAAAATGGAATTGATGAAGGTGTCACCACAAGATGTTACAATAAAGATAAAAATGAGGAAAACAAGCCCAGAAAGTATGGAATGTCTACAAATATTCAGAACAGAATTAAAAATGAAAGAGAAGCTTAAAGCACGCATAAAGTGAGCAGGTCAATGGAGGTCCCAGAAGAGTAGAGAACGTGTTGGGCTAAATTCAAGAAAGTAAATAGAAGAGCAAAAAGCGGGGTGATAAAAACATTAATGGGCAATATTATCAAGAATTCAGACATTTTATCGGTTTATTAAGGGTAAGAGGGTAACAAGAGAAAGAATAGGGAGTATTAGGGACCGAGGAGGCAACCTGTGCATAGAACATGAGAATGTCAAACACGTACTGCATATTGGTCTTCACTTTGGAGAAGCAGTTCCTGGATAGAAGCTGAGGAATAATTGGAAGTTGATGCAGGATAAAAAGTGGGCAAATCTCTAGATCTGGATGAACTGTATCTTAGACTGATGTGAAAGATGAGGGAGGAGATTACAGGATCTTACATTTTGTGCTTTATTTTGTTTTGCCTTTGGCCAGCGAGGTGGTGTGATCAAACAGAACAACATCTAATGTAGGTTCAACTTCCACACAGAGTGCTAGAAAAAAAAGCCATGGGATGAAAGACCACTAAGTCTAACATCAGTGGGAGGGAAACAACTGCAGAAAATTGTGAAGGCTGTTAAGAAATGATCACTAAATATCTTCAAGGCTGAGATCCACAGATTTTTAAAAAAGGGTTACAGGGGAAACGCAGGAAAATGGAATGGAATGTTATCAGAATAAATGTACCCTAATTGAAAGTAAACGCAGAGTTAGAGAGCGGATGGACATACTGTCGCTCGTATGTCCATTGGCAAACCTTTTTTAATAGGCTGTACTTACTGGAATATCAACATCTCTCGCTCCGGAGTGAGACACAGTTTCGAATACAATCAGTAGTTACAAGTAATTCATAAATGAAGTACTAGGAGACCGAAAAAAACACAGAGGACTGCGACAACGTGGATGGGCTGTCAGGGTGAATATTTGCATCAGCGCAGTCACCACTACGAGGAGGAAGACCTCAGCAAGACAACTCCCACCCCCACACCCCCAAGTCCAAGCATGGGCCTGGTGTTTTGGAGTGCTTAAGGCCCAAACAATACATCACTGTAGTGCCTCCATCCTACCCTAACCTAACCTAAATGTGGAGTGGACTATTAACGTACTGTGAGTGGCAGAACAGGTAGTAATGCTTTGGTTCCAGAGAAATCGGTGAGCAGCAGTTCAGCAAAAGGTAAAGGTAAGCTCAGATAAGCTCTTTTTTAACGCTAGTCTGACAGCAGTGGAGATGGCAGTTAGGGCAGTTGTCTGTTCCTCCTGCGATTTGTGGGAGCTCAGGGAGTTTTCCATTATCCCTGATGACTACACGTGTGGGCAATGCACCCTGCTGCAGCTCCTGGGAGACCGTGTTCAGGAGCATTCTGGATCATCCGAGATATGGAACACTTCATAGATAAAAGCTTTAGTGAGGTGATCACACCCAAGTCCCTCCCTTAGCCATGTTTCTGTAAGAACTATAATATTCCAGTCTCATGTAAAGATCCACGCCCTGAGTTCGTCTGCGTTACCGGTCAGCCCAGTTCCATTTAATAAAAAGCAATTTAATCTACAGGCTTTCCTTGCTTCCTGTCGTGTTCCAAGCAGAGAGTATCTGGGCGACCACCAGGAATGGCGAAGGGAGTAGGCAGAAAGTGCAGGAATCCCCTGTGGCTATTCCTCTCGAAACCAAGTATACCATTCTGGATACTGGTTTTGTGTATGTTGGGAGATGGGAGATAGGTGTCAGGGAATGACTGTTCAGGGGAAAGCAGCAGTAGCCAAGATGGTTGCACTGGATCTGGGGAGCAGCAGGAAAGGATAAAGGTAAACAGGGTCTTAGAGATAGGAGATTTGATTGTTAGGGGGCACAGATCGGAGATTCTGTGATCACAAACAAGAAACTAGGATGGTGTGTTGGCTCTCAGATTTCAGGATCCAGGATGTTTCTGAGTGGCTGCTGAATGTTCTCAAGAGGGCGGGTGAGCAGCCAGAAGTCATTGTGCACGATGGTACAAATGACACTTTTAGATATGGGAATGTGTTTCTATAGAATGATTAACTGAGAACTAGGAGGAAAGTTAAAAACCAGGACCTCGGTATTGATAATTTCCAGATTACTTCCAGTGTCATGAGCTAGTGAAGGTAAGAATAGGAGGATATCAAGATAAATATATGACTAAAGAATTGGTGGGAGGGATTCATATTTTTAGACCATTGGGAGCTTTTCTGTGACAGAGTTGACCTGTTCAAGAGGGACTAGTGACAGATCAACTTGAGGGGGAATCAATATCTTCGCAGCCAGTTTTGCTAGTACAACAGGGGAGTGTTTAAACGAGATTGGCAGGAGGTGGAATCCTCCGCAGCAGGGAGGCAAGTGAGAGGCTGGATGGAGATACAGTAATCAAACATAGTACGTTGAGGAGCCATATCAGGCTGGACCACGATTGGGAACAAGAAATGCCGATGGATTAAATTGTGTTTATTTCAGAGCAAAAGGGCTGACAGTTAAGGCCGATGAATTCAGGGTGTGGATAGGTTATCAGCGCTCGATAGTTTAGCTGTTACAGAAACATGGCTGAGGGTTTGGATAGGACTGACAGCTTAATGTACCAGGGTCAAATGCATTAGAAGGAACAGAGATTGTGGAACGAGAGGAGGGGAGTTGCATTTCTGAATAAAGGGTGTATCGCAGCAGTGATCAGAGATAAAATAACTGATGAAGATCATCCAATGAGGCTTTGTGGGTGGAACTAAGAAATAAGAAGGGGATGGTGACATTATTGGGGTTGTACGGTAGGCCCCCAAATTGTAAACAGAAATTGCAGGAACAAAAATATGTCGAGAGATTCCGGAGACTTTCAGGAACATTTTGGTTGTCATAATAGGGGCTTTAAATTTTTTAAAACACAGACTGGAACTGCCAGAACATTCAGGGATTTGATGGGATGGAATCAATTAAGTGCGTCAGGAAAGTTTCCTCAAGCAGAATGTAGAAGATCCTAATTGAGAAGGAGTAAAATTTGTCCTACTCTTAAGAAATAGGTCAGGACAGGTGAGTGAGGTGACAGTAGATGTGCACTTTGGGACCAGTGACCATAGATCTATTAATTTTAAAATAGTTATGGAGAGGGAAGAACTTGGTCCACAGATTCAAGTTCTAAATCGGGGCAAGGTTAATTTTGATGGACTCAGGCAGGAGTTTGCAGGAGTTTATTGGAGTAGTCTGTTTGCAAGCAAAGGGACCTCCAGCAAGTGGGAGCTTACAATCTATATGTTCCTGTGAGTGTGAATGAAAAGTTTACAGGAATGAGGTACCCTGAATTACAAGAGATGTTTAGGCTTTTACCAAAAGATATGTGGAGGCGTGGCTCAGGTAGAGGCAGCTGGGATCAAGCGAATCCCTGAAGGTGTACAGGGGATACAGGAGTTTACTGAAGAAGGAAATCAGAAGGGAGACAAGGGGGTATGAGATAACTTTGCCTGAGAAGATCAGGGTGAATCCAAAGAGATGCTTTAAGTACATTAAAGGAAAAGCAGTAGCTAGAGAGAGAATAGGACCCCTCAATGGATATGTTTGTTGGGAACCATAAGAGATGAGCGATGTCCTCAACAAATATTTCTCCTCTATGTTTACCGTGGAGAAAGACATGAGTACTTGGGAAATTGGGGAAATTATTGGTGATTACTTAGGGACAGTCCATATCACAGTAGAGGAGGTATTGGATCTACTAGAATGTTTGAAGTTGGATAAATCTCACGGTCCTTTCCAGATATATCCAAAAACAGAGCAGGGGCTAGAGAAGAACTTACGGGGGGCCTTGCTGATAATTTTGATCATTAGTTACCATAAGTGAGATCCCAGAAGATTGGAGGAAAGCAAGAAGGACTGAAAAATAAAGTCTGGGAAATATAGACCAGTAAGCTTAATACCTGTGGTAGGTAAATTACTTGAGAAGATTCTGAGGGATAAGATGTATATGCATTGGGAAAACAGGGTTTCATTAGTAATAATAAGAATGGCTTTGTCAGTGGAAGTTCATGACTGTTCTTTGATGATGTGACCAGGAAGGTTCAGTAGGGCGGGCCGGTAGACATCTAAACGTGTGGTGGTGGAAAAGCACAGCAGGTCAGGTAGCATTCGAGGGGCCGGAGAATCGACGTTTTGGGCACAACTCTATCATCAGGAATGTCCAAGCCATCGATATTCCTGCTTCTCGGATGCTGGCTGACCAGCTGAGCTTTTCCAGCGCCACACTTCTCAATTCTGATCACCGGCATCTGCAGTGATGACTTTCTCCAAGGGTGGTCGATCTGGTGTATATGGATTTCAGTTACACCAGAACAGGATCAGGCTTCTCAGCCCCTGGACCATGATATACATTTACAGGAAGAGACCAATCAGCCCCTCCAATCTATAGAACTAGACCAAGTTTAGATCATGCAGCAACAATATCAAACTATTCAGCTACTTGAAGTACCACAGGATATGGAAGAGGCAATAAAGTGACTGGGCTATCGTGTTTATTGTAATAATACCAGGCTATATAGCCCGTCAAGCCTGTCCTTCCTTCAGTAAGGTCAGGGCTGATTTCTCTTGGCCGCAATTTCTCTTTCATGCCCAATTCTTTGTAGCATTAACTCCCTGATGTGTCAACATTCATTAACACCACCCTGCTCCCTCAAACATTCAGAGATGTAGTTGTCTGGGATAGAGAGGCCCCAACAGTCACTACCCTCTGAGAGAAGGAAACAGTCCCCACACATTTACCTTGGCCTTTGACATGAACAAAAGCTATGAAGTTAAAAAATCTCACAACACCAGGTTATAGTCCAACAGGTTTAATTGGAAGCACACTAGCTTTCGGAGCATCGCTCCTTCATTAGTTAATGGTGGAGGGCTCGATCGTAACACACAGAATTTATAGCAACACTTTAGTGTGATGTAAATGAAATTATAACATTGAAAAATTGATAGTCTGTTGAGTCTTTCATCTGTTTGAATACCATGATATTTAATTTTGTACACCCCAGTCCAACACGCATCTCCAAATCAAAAGATATGAACACAGCGTCAGAATGACTGGCCCTGCATGGACATGACTGAACAAGGTGTCAAGGAGGCTGAATAAAATTGCACCTAATTGGAATCAGTTGTAAATTCCCAAGTGGTTGGGCCATTTGGAGCACCATGTGGCTGATGGAGATCAATCTTCTCAGTCCCTGGATATCTCTGTGTGCGGTCCTCAGGGTAGCTTCCTCGGCACAAACATCTTCAGCTGCTTCAGCAACGTCTTACCCTCCGTCATTCGATCAGAAGTGAGGATGCTCAGAAAAGATCGCATAAAACAGCAAAATATGGACAACATTCAAGCTCATGCTGTTAATGTGTAGGCAACATTCATGTAACAGCACTGCTGGACCCTGAACATTTCCACAGGACGAAAAATGAGGAGCTCATTCAGCATCTCAAGCTGGTTTCACAGAAACATGAGAATGCTATTCAGCCCATAGAAGCTATTGGATAAGTAGAGGCACAGCGCATTCACTCTCTCTTACCTATTACACAAGAAGAGATTTAAAAAAAACTACAAATGTTGGAATTCAGGAAACTGGAAGACCACAACAAGCCAGGCAGCATCAGGAGAAAAAGTCCACATCTTGGGTGTAACCTTCCTTCATGTCTGGGGGTGGGGGCAAGGGTGTGTACTGATAATGAGGCGAGGTGGGGAAATAGGAGGAGACGGCGTGTTGTGGTGGCGAACACAGGTAAAGGGTACCACCAGGTTGGCCAATGGGAAGAATGAATCCAGTTGACAGTTGGAAGATGGGTTGATCAGAGGAATGGAAAGGGGAGGGGCTAAGCAGGAGATCTGGGGATTGGAAGGGAGGTTACTACAAATTGGAGAACTCAGTGTTGAGACCCTCGGCTGTAGGCTACACAGGTGGAATATGAAGCGTTGTTCCTCCAATTTGTGCTTTGGTTCTTTGTGGCAATGGAGGAGGTCAATGATGTCATGTCGGAATGGGATTGGTAGGTGTAATTGAAATAGGCAGTGACTGGGAGGTCAGGTCAGCCCTTACAGGCCCAGCTGAGATGCTCAGCAAACCATTCCCCTTAGTTTGCATTTGGTCTCCCCGATATAGAGAAGACCACATCAGGAATGGCAGATACAGTAAACTAGGTTGGATCCCATTACCTGGCACTTCTTCCACAAGGACTGATCCCTTCACTAATTTTGTTTCGTGCCATACTCCCCACCAAACCTGTCAATCCCCATGGGCAACTGACACTTGCAGATGAAAAATAAAATACATCACCTGCTAGCACACACCTCCCTCACCTCTAACCAGTGCCCCAAACAGTCCTTCCAGGGGAAACAGAGGTTCACCTGCCTCTCCTTCAACCTAGTTTACTGCAGTAGGTTCTCCTGATGTGGTCTTGGCTACATCGCAGAGAGCAACGTAAACTAAGTGCACATTTCACCGAGCATCACAGCCCGGTCCCAAGGGGCTGGCCTGAGCTCCCACTCACCACCAATTTCAATTCCCTTTCCCAATTCCTTTCCAACATGACCTCCTTGGCTTCCTCTGTTGCCACAGTGAGTCAGACCGCAAATTGAACGAATAACATCTTACCTTCTGCCTGGTTAGCTTACAGCCTGGAGGACTCAACATTGAGTTCACCAATTTTAAATAATCATTCCAGCCCCGCCTCCTCCCTTCCATTCCACGAAATGACCCCACCTTCTAGTTCCCAACTGTATTCATCCGTCCCATCGACCAACCACGTTGCACCCACCACTTGTGTCCACCTATCCCCTACCTCACCATCCTTCTGTTCTCCATACCCCAACCACTCCTTTCCCTTTCCCCCTACCCCCACCCGCAATCCTGAAGAACGGGTATACCTGAAATGTTGACTTCTTCACCTCCTGATGCTACCGGACTTGCTGTTTCTTCCAACCTCCTGTTTGTCTAATGTTACACAGGAATATAAGGAAACTAGTCAGCACAACACGCAGGTAAGCAGCTACCACGGGTCAACCAATAATGAGCCTCTTCCCTGGAACGAGGAAGAGGACATTCAGCCACCCGAGGCACTGACACATGAACAGAAGAGGCCATTCAGCCTCTCCAAACTGTTACACGGAAATAGGAGGATGTCATCGATGCTGTAACTTTACAAACCAATGAAGCAGAGAATGCACAAACAGACTGTTCCATGCTGTGCCTTCTGGCTCCATTGCTAATGTTTCACGCATATTACATTAACAGGTTTGCTGATGGTAAGGAGGCACAGCGGATGATTTGTGCCATGTCTCAAGGAGGCATCTTCCATCTCTGAGAAGACAGGCTAGTCTTCTGCATGGAGGTCAGAAGCTTTTGAGAATGACCAACCCTGTCAGAGTGTCGCTGCTGACAATTTTGTGAACAACATGATGCTCAGTACTTACTGCTCTGTATGAATTCTGTCAGTGGCTCATGGCCAAGGACATCCACCTCCTTTTCACCAAGAGCACTTCCCATCATCTCGCCTTCTCATAAATACAAAATGAGAAGGATGATATGTTTTGCCAAATCATTTTGTTGCCTTGCAAAACGCTATGCTTTAAGGACAGCCACGCCAACAGCAATGCCACGTTTGCCATTGGAGATCATTGGAGATACTGAGGAGGTGATGGCCTAACAGTATTATCCCTGTAATGTTAACCCATAGACCCAGGTGATGTCTCAGACCCCGGATTCGAATCCCACCAAGGCAAATGTTAGATTTTGCATTCAATAAAATATCAGGAATTGAGAATCAAATGAAGCAATGAAAGCATTGTGTTTGTCCTACCTGGCACACTAGTGCACTTCAGGGAAGGAAATCTACCATCTTCACCCGGTCGGATTTACATGTGACTCCAGGCCCATAGCACTGTGGTTAACACACAGTTGTAGTTTGAAATGTCCAAGCCAGCCGCTCAGTTATGTCACTCACTACAAATTCTCAAATAAATGAATGCGGGCGGACCTCAGCACTGACTACTTACAGCCCATAGACTGCAGTGGGTCAGGAAGGCAGCTCACCAACACCTTCTCAAGGACAATGAAGAAAGGGAATTATATACTGGCCCAGCATCCCATTACTGAATAAAAGAAGATGATCACACTCAAGGAAGAGAGACAAAGTGACATAACTCACTTCAAACGGGGACTTTGATATATACCTGACACGGGCATGAATTTCAGTAATATGAGAACAAGAGAAAAATAAATAAGATTAGTCTGGATTTTTATTTCCATTCCAGCTGATCATCAACGAACCCTTTGTTTGTTCTTTCTCTCTACCTCTCTCTTTCTCTATCGATTCAACTCACTCCTTCTTCCTTTCACAGCAGCCAAACATGTCATCAACATCAAACACACTGTTTCCCAGCTGCATTCAGTTCTGATGTATAGTGATAGGATGCGAAATTTCACTTCTATTTTTCTCTCGACCTGAGGCTGCCAAATCTGTTCAGTTTCTCTGGCACTTACTCATTCCTTTTGTTTCTGATCTCTAGTATCATACTTTGTATTTTTTTCCTCTACCTTACATGTTGTTATTGCGTGGGATGTCTGCATCACTGGCAGGGCAGCATTTGTGGACCTCACTAAATGCCTGTTACTGTGAGGCCATTCCTTAAAGTATTGAGTCTGATATCAGTCTTAATTCAGATAATAGACAATAGACAATAGACAATAGATGCAGGAGTAGGCCATTCTGCCCTTCGAGCCTGCACCGCCATTCAATATGATCATGGCTGATCATTCCTAATTAGTATCCTGTTCCAGCCTTATCTCCATACCCCTTGACTCCACTATCTTTAAGAGCTCTATCCAATTCTTTCTTAAAAGAATCCAGAGACTGGGCCTCCACTGCCCTCTGGGGCAGAGCATTCCACACAGCCACCACTCTCTGGGTGAAGTAGTTTCTCCTCATCTCTGTCCTAAATGGTCTACCCCGTATTTTTAAGTTGTGTCCTCTGGTTCGGCACTCCCCCATCAACGGAAATATGTTCCCTCCTGCCAGAGTGTCCAGTCCTTTCATAAGCCTATACGTTTCAATCAGATCCCCTCTCAGTCTTCTAAACTCAAGGGTATACAAGCCCAGTCGCTTCAGTCTTTCCGTGTAAGGCAATCCTGCCATTCCAGGAATTGACCTCGTGAACCTACGCTGCACTCCCTCAATAGCCAGAATGTCTTTCCTCAAATTTGGAGACCAGAACTGCACACAGTACTCCAGGTGTGGTCTCACCAGGGCCCTGTACAGCTGCAGAAGCACCTCTTTGCTTCTATACTCAATCCCTCTTGTTATGAAGGCCAGCATGCTATTAGCCTTCTTCACGACCTGCTGTACCTGCATGCTTGCCTTCATTGACTGGTGGACAAGAACACCCAGATCTCTCTGAACAGCCCCTTTACCTAATTTGATACCATTGAGGTAGTAATCTGCCTTCCTGTTCTTGCCACCAAAGTGGATAACCAGACATTTATCCACATTAAACTGCATCTGCCATGCATCTGCCCACTCACCTAACTTGTCCAGGTCAACCTGTAATCCCCTAACATCCTCATCACATTTCACCCTACCACCTAGCTTTGTGTCATCAGCAAATTTGCTAATGTTATTGCTGATACCATCTTCTATATCATTTACATATATTGTAAAAAGCTGCGGTCCCAGCACGGATCCCTGCGGTACCCCACTGGTCACTGCCTGCCATTTCGAAATGGAGCCGTTAATCACTACCCTTTGTTTCCTATTAGCCAACCAATTCTCTATCCAATCTAGTACTTTGCCCCCAATCCCGTGCGCCCTAATTTTACTCACTAACCTCTTGTGTGGGACTTTATCAAAAGCTTTCTGAAAGTCCAGGTACAGTACATCCACTGGATCTCCCTCGTCCATCTTCCGAGTTACATCCTCAAAAAATTCAAGAAGATTAGTCAAGCATGATTTCCCCTTCATAAATCCATGCTGACTCTGTCCTATCCTGTTACTATTATCCAGATGTGCCGTAATTTCATCCTTTATAATAGACTCCAGCATCTTTCCCACCACTGAGGTCAGACTAACTGGTCTATAATTTCCTGCTTTCTCCCGCCCACCCTTCTTAAAAAGTGGCACAACATTAGCCGCCCTCCAATCCTCAGGAACCAACCCCGATTCTATTGAACTCTGCAAAATATTCACCAGCGCATCCACGATTTCCCGAGCCACCTCCTTCAGTACCCTGGGATGCAGGCCATCAGGTCCTGGAGACTTATCAACCTTCAGACCTAACAGTCTCTCCAACACCAAATCCTGGCAAATAGAAATTCCCTTAAGTTCAGGTGCTTCAGCCACTGTTACCTCAGGGAGATTGCTTGTGTCTTCCCCAGTGAACACAGATCTGAAGTACCCATTTAATTCCTCTGCCATTTCTTCGTTCCCAGTAATATATTCCCCTGCTTCTGTCTTCAAGGGCCCAATTTTTGTCCTAACCATTTTTTTGCCTTGGACATACCTAAAAAAGCTTTTACTATCCTCCTTTATATTCTTGGCCAGTTTACCTTCGTACCTCATTTTTTCTCTGCGTATTTCCTTCTTACTAATCCTCTGTTGTTCTTTAAAAGCTTCCCAGTCCTCCGTTTTCCCGCTTATCTTCGCTAAGTTATACTTTTTCTCTTTTAACCTTATATGTTTCTTTACTTCCCTCGTCAGCCACGGCCGCCCATGTCTCCTCCTGGGATCTTTCTTCCTTTTAGGAATGAACTGATCCTGCATCTTCTGCATTATACACAGAAATATCTGCCATTGTTCCTCCACGGTCTTCCCTGTTAAGGTATTAAACCATTGAACTTTGGCCAGTTGCTCCCTCATAGCTCCATATTTCCCTTTATTCAACTGAAATATTGTCACTTCAGATTGTACCCACTCCCTCTCAAATTGCAGATTGAAGCTTATTGTATTATGGTCACTACTTCCCAATGGCTCCTTCACTTCGAGGTCACTGACCAATTCTGGTTCGTTACACAATACCAGATCCAGAATCGCCTTATCCCTGGTCGGCTCCAGCACCAGCTGCTCTAAAAATCCATCTCTGAGGCACTCCACAAAGTCTCTTTCTTGAGGCCCGATACCATCCTGATTCTCCCAGTCTACCTGCATGTTAAAATCCCCCATAACAACTGTAGTAACATCTTTGCGACAAGCCAATTTCAGCTCCTGATTCAACTTACCTCCAACATCCAGACTACTGTTTGGGGGCCTGTAGATGACTCCCATGAGGGTCTTTTTACCCTTAGTGTTTCGAAGCTCTATCCACACTGACTCTACATCCCCTGACTCTAGGTCCGCCCGCGCAAGGGACTGAATATCCTCCCTTACCAACAAGGCCACCCCACCCCCTCTGCCCGTCAGTCTATCCTTACGATAACACATGTAGCCTTGAATATTCATTTCCCAGGCCCTGTCCCCATGAAGCCACGTCTCAGTTATCCCCACAATATCGTATCTGCCAATTTCCAAAAGAGCCTCAAGCTCATCCACCTTGTGTCTAATGCTTCGTGCATTCATATATAGAATTTTTAATTTGTTACTGCTCTCACCCTTCCCCTCAACCCTTATTTCACTCAACTTTACAGCATGATGCCTTTTCCAGTTTTCTGCCTCCTTGATACAGTTGTCTTTCTTGACTTCTCTTGTTTTAACTACCCCTTCAATTTCCTTTTTAAACATCCAGCTTGTCCCCTCCCCCCCGCTACTTAGTTTAAATGTAGCGGTGTTGCAGCAGAAAACCTGCCTGCCAGAATGCCGATCCCTGTTCTATTAAGGTGCAAGCCATCTCTCTTGTAGAATTTATGGTTACCATAAAATATACCCCAGTGATCCAACAACTTGAAACCTTGCTTCCTGCACCAGTTCCCCAACCACACGTTCAAGTCCATTATCTCCCGGTTTCTGGCCACACTAGCCCGAGGAACTGGAAGCAAACTGGAGATAACCACCTTGGACGTCCTGCTTTTTAGCCTTCTTCCTAGTTCTGCGAAGTCTCGCTGTAGTATGTTCCTCCTCTTCTTCCCGACATCATTTGTGCCGACGTGTACCACCACCTCGGGCTCTTCACCCTCGTCCTTGAGGATGTCCTGCACTCTGTCCGCGATGTCTTTCACTCTAGCACCAGGAAAGCAACACACTATCCTTAAATCCCGTCTGCTGCCACAAAAACCCCGGTCAGTTCCTCTCACGATGGAGTCCCCTATTACCACGGCTCTATGTGATGTCCGACTCTTCCGCTCTGCTTCTGCGGCAACTTTTGATTGACAAACATGGCCGCCTTGCGAACTGGTAGTGTCATCAGACTCTACTGTTTCTAAAAGCTTCAACTTGTTCCTGACAGGTACTTCTCCCGGCGTCTCTTGCACCTGTCTCCTCTCTGCCTTCCTCATCGTCTGCACTCTTCTGCTTTCTTCTGGCATGATTGGTGTAATAACATCACTGAAGGTCTTGTCCAGAAAGATCTCGTTCTCTCGGATGAGCCTAAGGTCTTCGAGTTCTTTCGTCAGGCAATAATGTGAGATTTCTTCACCAAAGGATAACAGTGAAATAGATAAACTTCTTGACAAAGTGCTGGTTGGATTATATTAGTAAAATTCACTTTTATTTCCAGTTCCTCTTATTTGAATTTAAGTTCTGTCATCATCTGAGATAAGATTTGAAACAGCGTCCATAGTGTAGATATCTGGACCACTAAATTACGTGGCCACCGACAGTACTACTCTGACACAGTGTCCCTGTCATGAATATATTTTATAGACAAGAACAAGATTTTGATGGAAACATTTGTAACAGAAAGAGCGATTAGAAGAGAACAGGAACCATAAAGTCTCAGTTTTACCATGGTGTAGTTAATGGTTTATTTAGCACCCGCACTGACGTCAAGATGGGGTCTGGGGATATCATGGAGTTGGTAGTGCGTAGCTTTAGTGATGGAGAGAATACCAAGACATAAATCAATTCGGGGCAAATGGGTACTTCGGGATTGTGAACAGTCTTGTTCTCAGATGTTTGTGAGGGCGGGAGTGTGGGTGGTTCTGAAATTTGTGGAGAATGAATGGATTTGCATTTGAAACTGAAGACAATAGTTTCAGTCTTTACTAAAAATAGATAACAGAAATAGCATTGAAGTTCACCATGGCTTATGGGATTAATAAATCGATAGAGATGGGGAGACTTACCAGGAACACCAACAATAGCGAGCATGGGATAGTAACCAGCCTGAATAATCCACAGTACACCTAATATCCGATATGGTAATTTGTGCCAAAACCAGGAAAGATACATAAGACCCGTTGATAAACTCCTGTCCATTGTTGCAGCATTCCAGTCTATTTTTCTTAGATTCTGAACCATTGGTGCGACATTCCAGTCTACTGTTCTCAGATTCTGATCCATTGTTGAAACATTCCAGTCTACTGTTCTTAGATCCTGGTCCATTGTTGGAATATTCCAGTCTGTGGTTCTCTGATTCTGATCTCTCCTCTCCCTGTTTCTGCAACTGCTGATCCTTGTCAGTGTTGCAGATGATGCATCTGCAGCAACAATGGGATAAAGCATTGGAAGACGCCCGGTACAAATAGAAGAGAAAAACCATCCAGTGACATAATTAGGATCCATGGAGACTAACATCAATCACAGTCACTGCACAAACAGATCCAGATAATTTCTTTCAGAATTCGACCTTCAGTTCAAAATAACAACTGGATTGAATTGAATGTTGACATTGCTGACTAATGGATTAGGAATTGGCTGGCTGGAAGGAGACAGAGGGTAGTAGTTGATGGTAAAGGTTCATCTTGGAGTGCAGTTACTAGCGGTGTTCCACAAGGATCTGTTTTGGGACCATTGCTGTTTGTCATTTTTATAAATGATCTGGAGGAAGGGCTTGAAGGCTGGGTGAGCAAGTTTGCGGATGATACGAAAGTCGGTGGAGTGGTGGGCAGTGAAGAAGGATGTGGCAGGTTACAGCGGGATATAGATAAGTTGCAGAGCTGGGCAGAAAGGTGGCAAATGGAGTTCAATGTAGCTAAGTGTGAAGTCATTCACTTTGGTAGGAGTAACAAGAAGATGGATTACTGGGTTAATGGTAGGCTACTTGGTAGTGTGGATGAGCAGAGGGATCTTGGTGTCCATGTATACAGATCTCTGAAAGTTGCCACCCTGGTAAATAGTGCTGTGAAGAAGGCTTATGGTGTACTGGGCTTTATTGGTAGAGGATTTGAGTTCCGGAGTCCTGAGGTCATGTTGCAGTTGTATAAGACTCTGGTGCGGCCTTATCTGGAGTATTGTGTACAGTTTTGGTCGCCATACTCTAGGAAGGATGTGGAGGCACTGGAACGGGTGCAGAGGAGGTTTACCAGGACGTTGCCTGGCATGGTAGGAAGATCGTATGAGGAAAGGCTGAGGCACTTGGGGCTGTTCTCATTGGAGAAAAGAAGGTTTAAGGGAGATTTGAGAGAGGTGTACAAGATGATTTGGGGTTTAAATAGGGTTAACAGTGAGAACCTTATTCCATGTATGGAGTCAGCTGTTACTAGGGGACACAGGTTTAAATTAAGCGGAGGTTGGTATAGGACAGATGGTAGGGTAGATTCTTTTCACAGCGGGTTGTGAGTTCATGGAATGCCCTGCCAGTAGCAGTGGTGGACTCTCCCTCTTTATGGTCATTTAAGCGGGCATTGGATAGGTATATGGAGGATAGTGGGCTAGTGTAGGTTAGGTAGGCTTCGGTCGGAGAAACATCGAGGGCCGAAGGGCCTGTACTGCGCTGTATTTTTCTATGTTCAATGTTCTATGGTCACATCTCCCATCACTAATTGCTCTCGTGAAGTTAGTTGTGAGGGAGAATTATGGACGTTTTCTTATCGCAGGCTAGATGATTCTGCTGTGTTGTTCATTTGCAATACTGCAACCACCTGAATGCTCCATCATGACCATCCACAAAAAAATCACAATCTCGACTTGGTTTCCATGCTGGTCTCTCCTCGACTAGTACAGTCGCAAAGCAACAGATTCTCAGTGGATGTATTTGCCCTGACCATATACAGGAAGTGTGGATCTGTCTGGACAATCCACTCGTGACTATGCTGAATCTTCAACACACAGTATGATTGAGTACCGTTTTATGAAAACTAACAAACAACTTGATGCATCATATTGTCTTCAAAGCTGTAAGATTTACATTTTTGGAATTCCGTCCAAAGCCAAATGTGGCATGTTCTCACAAAGCTAGTCCTTTTACAGGGTTATGTTGTAATTGATTTTTTTAAAGAGTGTCTAAACGACCAAGGATTCCAATATGTCATAATTTTGAAAGGTTCGTTGGGGTCCTTTTGTTTATACCTAACTGATAATACCTCATACAGAAGCCTTTCAAGTCTTGAAAAGTAGCCTGTATAATCAAGAGGACCTGTCCAGCTCCCACAACTGGACAGGCTGGATCAGTTCGGGGGTTTGTTGAGTCAGGGTCACTGGACGCTCTCTGCCTCATTCTGACCTTCTGACCTTATAACCTGTAAGCAGTTGTGTCAGTTTTACCCTTGGTGCTGAGGGGTTTTGTTTATTGGGTTGTTGCAAGTATATTGGAACAGCATCCTTAAATCGGGATAGCCTGTCAGGTTCGGATACGCTACGTTATTCAGGTATTCTATTTTCGGTTCCTTATGTTTCATTTGGTAATTTGGCAAATAAATGTCATTTGTTTAAAAATCGGCTGTCTGACCAGCTAATTCACTCTGGAAATATCAGCTATACACTAACCTTAAAAAAATAGCAAATCTAAGGTCCGGGCTTCCTATTAAAACGTTTTGAGGGGTCGGGTCTGGTCCGCAACAAATTAGGGGGCCTTTGCAGAATTTAGACAGCGAGTGGCGGGTGTTATTGTGTCTTATTTCGTGTGTTGATTTGGTGAGTAAGCAGAGCTTCAGGTAGCAATGGTTCTTGTCGGAAGCAAGCTTGTTTTGGAGGTCGGGAAAGTGACGTTGTGGGTTTTACAGAATGCACATAAGTCCAAGCAGCGGGAATTAGTAGACAAAGTGAGTTGAAGCTACCGTCTGATGTGAGGAAAGATGAGATGATTGCAGCAGTAGTTCAGCATTCCATCTTGCTAGAAACTCCATCAGGATCTGTGGCATGACTAAACTTCAATCGCAAAAGAAGCAGCTTGAGTTAGAAGCAGAGATGAAGCAGTTTGAGCTACGACTAAAGTCAGAAGAGGAAGAAAGATAACGAATAGGTTTAGCAGAGGAAAGAGAAAAAAATAATGCATTCAGCAGGAGAGAAAGAAAAAGAGGGAGCATTTGAGCTTCAGAGATGGACACTTAGAATGGAAAGTCAGCTTTAAAGGATGAGGATGAAGGCTGAAGGTAAGCTTAGTGAGGAACAGACTGAGGATGGCCAATCCCATTGTAGTCCAAAGCCTAGTTTCAGTATATTCACAGCTTGCCTAAATTTGATGAGTAGGAAAGTGGCTAAAGATTTTCAGTGGCCAGTGACCATGTAGGTTTTGTTGACCCAAACAAAACTTGTATGTAGAGCTAGTGAGATATGTGCAACACTATCAAAGGAGGGATCTGGGGAGTATGAGGAGAGGAAAACATATATGTGAGCTTGTGCCAAAAGCCTACAGACAACGTTTCAGGAATTTAAGGAAGGATCCTGTTCGAACACATATTGAGTTTGAAAGGATCAAACAAAGTAATTTTGATAGATGGATAAGAGCTTTAAAAAGAGAGCAAACATACGATGCTCTTCGAGAGACAATTACTTTGAAGGTGTTTAAGCATTCACATAGTGCACACTCATTTGGAAGATCATAGAGTTATAAAGCCAAAACTGGCAGCTGAAGAGGCTGATGATTATGACTAGTGATTATGATTATAAAACTTGTTCTGGCTTCCAGAATCAATTTCAGTCCATGATGGATAGAAATTGTGGCAAAGAGAAATCCCCACGTAGAAAGGGAGATATAGATCTCGGTGAAGAACTTACCACAGGGTAAAAAGGCAATACATGAAGGAGGCAAATAAGATTAAAAGCTCTGGTGTTTTCATTGCACCAAATTAGGACACATGAAATCACTGTTTTGGTGGGTTCAGAAAAAAAACGGATGCAGGAAAAAAGATAAGTCTGGGAGTTTTGTCGGAGTGGTAACAGAAAGCACATTGGAAGCTAGAAAGCTGCATCAGAGTGTACAAGCTGATTGGAAGTTTGTTAAGGAGGAAGTGCCAGATCTGCTTAGAAAATATACCTGCAAAGGGAAATTTTACTCACATAGGGCAGGTAAAGAGGATGCAATATTAAGAGACACAGGATCCTCTGTGAAAACATAAGTAGATATGTACTCCTGAAGGACTATTTCCAGAAAAGGTACTGCTAGAGGGAATTCACCATGAGACAAAAGGTGCAAAAGTATGTAATGTGTGCTTAGCGTGTTCCAAAAAGTGTGGGGAAATTGTGGCAGGGGTACTGGACAAACTCTCAGCTCCAGGAATGAAATTTGTCCTTGCAGAAAATATAGCTGATTCAGTGGTTGGATTACTGCTACTCTCGTTTAAAAGCCAGTGGATATGCAGACAACTGAATCAATGTAGGAATCTTATCCTGGAAACTTTCCTGATTATGGGTAATAAAGTCCCAATATCACCAGTTGAAATAGAAAATACCAAAAACGTAAAGATAAGGAAGCTTAAGTGGCATGAGCAGATACTTTGGTCCATCAGAAAGTTGAGACAAAACAGGTGCAAATAGGTGATCATGTAAATATTTTTTGCTCAGCTAAACTGATTGAGTCACAGCAGGAAGATAAAAGTTTAAAGCAGTTGCATCAAAAAACAAATACGTTAGGAATTTTGAATGTATCCCTAAGTGTTATTACCTTAAAAATGATGTCCAAATGAGGAAATCGAGACTAACTATTTTCAAGGAGATGAGAAATGGGAAGAGATTCATCAAATCATATTGCCAATGGGTTACAGAAAGGAGGTGATGCGAATGGTGTATGAGTTACCATCTCGAAGTCAGTTAGGAGTTATGAAGAAAACAGACCAAATACAGAGAAACTTTACTGGCCTGGACCGCAACAGGATGCAGTTGAATTTTGCCAGATGCGTCATACATGTCATGTAATTGGAAAAACTCAAGCGATAATAAAATCTGCACCTTTCTTAACTATTCCGGCATTTGAGGAACCTTTTACAGGAGTCTTAATTGATTGGCTAGGTTCCCGATCGCAAACAAAAAAGTGGCCATCAGTATTTGTTAACACTAATGGATGCATCGACTAGATTTCCAGAGGTCATCCCAAGATGCAGTATCACAGCTAAAAGAATTGGAAAGGAATTACTCTTTTATAAAAAAAAGATACGGACTACCAATGAAGATACAGTGGGATCAAGGTTCAAACTTTACATCTAATTTATCACGATAATGTCTTAGGATTAAGCAATTCAAATCTACTGCAAACTATTCAAAATTGCAAGGAGCGCTAAAAATGTGACATTACACATTAAAGACCATGTTGAGGGCTTATAATCCAGGGATTATCCAGATGATTAAGGTTAGGGAATTCCATTTGCAGTTTTTGTTATCAGGACTGCCCAAAATTAACAGAGCAAATTCATTCCATTGGAATTATGTTTGGGGCATTAAGTGAGAGGACCATTAAAATTGATTAAGGAGAAAATAGCAAATCAGAGTTGAAAGGCCACACATTTGGACTAGGTCTCAAAACTTAAGGGACGATTAATAGCGCTGGGGAGTTGGCTAGACAGCATTTAAAAGTATTGCAATATGCAATAAAATAGGTAGCGGATGGGAAATGTTTTTAAAAAGTGCAATTTTGCGATCGGGGATAAGATATTACTATTTCTTCCAGTTATAGGTGAACCTTGACAAGCAAGGTTTAGTAGCCCTTATCAAATACAACGGATATTGAGTGAGGGTTTTAAGTATCTTAAGTCATTTGGTGCTTCAGCATGATCTTAGAATGCTGGGGATGCTTAGAGTTATGATAATAGCTCTCTTATTATTGGGATTTTGTCAAACATCAATGTCATATGTGTTATTAACGGTTCCTGAGTCTGATAACCCGCAAGTAATAGATGCCGATGCATGCAGCTTGGTAAATTGTGGGGATGTACATAATCAGGGACAGTACCACAGCTCAGATATACATCTTAAGTCCTATGGGAATGGCCTCGGGGATGGTACTTGGTATAATAGTCTCGTCACAATACACTGGGCCACCTTCCGAACAGCTTTTGATTGTCCCGATACGGTGTAACCCAATATACTTAACGATAACGAAACATCGCACGAAGCAACCCTGGGGGTGGGGGGGGGGGGGGGGGGCGGCGGGGGGCACCTATCAGTTACAATTACATGAAAACTAACGGGAATGATTTCTTGGGCTATTGTTTACGAATTAGCGTAGGACAGGGAAAATTGGCAGAACTACTGGATAATAAGGTACAACCTTTCACCCCTCCCGATGACTTTAAAGTAGTAAAAATTATAGAGGTAAAGGACTTAAACAGACCATTGAAATAGAAACTGGGTACGGGGATGCAAATGCCTGGATTGAATGGGTAAAGTATACTGTAAAAAGTCTGAACAAAAGCAATTGTTATGCATGTGCCTCCGGTATACCAGGTGGCCCAGGTGGTTCCCTTTCCGCTTGGATGGAAGCGAGACAGGAAGGGCATGAAACATATGATAGCCCTGTAACAGGATAAGACTGCATGGAATGATAGGAACTGTACCTCCCTATCTCTGATGTTCATTCCCTTGGAGATGAAAGACTTAAAAGCATCCCCCGAGTCAGCTCTCTTTTGGTGGGTGACAGTTAATAAAAATGTAGATTGGATAAATTACATTTTCTATAACCAACAGCGATATATAAATTATACAAGAAATGCTGTTAAAGGAATATCAGAACAGCTTGACGCGACAAGTAGGATGGCTTGGGAAAACAGAATGGCCCTTGATATGATTCTAGTGGAAAAAGGGTATGTGTGTGTGTGTGATGTTAGGAGGAAGCTGTTTTACCTTCATTCCCAATAACACTGCACCCGATGGTTCAATTGCTCGGGCCGTAAGGGCTTTGACTACCTTAGCAGAGAAACTGCTGATAATTCAGGAGAAAACACATCTCTCACGTGATGGCTTCAATCATTGTTTAGAAAATGGAAGGCTATGGTGGTTTCCATCCTTCCTTCCCTGATAGTAGTAGCCATGGTATTGGTAGCCATTGGCTGTTGCATCATACCCTGTATTTGAGGGCTCACCCAAAGATTGATTGAGACAGCCTTAATGAAAGAGATGCCCCTAAAAGGGAATCAGGCAGAAGGACTTTCTTCTATTAAATAATGAGGGGATGAGTGAGACCAAGATGGATGAAGTCTCAGGAATGATGCTTGTGAATTTTGGGGGCGGTGCTTAAAGGAAAAATTGCAGAAACAACAATTAAATGTAAAAATAGAAAGGGGGAATTGTGAGGAGTAATTATAAATGTTGTTATCAGCAACAATCACAAGGCTGAAAAATGAAAGTGGAAGAGGGGTGTAGGTTAAGCGAGATATGCTTGCACAAACAGCTATAAGTATCTGTTTCCCGCTTCTGCAAAAACAAACAAAAAACACAATCAAGAGTTCATAAGGATCCGTATGGGCAAAGAATGGAAGGAAATGTTGCTTTAGCAAAGAAGGAAGCAGATGACAGTCAAGGAGGATATATAACAATAGACCACAGAGGGATGTGGTGGAACAGCCAAGCAGGACATGCATTTTTGTCACGAACAAGGCCAGATGAGGCAACAGATAAACAGCCGTGTTGAAAGAAGTGGGAGATGTAAACAGGGGAGAAGCAATGGAATAAGTAGGGGAGGAGTAAAAGGGGAATGAATTGTACAAAAAGTTGTGTACTAGTTAAATTCGGTGTGCCTATCTCATAGGCACCACTCTTGCAAGCGTATAATAACCGATACTGCTGCTTCAGATCTTGTCTCAGACTGAAGTTATTGAATTCAGTGGGTTCTATTTCCCACACAACCATGGAGATCCTGCTTTTAAACTCAGGTCTTGGTTCCTAAACATTCCTTGCTGGACCTTTCACTCCTCTTAAGGATATCATTCATATCAATGTGTACCACGACCGCTGGCTGTTCACCCACCCCCTTCAGTATGCCCAGAACATGCTCAGAGACATCCCTGATCCTCGCACCAACCGCCCTTTGTACGAACAATTCATAGAATCACAGAATCACTGCAGTGGGAAAACAGGCCATTTCACACAGCACGTCCACGCTGACCGTCCGAAGTGTAACGTACTCTGACCCATTCCCCTACTCGATTACTCTGCATTTGCCCCTGACTAATGCACCTACCCGGCACATAGTTGAACACTATTGGCAAAAAGTAAGCAACCTAGACCCATTCTGTTACCCTATGTTGAATCTGCTTTCTCACAGCAGATACTTCCATAAATACTGAGCATGACCAGCAACTTGTGGTTTTGTCACCGATGATATTTGCATATTGACAAAAACATGCACAACTCAGACTTGAAACAAAGCTAAATTTAAAATCTCAGGGGAAAACTAAATATTTAGTCATTCAATGATCCCAGTAAAGCTTTATTGAATTACTCCTGTTCTCTCTGTGAACGCCATTTGTTCACTTTCCCAATCCTGAATAAAGGAGATTTTTGCATCATTTTTAAAATCAGAAAGCTCGGAAAAGTTGCACATTTACTTCTTCATATGGGAATGTGATTGCATCTCATTCGTTCATCTCATTTCAATTACAGAGGATTATTCACAAAACACACACAATGTATCACTTTGTCGAAGAATACCAGTAACATTGTAAGCAATTGGAATCATAACTGGAAAGAATAATTTAGACAAAGGAAGGATGAGAGAAAGCGGGTCTTATTTTGAAAAAAACTATTACGTGAACTTAGGTGATCAAATTCATGGAAAACTACATAGGGCTGACAAACGATATTGATATGAAGGTGTAGAGGTGTACAGTGTTCTGAAAAAAGTTAAAATGTAAATTTTGACTGTGAAAAAAATAGTGAGTCTGAGTTGTCATGTTACAAAATCAAATTCAAATTCGGCCGGTCAGTTTAACTATGCCCCAACACTCTGAAATCCAATGGAGTTTGAAATATAATGTTTTTGATGACATCCAAATCAATTAAATAATCCAATGTTTTGAGGTGTAAAACTGGACAGTTTGAACATTTAGGGAGAGAACTGCCAAGGGCATCCACAAAGCTGAAGAGCTTTCTGAAAGGTACCTGTCTGTAAGACGTTTGCACAGCAGAACATCAAAGCCAACCGAGATAAAAATCTACAGAGAAAAATCTACAAAGTAGAATTGACAAAGCTGACTGGTTTTGAAACGTGATTGTATTTTTTTCAAATCTTAATCATGGTGTTTTTTTTTATCGGACCAGTATTGTAGAGTGGGAGGTAAAAGATAGGTTTAACGAAACGAGTTCTAAATAGTTGTTCATTTTAATATTCTCTGTTGGACTTAAATAACAAAATTGTTAATTTTACTTTAAATAGTGACCTCTGTAAATGGATCATTGCCTCTCGAAATTTAACAGATTACAGCATGAGGTGCACTTTTTTCTTTGTGGCTGGTTCAGATTAGGAGAAGGGTTAACCCTGTATCATAACAGTTTGGGGCCTTTTGTCTGTGATTAAAACAAGTTTAGAGAGATCTAGTCTGAGATTTGGGCAGAGTTAAATGGGTTTGGGGTATGAAAATGCACAGCAGATTTAATCATTTACATTAACTCATTTAATAATTTAATCAATCATAATCAGTTATTATCCGAGAGCTTTAAATAAAAAGTCGATGAGACACTTTGTTTAATTTCGGTGACTTGTAGTTGGTTAATTTTAAAGTGAGAGAAATGGCTCTTTAAAAATGTTAAAAAGATTCTGGGGTTTTAAGATGATTCTCACTTTTGCCGATGGCATTTAATAGGTAAAATAAAGGCCAAATATTTAGAATTAGCAAAGAATTTAGATTTGAGTTTAACCAAGAACAAGAGTAAAGTTGAAATTGTCAGGAAATTACTCAAACAATAAGGTGTGCCAGAGAAACAGACAAGTGCACGATATTTAGAAAAAAAACTTAAATTACAGTTGAAGAAAATGTAGTTTTAAAGATAAACAAAGGGAGAGAGAAAGAGAGAGAAGAAAGAGAAAGCAAGAGGGAAGAGAGACAAGGGATTAAAAAGAGAGGAGAAGGTTCTCAGCTGAGCAAAGGGAGATTGAATTTGAACTTGAGAAGTTGTGATTTAGTAAGCAAAGTCAAGTGAACAGGCTGGAGAGTAAAAGGGACATTAGTGATGTATACAACTATGTCAAAATTCTGTCACATTTTGATGAGAAAGATGTTGAAGCCTTCTTTATTTCTTTTTTTAAAAATGGCTAGGCAGGTAGAGTGGTGAAAGGATTTATGGGTAATGGTAGTTCAGGCTAAGCTGGTCGGCACAGTTAGTGAGGTATTTGCTGCCCTGCCAGTTGAGGGGTCAAGAGATTATGAAGACGTGAAACAAGGTATTTTATGTGCTTACGAATTGGTACTGGAAGCATATAGATAGCAGTTCAGAAACATAAAGAAGGAACAAGATCAGCCTTATGTTGAGTTCGAAAGAATTAAACATAGGCATTTTGATAGATGGGTGCAGGCTTTAAAGATAGATAAGACCTATGAGGCTCTAAGGGAGATTATTCTGCTGGAGGAGTTTAAAACCTCACTTCCAGAGATGATAATAATTCATGTGGAGGGAAAGAAAGTTCAGAAATTGAGAAGGGCAGGAGAATTAATAGATGAATACATGCTGCTGCATAAGACAAGCTTCCAGCCAGAATTTTGTCCTGTGAGGGATAGAGTTTGGGAGAAGGGGAGATGCTACACTATAAAAGAAAGAGTAGAACATATGAGTTTACCACAGGTTAAAGAAGCTGCCCAAGTGAGTGGAAAGGAGGTGAAAGGCCTCAGGTGTTTTCACTGTAAATGAGTGGGACACAGAAAATTACAGTGCCGGTGGTTTCCAAAGGGCATTAGGAAAAGGTGTTTTCACCGACATAAGGAGGTTAATGTATGGTCACAGTGCTGATTGTTAAGAAAAGGACTGTGGGAAAAGATGTGGTAAACGAAGCTAAGCCAGTGGCATTAGTGAAAGATTTAAAGGAAACCCCAACAAGACCGAAGAGCTGCAGGAAAGTGCACAGCCAAGGCAGGGGCTAGGTATGGAGTTAGTACCTGATCTCTATAAAGATTTTGCGTCTGTGAGTAAAGTTTACTCAGAACTAACGGGGGTAGAAGAGCAAGAAGTTACCATTTTGAGAGATACATGATCTAACCAGACGATAATAGGAAGAGATGAATGAATTTGCAGTCTTTCTGATCTGTTACTCGGGAATGCATTAATTTATGGGAAGGATGGACAGAAATTTAGCATTTCCCAATGTAAGATCAGGTTGGAGTGCCTAATCAAGACTGGGGAAGTTATAGCGGGAAAGATTGACAGACTGTCACATCCAAGAATGCAGTTTGTTCTTGGGAAGGGTTTAGCAGTTTCCAAGTTGGGAGTGACATCGCTTGTTGTGGAGAAGCCCAAGGAAGACAAAGAAATGGAAGTGTTAAATCGGAAATATCCTGGTATTTTCCCAGGCTGTGCAGTAACCGTATCCCACTATTATAAGTCACAGCACGAAGGACAAACTATAGACAAAGATGAAGGAGTTGAGATTCAGTTAATGGACACCCTGTTTGCCGTAATGGTGCAGGGAAAACCTGAACAGGCAGTGGGTCAGACAGAGGTGTTTTGTCCTGAAAGGCTAAAGGACTTGAAACAGACAGACAAGACGATAAAAGATATATATGTGGATGTGTACTCTGAAAAGGAGGCAGAGGATATTCATGAGGGTTATTATCTGAAAGATAGACCTTAAGACAGAAATAGAGACCACATCAGGTTAGTGCAGAGGAGAAATGTGCTGAGGTGCACCAGATTGTGTTGCTAGTAGCATAGAGACAGGAAGTTTTACAGGTAGCATATGAACTACCTGTAGGAGGTCACATAGGGTACGAAAGACTCGGGCTAAGGGACAAAAATATTTTTATTGACCTGGAATGCACAAAGATGTGGTTAACGTTTTGCATACATGTCATTCATGCCAAATGGTAGGTAGGCCACAGGCAGTAATGAAACTAGCACCTCTGTTGCCAATTCCCACATTTGAAGACCACTTCATGTGACTTATAAATGAGTGTGCAGGTCCCCTCCTGAAAAGTAGAGGAGAGAAAGAATTGGAGAAACAGGTGTTATTTACTCCCCCACAGAGTGAAGAATCAATTCCAAATGTCGTGGATTTTGATGTGCCTCAAAATATGTCAAAAACGTAGAAGTCCTTCAGCAGTGGGGTAGATTAGTAAACTATCTGTCTCAGGAGCATAGAACACAGTTGAAAGGTTTGTTATTGCAATATGAGGACATATGTTAGAATCATATGGTGGGCACTATTGTATATGAAGTTGTTGTAGAGAGTACTGTTCCGATAAAACAATCCATATCGGCTTTATCCCTCAAAGCCAGACAGGTCCAGAAGGAGGTGGAGGATATGCTCAATGAGGACATCATCGAACCAAGCCCAAGCGAGTGGAGCTCGCCGATCATCTTAGTTCCCAAACCGGATGAGACTCAATGATTTTGCTTGGATTATTGGAAGATCGACACTGTTACAAAATCAGACTTATATCCAAGACCAACATTGGAGGACTGTATCGAGAAAGTTGGACAAGTCAGTTACATCACGAAGTTGGATTTAATGCGTGGTTTCTGGCAGGTACCTTTATCAGAGACAGTGAAATAAATTTCTGAATTGTAATACCAAATGGTCTGTATCAATTCAAAGTGATGCCCTTTGGAATGACGAACACACCCAACACATTCCAAAGACTCATGAACAGAGTTGTAGCCTGATTAATAAACTGTGCAGTCCGTTTAGACGGATGTAGTGATCTTTACTAAGTCCTGGAAAGATCACTTGGTACAGTTGGCAGAGCTTTTTGAATGAATACGAGAAACAAAACTGGTGATAAAATTAAACAAAACACAATTTGTGAAAGCAGACATGATGTTCTAGGGACAAAATATCAGTCATGGAAGGTTGATCCCATGGAACGCAAAGACAAAAGCAACCGAGGAATTTCCACGGCCAACCTCGAAGAAAAAAGTACTTCGCTCCTTCAGAGTCAGCAGATTCTATCGGAAGTTTGTTCCAAATGTCAGCAGTGTAGTGGCACCGTTAACCGACTTGCTGAAGAAAAACACAAAGTATTGGATGACAGAACAATGCCAGGAGGCATTCGACCATTAAAAAGAAATATTGAGCACCAAACCAGTCTCAGCTACACCAAACGCTTGAAAACATTTCAAAGTTGCTGTCGATGTGAGTGACATAGGAGTTGGAGCTGCACTGCGATGCGATGGGATCGTCCTTTTCAAAGAAGCTCAACATCCACCAGATAAAATATTCCACGGTTGAGAAAGGAGTATTGAGTTTGGTACTAGCCTTATAACATTTTAATGTGTACTCACAAACAGAGTGTTGGAGATGGTTGTGTACACGGAGCCCAATCTGCTTACATTCTTTGAACGCTTTAAAGACTATTTCATTGGAGTCTTATGTTACAGACTTTTAATTTAAAAATCTATACACGTAGTGTCTTAAGTATGTAATCTCAGATGCGTTCTCACAGATTTAACTGATAAAGATTAGACGAGATTTGTAATTATCCAATGTTAAATATAGGTAAAGGGGAAGAAGTTAAGGTGAACTTAGATTTAGGTTATCTGTATGTTATGGTAATGTGTTGAAAGAATAGAAAAACAAATGAGACCGTATTTTCATTATGGTTGTTCTTTTTTGAGAGAGAAGGGGTTATGAATGTGTAAAGGGTATTGTACATTTAAGAGAGTTGAAGGATTTCCAAGCACAGTGAGTTCTGGAAAATTTACAATGTAACATGTGGTCCAGCAGCTTGCAGTGCCTGCGTTGCTATGAGACAAAAAATAAAATCAAATTTGATCAATCCATTTAAATTATGTTCCAAGAAGCTTAACTACAATCGCGTTTAAATTTGGCATTTGGCAATATTATAAAAAAAGGATATTACCCGATGATTTGGGATAGAAAGCTGAAAAGAAATTTGACCAGTTAGGGGAGAACTGCCACGCCACCAACATCTGCAGACTGCCCGGAGAATAGCTGTCCGAAATGTACATATATTTATCAATGACTTGTGAAACAGAAACTCTAAGGAGAAGAAGCGAAGACAGAGGACGATACAAAGAGAAGATTCGACAGCTGGCTGGTTCTGAAATTTGAATGTTTTGGTATATCTTAATTGGGGGTGGGGTGGGGTGGGGGGATTATCGGACCAGTATTATAGAAGAGTAAGTAAAAGATAGGTCAGAGAAAGGAGTTGCAAAAAGTTATTAGGTAATTATTCCCTGTTAGACATTTTTTAAAAAAAATGTTAATTCTTGCTTTAAATAGTGACCTTTAGGATGGTTATTGGCCTTCCGAATTTTTACAAATTACAGCATGGGTTAAATCTTTTCTGTGTTGCAAGTTTAAATTAGCGTGGGGTGGTGGAGATGGTGGGAGGGGGGGGAAGGTTTCCCCCGTGTTGTAACACATTAACTCGGATTTCTCTGCACAGATGCTGCCGGACCAGCAGAGCTTTTCCAGCACATTTCTGTCTTAGTTTCTGGTTGACGAAATCTGAAGTTCTCTTGACTTTCTTATGTGTATCATTGACAGCCACGGTTGAGGTCCTGGAGGACAGGAAGACAGCTCATGCTGTTACCTTATTTGTAATTTGGCTGCAAAGAAAACCCAGGGAACGACAGACCGTGAGTTTGATGTCAAGGGTGGATAAGTGTTTGTAGGAGATTCTGGGAGGCAGGATTTACATGCATTTGGAAAGGCAAGGACTGATTAGGGATATTCAGCACGTCTTTTTGTCTGGGAATCCATGTCTCACAAACTAGATTGGAGTTTTAGAAGAAGTGATCAGGAAGATAGATGAAGGTAAAGCAACATACGTTGTCTATGTGGACCTTATTGAGGCCCAATAAGGTTCCACATGGTAGTCTGTTTAATAAGGTTAGATCACAGGAGATCAGGGAGAGCGATCCAATTAGATACAAAACAGACTTGACTGTAGGAGACAGAGGGTGCTGGGAGAGATTTGCTGTTCCAATTGGAGGCCTGTGTCCAGCGTTGTGCCACAAGGACCAGGATGCTGTTGTTCATGGTTTTTGTAAATGGTTTGGATGAGAATATTGGAACTGTGGATAGTAATTTGGAGATGAAACCCCCAAAATTGGAGCTATGGTGTACAGTGAAGAAGGCTATCTTAGGGAACAAAGATATCTTGATCTACTTGACAAGTGGGCTGAGGATTGGCTGATGGATCTTCATGCAGATAAATGCAATGTTTTGCATTTTGTTAGACAAAAGTGTGTAGGTTTTATTCAGAAAATGGTAGCGCGCTGGGGAGTGTTGCCAAACAGGGAAACCTAGGGTCCAGCTACATAGTTCCGTGAAAGTGGAGTCGCAGATTGATAGGACAGTGAATAAGGCATAAGGCAAGCTGACTTCCATCGGTCAGAGGATTGATTATAGGAATTGGCACATCATGTTCTGGCTCTACAAGAGAATGGTCAGGCCACATTTGAAGCAATTCTTGTTGTCCTGCTATTGGAAGAATGTTATAATCTGAGAAGGGGACAAAAATATTTAAAATGATGTGATGGAGACGGGAAGTTTTGAGATATAAGGATAGGCTGGGATTTTGTTCCTTTTGCGTTGGAGGCTGAGAGGTTACCTTTATTACATCATGAGAGGCATGGATAGGATAAATAGACAAGATCATTTCCTCCAGGTGGGTGTGTCCAGAACCAGACAGGATAGGTTTAAGGTGAGAGAGAAAAGAGATCTAAGGGACAGTTGTTTCTCACAGAGGGTGGCGTGTATATGTAGCGAGTTTTCAGAGGAAGTAGCATTGGGGAGTACAGTTACAACATTTGAAAGAATATTGGATGTGTACATGAATACCAAAGGTTTGGAGGGGTGTGTGCCTAAAGAAGAAAAATAGTAATCATTCGGTTTAGAAAACCAGGTGAGTATGGACGAGTTGAGCCAAAATGTCTGTTTGTTTATTGTATGATTCGAAGAGTCAATGACTTTTTCACTCCTCCTTCATCACTAGTCTTTAATTGCATTCAATTCATTTCCAAGTCAAAGCTCATCTGCAGATATTTTAAATGATCTAACTCTCCAAACTTTCTTAAATAGAGAATTCCTGACATTGATGTGGTTCTGCAGACCACAGCAGCAGCAGAAACAGAATTAAATTCAAGCACAATCTGTAACGTTTTTCCTGGTATAATCCCCCAGTCTACCATTCCAACCAAGTTGATCTATGATTCAGTGATGTATAGGTGAATGTGCCAGTGTCCCAATCGTGTATACCTAAACCTGATGACAGCCCGTTAAAGCTACCATAATTGACTGTCTGCATTCTAAACTACAGCAATAACATCTGATCGAGAGGGTGTAATGATCCCAACACCAACAAACCAACAGTACTGTCACATCCAGCCATAAATGGTGATGGACGGTTAAACAATTTCGTGGAGGAGAGGGCTCACTATTATCCCCATCCTAAATAATGGAACAATCCTGTACATCAGTGTAAAAGATAATGATATAGTTTTGGCAAGATACTCCGCCAGACGTGTTGAGTGGATGATCCACCTCACCCTCGCATGATGCCCAAAGAATCACAGATGCCAGTCTTCAATCAATTCGATTTGGTTCAAGCGACATGAAGAAACAGCTGAACACAGTAGATACGACAAGGGCAAAGAGCCCTGACACGATTCCTGCAACAGGACTAAAGACTTGTGCTGCGCAACAACTGTGTCCCTGGGGGAAGCTGTTTCATTCCAGCTCCAACTCTGACAATTTCTTGGCAATGTGGAAACTTACTCAACTATGTCCAGTCCGCGAAAAGGAGAATAATTACAATCTGACCATTTGCCACCCCCTCAGTCCCATCACGATAGTTAAACTGGTTGAAGTTCTTTTTGACAGATCTGTCAAACCGCACAGAAATAACCAGCTCAGTGTGGTTTCCAATAGGTCCCTACGTGGACATGGTGCTGTTGTGGAAATATCACTGGATTACTAATCCAGACCAGGCTAATGCTCTGGCAGCTGATGGAATTGAATAGCAATTAACAACATATCGAGATCTAAAATCTGGTATCAGTCACGATGATGCTGAAATCAATGCCGATTGCAAACTCCAATTTGCTTCATCAATGTACATTCAGGAAGTGAATTCTGGCCTGGTGAATTCCATGCATTCCTGGTCTGGCTTAAACGATACTCTATACACACATGCATGTGATAAACTTATCAATGGTCTCGAAAACGGCAAAGTAGGACACAAAATTGTATCAAACTGCTCTGAATTTGGAAGGATAAAACTGACAGAACTCCCGGCACCAGCCTCAGTATCCGAAAAGGGAATGGGAAGCACATTCTTGTTGACCCTGCAGAGGTCTACTTCCTATCGGCTGAGAGCTTGTGACAGCCATACTCCAGATGCCTCCCGCTCACTTTCGTGTCGAGAAATCCTTATTCATATTCAGTGCCTTGTGTTCCACAGCTTATGTGGGAGAGAAATTCCCAGAGTCACCAGTCACTGAGTGCAGACATATATTCTCATCTCAATGCAGAGTGGCCTGTCTGTACCTCATTCGGTGGCCTCTTGTTTTAGACGTCCCAGGCAGGGTAATTAACATCTTCCAATATGTCTCACACTGTCAGAGTTTTATATGTCTCACTGAGATCTCCATTTATTTTCCTGAAGCCCATGGAATACAGGCCCAAACGCCCCAAACTCTGCTCTCACAACAAGCCTGTCATTCCAGAGATCAATCTGGTCATCCTTCACTGCACTCCCTCAATGTCAGGTTTGTCACTTATTAGGTAAGGAGACCAGTACTGCACACAATAATGCACAGTGTTCGAGATGGCCTCTCACCGAGGTCCTGTACACCTGCAGTAAGACACCCTTACTTCTGTCAGTCAATCCCCTAGAAATTAAGGTCAACACACCATTTATCTTCCTGCCTGCATTCTGCTCTTGCAATACTACTTTCAGTGATTGGTGTACAAGGAGATACAGATCCTTTTAAATGTTACAGCTCCCAACTTGGTGGGTTTGTGTACACTGGTCAGCGTGCCAATGCCATTCCCAGTATTGACTTCTGGGTTCAGAACTCACTGCCCTGCATTGACCTCGGAGGGCTGCGCAACAGGAAAAAAAAAGAACATAAATCCCTTTAAAGACCAACATGTTTCATACAATCCCTTTTCAAATGATAGGTTGCTGTTCTATTGTACCTATCAAAGTACACACCATCACATCCACCCCCATTGATCTTCATCTGCCACATATTTGCCCATTCACGCCACTTGTCTCAATCACCTTGGAGCTTTTGTTTTAAATCCTCCTCACCCACTAACAATCTGACATCATTTAGTGCTGTCAGCAGATTTGATTCCCTCACCTAAATGTTTGGCATGCATTGAGAATAGCTGTGTCGCAATCACTAATCCCTACGACACGCCATGATCCTTCAACTCCAAAACAGATTGTTTTGGTCTCCCCATCTAAGAAAGGAAATACTGGCACTACAATGTATGCAGAGGGGGCTCGTTACGTTGGTTTCAGAGGTGAGGAGTCTGGTTATGAGGAGAGACTGAATAGATTGAATTATACATTGAAATCATGTTCATATTTTAGTCCCAATGCTGTAACATTTGAGTTTGCACACTCGGCCATAGTCTTTATCAAGATCTTTCTGAAACTCTAAATGCATTGCATCCATTTCTTCTCTGTATGCATCGACCAGTCAGTCTGTCAAATATAATTCCCATTTCATGTTGACCCATTACATAAGAACGTACAAACTAGGAGCAGGAGTAGGCCATCGGGCCCTTCAAGCCTGCGCCACCATTCAATAAGATCATGGCTGATCATTTCATGGCCTCAGCTTCACTTACCCGCCCACTCACCATAATCCATCATTCCTTTAATCTTCAAAAAATTATCTATATAAGTTCAAACACATTCAATGACAAATCCTCAAGAATTCCACAGATTCACAAGCTTCTTGGTCAAGACGTTCCTTCTCAATTCAGTCCTAAATCTGCTCCATATAGTTTTGAGGCTTTGCCCTGTTATCTAATTTCACATGCTTCTGGAAACATCCTTTATATTTCTATCGTACCTACTCCCTTCACAATTATAAATGTTTCTACTCCTTCCTCCCTCATTCTTTCAAATTCCAATCAATGTATAATTCCAATCTATTCAGTCTCTCCTCATAACCAGACCCCTCACCTCTGGAACCAACCTAATGAGCCTCCTCTGCATACATTATTGTGCCAGTATTTCCTTTCTCAGATGGGGAGACCAAAACTGCACGTACTACAGGTGTGGTCTCCCCAGCATCCTTTAAATCTGCAACATTACCTCCCTACTTTTACACTCAATCCCTTTCGCAATGAAGGGCAAAATTCAATTTGTCTTGTTAATTACCTGTTGCCCCTACAGACCAGCTTCTGTGATTCATGCACAAGGACACCCAGGTCCCTCTGCACAAGAGCATGCTGCATTTTTTAAACAATTCAAATAAGAGTCCTCTTTAGTATTTGTCCTACCAAAATGGATGATTTTACATTTATTATAATTGCACTACATCTGCCAGACCTTGACCCACTCACTTCAACTCTTTATGTTCCTTTGTAAAGTTTAACCATCCTCTCCACATTTTACTCTACCAGTCATGTTAGTATCGTCTGCAACCTTTGAGATACTACACGTGCTCCCCTACTACAAATTATCTATGTAAGCTGTGAATAATTGCAGTCCCCGCTCTGATCCCTGAGGCACTCCACTAGTCACTGATCAGCAACCAGAAAAACAATCATGTATTCGCACTCGTTGCTTCATGTTAGTTAACCAATCCTCTATCCATGTTAATACATTGCCCGTAATGCCACACCTTACGCAGCAGCCTTTTTGGCGTCACTATATTGAATGTCTTTTGGAAATCTCAGTACACCACACCTACTGGGTCCCTGCACTTGTAATGTCTTCATAGAATTCCAGTAGGTTAGTTACACGTGGCCTGCCTTTTATTAACCAACACTGTGTCTGCCCAACGGGACATTTTCTATCAAGATACATTGCCATTTATTCCTTGATTATAGATTGAAATATTTTCTCCTACAGATGTTCGGCTAACTGGTCTATAATTCCCCAAGTTTTGTCTATCTCCCTTTTTAAACAGTGCTGTCTGAACTCCTGTTTTCCAATTTGCTGGAACTGTATCAGAGTCCAGTGAAATCAGAAAAATTTCCACAAGTACATTTGCTATTTCTCTCATCACCTCTGTTAGTACCTTGGGATACATTCCATCAGGGCCAGGAGACTTATCTACCTTTGGCTCATGAGCGTGCCCAACACTCTCTCTCTCGGGAATGGTTGTTTCCAGGTACTAACTTACCTTCCTGCATTTGACAATTACTGACATGTTATTAGTGTCCTTCATTGTGTAGATCAACTAAATAACTCTTCAATTCCTCGTCCATTTCCTCATATCTCATTACTGCATCCCACTTCTCACCTTCTAAAGGACAATTGCTTACCCTAGCCATTCATTTCGTTTTGTATATTTATAGAATATTTTGCTGTCTGTCTCTATATTCTGAGTAGTTTACTCTCATAACCTATCTGATGTGTCCTGATCACTTTTTTGTTGCTTAATTTTGAAATTTAACGGTTTTGACATTATTTTGACATTTAAAGTTTTCCCAATCTTCTACTTTCCCACTGGTCTTTGCCATTATTTATACCATTTATTTTAATTTGATAGACTCCCTTATTTCCTGAGACATTCACGGCAGATTACCCTTTTCCTATAGTCCTTCCATTTCACCATTATATGCTGTTGCTGAGAACGTTGAAAAATTGTTTTGAAAGCCTTCCACTGTTCATCAACGGTTCCACCGTAAAGTCTTCACTTCCAGCCATCTTTAGCCAAGATCAAAGGGTTGTACAATTTATGCACATGAATTGAACACACCTAAGATGGCTCTTAAGTACTTAATCAGTTAGAATGGAAACGCGAGTTTGATTGATTAAAATGCAAATCACTGCCTGGAGATAACTTCAGGTACTATCGATGTAAATGAAGTAACACTTGCTGTCAGATAATATATTGTAAGCTTGAGGCCTTGTTTGGACTCTGTCTGTGTCTTGACCTGGAGTCAGACTGGTTTTATTTACAAAGTAGGAGTAGCGCGTGTGCGTATGTGTATGAGAGAGGGCGTGTCTGCGTGAAGGTGAGTGAGAGACACACATTCAGTATGTGAGAGAGAGTGAGGTGGATTGTGCGTGTGTGTGCGGGATGGAGAGAGACAGAAGGTCTGCGTTCATCCGTGTGTGTGACGGAGTGGGGTGCGTGTGTGGAAACTGAGAGAGGGGCAGTGTGATTGTGTGTGAGGGGCAGATAGGGAGAGTGTGCATTAGTGTATGTAACGGGGAGAGTGAGAGTGTGTACTTGTCCAGACTAAGACACAGACACTGATCACTTTCCCCACATACACTCACTCCGTGGTTTCAGAGCTTCCCCTCTCTGTAGCCTCTTCTCCATTTGTTGTTCATGTTACAGACCCAGATGCTGTAACTACAGTCCCCATGTTCCATTCAGAGTTGGGTCACCAAATCCTCAGGTTGTCCGGAATTTCTGAGGCAGCTCACAGCACAACCTCCAGCAAACCATCCCCAGCAGCTCCACTAACTTTTAAATAACAGGAGTCAGTCACAAGCCCCTCAGCTACAAGTTAGATGCCTGGTCCTTTACGATTATACTTAAGGGTATTCCTCGTTTTACTGACTTCACAATCAACTGAGAGAGACAAACAGAGGCATTCCGCGATCAGGCACATGCCAAGTTTCAAACACGTGAGTCAGAGCTGCTGGAACACCGCTGTCCATGGAGCACCACATGGGACACATCGGGAAGTGACCAACAGCCTGGCACACGCCATTTTAATGTTTTTGAAGTTCGCCATGCCAGCACTCGATACACGAGGGAGTCAAAAGCCAAGGCCAGGGAAAGATACAGAAAAAAACCCAAATAATTAATTAACTGATAACTTGGTGAAAATGTGGATAAGGAGATGGGGTGATTGGAATAACTGGATAAGTGAGACAACAGTGGGCCCAATCACAAAAATGCATACATTGAAGAAAGACATTGCCAGATTAGCTGGAATGGTCCATTGCCTCAAATTTTGAATCTGCTTCACAAATCAGCACAGACACCATAAACTGGGGTAAGGTGATGGCGAAGATTGAGAGGTAAGCAGACCGTGCTTGTGGACTACTCCATAAAGTGGACTATCTGCACAGCATGAAGAACATTGCAAACTTTGCCAGGATATTGCAACCCTCTACCACCACCCTCGGTCTCCTACCTTTGAACCAATTTTGTATCCAAATGGCTAGTTCTCCATGTATTTCATATGAACGAACCTTGTTAAACAGTTGACCATTCACAATGTTGTTCAACATCTTACTGATGTCCATATCGACAATGTACACCTCTCTACCTCAATTAATCTTCTTAGTCGCTTCTTTAAAATATTCTGTCAGGTCAGTGAGGCACAATATTGCTTGCTCAAAGCCATGTTGACTATCCCTGATCAGTCGTTTCCTTTCAAAATGCGTGAAAATCCAATGCCTTATAATCCTCTCCAACAACTTACCCACCACTGATGTCAGGTTCACTGGCTTTTCCTTATTACCCTTCTTCAATCCGTTAAGTAATGGCAGCACGTTAGCCAACCTCCAGTCTGCCAGCACTTTACCTGTGGCTAATGATGATAGCACGGGGCTCAGCAATCACTTCCCTAGCTTCCCACAGAGTATAGCGTACATCTAATAAAAGCCAAGACATTTTCCTTCCTTTGCATGTTTTAAGACCTCCAGCAGCTTCTCTGTAGTACAGACACTTTCCAAGATGTCACTACATACTTCCCAAGTTCCCTCGATTCCATATCCTCCTGCACAGTAAATACTGATACAAAATATTGGGTTCAGTACCTCCCCCATTTCCTGTGGTTCTGCACATGGGCAGCCTTGCTGATCTTTAAGGATGTCCTATTCTCCCCACAGATACACTTCGTTCTTGACGTATTTGTAGAATTCCTTTGGAATCTCCTTAACTCTATTTGCCAAAGCTATCACATGTCCCCTTTTTGTGCTCCTAATTTACCTCTTAAGTATACTCTTGTTGACTTCAGACTCTTCTAGTGATTCACTTTAAATCAGGAATTAAGAGGCTAATGATGACCATTCCGATGTAAGAAAAATCCATCTGGTTCACTGACACCTTTAAAGGAAACAAACTGCCATCCTTACCTGGTCTGGTCTACATGAGACTCCAGACACACAGCAATGTGGATTACTGTTAACTGTCCTCTGGGCAATTAGGGATGGGTAATAGATGCTTGCCTAGCCAGGGACGCCCTCATCCCATGAATGAATTAAGAAAACAAAACTTAATTCCTGCTGTCTATACCTGACATATCCTTCCCTTTTTTCCGTGACCAGAACCTCAACTTCTCCAATTCTCCACCATTGCTTACACCTACCAGCCTTACCCTTCACCCTAACAGGAACATACTGTCTCTGTACTCCTGATGTCTCATTTTTGAAGGCTTCCCCCTTCTCTACCAATATCTGCCCCAATCGACTTTGAAAATTCTTGATTAATATAAAAATTGTCTTTTCAACAATTTACAACGTTAAGTTTTAGACCTGGTTCATCCTTTTCCATCTCTATTTTGAAACTAATAGAATTATGATGGCTTGCCATCAAGTGCTCCCACACTGATACCAAAACCATCCCCTCCACACTGCCTTATTCCCAACGGTAAGGTGATGTTTAGCTCCTTCCCTGTGATGAAGAGCATTGGACAAACAGCTGCAGCGTTGTAACTGGGATTGGGGTCGGCAGAGTCTTCGACTCATTGGGTTGATTCTAACAACAATTTGTCTCAGTGACATTTTCATTGAGTGTGACAGAGGGATTGTCTGCACGAGGCTGAGCTAGTTTCTTGGAACTATCTTATCGAATGCACCTCATTAACTACCCACCCTAACCCATGGTGACCCTCTCATCATGGCTGGAGGTACTCACCATTTCCCGGGTGCTCCTGGATATTCCATAATCCCTGACATTGGTGCTACCTTTAAACGTCCAATGGGCACACGATTGAGCTTTCTCAGTTTGGAGCTGCCCTGCACGGTTTACCCCGAGAATGGGGGATAAGGGGCAATCACACCACAGTTTGTCGACAGGGGCACGGAGCTCCTGGTGGATGGGCTAGTACAGAAGAGGATTATTCTCTTCCCAGAGGCGGCCACATTACCAGACCCACCGAGCATAGTCTGAGCTCACCACCCAACTCAGTGCAGTATCTGCGGTCTGAGGAAATGCCCAGCAATACAGGACAAGCATCAATAACCTTCCCTGCTCTGTCAGGATAAGTATGACTGTGTTCTCTCTGCTCCCTCACAATCACTGTATATCTGTTATAGCACCGACACACGAACAAGGCTCATGCTCCACTACTCTCACTACTGCAAATAGCACCTTCCTTCTCTCTCTCTTTCCCCTCCATTATATCTCCCACACTAATAACACTGTTAGGATACAACACTATGGACTGACTCCCTCTGGACACATCACCATCTCACCTCCCTCCCCACCCACACCAGCACGAACAGCAGGTACTCCCACTCCCACCTTCACTCCCTCCCTCCATTTCTCGCATTCCAAGAGAAACAGCCTGGAATAGGATGGAAAGGGACAAGCTGGGTGGTGGAGTGCCCGATGCCCATCTCCCCACCATCACCACCCGTACCTGTGTGTCTGTATTTGACTCTGTGAGTATCTATAATTAAGTGCAGGTCTGACATCTCTGTGGTGCTGAAAATGAAACAATCTCTCCCTCAGCTGGCCTCCCCACCCTACTGCAGTGAGAGCGGCAGAGAGTGACAACCCTCAAGGATTCAGTCTGGGAGGGAGAGACAGTGAGAGAGCTCATAGCACGATGCAAACTGACAGCACCTTCAACACACACACACGCACCCACGTGCAGGCTCGCACACACAATGCTGGTACATGGTGGGCTGCAAATATACTTGGGCCTGTCAGAATGGAAATGCTCACCTCCAAGTGAACCATTTTGTCAGACGGTGACATGAATTGATTTCTCATTCTGTGAGTTGCAATCTTAAAACTTATTTGAGAAAGTATTGAAAAGTCCTGAAAAAGGCCCAGTAGTGTTGCTAATGACACAGGAACAACATTGCTCAGTATCGGACAAAACAGCTCTATGCTTCCAAAGATATTATTGGAAAATCAAACTGCCGTACAATTTGAGAGATTCACAGAAGATTTGTTATCTTCTGAGAGAGTAAAAACTCTGCCATTGATGCAGTGGTGTGGACAGTCCAGCAGAGGGTAGTATTGTATGAATCTAATCACCAAACTCAGAGGCGAGCACTGCTGCCTCACAGCGCCAGGCACCTGGGCTCGTGTCCACCCTCAGGCGGATTGTCTGTGTGAAGTTTCACATTCTCTCCGTGTCTGCGAGGGTTTCCACCAGATTCTCCTGTTTCCACCCACAGTCCAAAGATGTGGATGTTAGGTGAATTGGCCATGCCAAATTGTCCATAGTGCCCAGGGATGTGTAGGTTAGGGGCATTAGTCATGAGTAAACGTAGGAGAGTATTTCAACGGGTCTGGGTGGGTTATTCTTCGAAGGGTCAGTGTGGATGTATTGGGTCGAAGGACCTGCTTCCACACTGTAGGAATTCTATGAACTCTGCGAACAACAGGGACAGACAGAGAGAGAAGAGGGAGACTTTGATCCCAATTTCCATCTATTTACTTCAAAAACAACTCTACACAGAGATGCAGACAGAGGTACACACAAACTGAGATACTGACACTAACACACATAACACAGGCCCACAGAGATACGCACACAGATATGGACGTTTACACACAAACACACGAACATAACCCCACATACAATCACACAATGTCTTTAATACAGAGATATATACGTTTTAATTAATAAGTTATCAATGGTCAGTCGAAGAAGGCAGGAGAATGGGGTTGAGAAATATTTTAGCCGTGATCAAATGTCATGGCAGACAAGATGGGCTGAATGGCCAAATTCTGCTCCAAGGTTCATTGCTCATATGATCTTGCGGTGCCTGGAATTGTCTTTCCACGAGGTCAGTGGAGGCTGAATTTGGTAAGAATTTGATTTAGGAGAGTTAATGAGAATGTGGACAGGTTTGAGGGGCTGAATGGTCGATATATGTTCCTAATGGTCCACTCCTTATATATCAAAAGAGTTGTGATTCTTTTGAGGGGAACGCATTTTGAGAATAAGGACCTTCCAACTTCTGACTGAGACAGGGATGTTCCTTTCTCTTTAGGGTTGTATGATCTGTGATGTTCTCATGCCGAAGTAGCAAGGTTCAGTTCCATAGATCTTTGACGAACAAGAGAATCCATACTTATTAGGAACTGACAGGAAGGGGATGTTTAATCACAATCACATCAACAATGCACATTCTGAATGGTGCAGCAGGCCCGAGGGGCTGAATGTCCAGATGCTGTTCTCTCAACCACTCAATAATGTTACAGAGGTAAAGAAAGGTCCCATTCAGCCAGTCAACATCATTATAATGAGACAGGCGGAGATCATTCTGCCCTTGAAGGATTTACACAGTAATAGATTGAAGTCATTCAGCCCACTAAGTACATTACACAGTGTAGGATGAGGCCATCCAACCTTTCTAGCCTGGTGCCCAGCAACAGGGGAAACCTGGTAAACTATCAGGGAATAAACATTCGGGATAAATGTTTATATTCAGGTTGTAAAGTTGCAACTTGGTGAAATGCCTCAGGGATCAGTGTGACATTATCAACAATTTACAATTTACACCAATGACTTGGATGCGGCGACTGATTGGATTGGAACTCAATTAGTGCATTTTCCAAGATAATCATTTAACAGCATATGGAGACTCTGCAATGGAATACCGACAGGGGAAATTAGTGAGCAAAGCTTTGGCAGAAAACAGTATAACAAGGGCTAAGGGAAGGCAGTGCTCAGAACAGATAAAATAACAGTAACCGACTTAAATGGAGAGAACATCGCAGAACGCATTGGTATGGAGGGATGTGTGTGTCACGGTACATGAGCCATATAAACACAGTCAGCAGATTCCGCAAGTGATTAGAGAAGTGTATTGAATGATGCTGTTTCATGCAAACGCTATTGGGTATAATCATTGGGATGTTTTACTGCATCTGTACATGACAATGCTGAGACTACATCGAATGTATTGTATGTAGTAACGAACACTAAAATTGAAAGAAAAAAATATGCAATTGTTTTAGAAGCTTTTCACACATGCTTCACTTTACTCCTTGCTAGAATGAATGCCTGATAGAACCATAGTGTCATACAGCACGGAAACAGACCCTTCAGTCCAGCTCATTTGCACCGACCGGATATTCCAATCTGATGTAAAACCATTTGCCAACATTAACCCATAACTCTCTAAACCTTCTTATTCATTTACCCATCCATTGCCTCTTAAATGTTGTAATTGTACCAGCCGCTACCACTTTCGCTGCCAGCTCGTCCCATACATGCACTACCCTCTGTGTGAAAAAGTTACCACTCAGGTATCTTTTTAATTTTCCCCTCTCACTTTAAGTCTTTGCCCTCTGCTTTGGACTCCTCCAGCCTTGGAAAATAACCTTGGCTGATCCCGCATCCATGCCCCTCATGGACTCTACAAGGTCAGAGTACTTCAGGCCTGAGAATGAGAGCTGATCGTATTGTACCATATAAGACCCTGAGGAGAGTGTATTGGGGCGGAGCTGAGGATTAGAGAATAAAGCTAAGGATTTAATTTTAAAAAACAATATACTCATTTTAACACAGGTACTATGAAGACTTTAATATATTGTACAAAAATTATGCAGATACATCTAACTATACCTCCAAATTATAAATTACAAATTATTCCTAAATGGAGCAGGTAATGGGGATGGAGTAATTCAATCAGGAGAATGTTTACCCAGACCTTACCTAGTTCAGGTTGGTGTTTGGGTCACATTATTGCATGCTTCAGATCAGGGAGGGAGCAAATGCAACCTGTCGTAGAAGCAAACGGCCATTGCTCCATCTCTACTTGTACTTCTCTACAGTAACATATGAGAGCTGAAAACCATTCAGCCATCTTTAGAACTCTTTGTGGGTTCCTGTTGAGGATTCATTGGAATCTCTCCTCTGCCTGCAGCAAAGGGAATTCAGCCAAATCCAACTGTTCCAGGAGAAACCCCAGTGCTTGCAGCTTCTGTGAGGCAGAATCACTTCAGAGGCAGAATAACAATTGAAACTATCTCAATTTTGCAATTGTCATGAAATTAACTGTTATTTGGACAAAGCTCTTTCGAATTAATATTCTGCAGAGTTTCTTTATTTTCCCGTTTGCCTTCAGACGTGTGTGCGTGTGTGTGTGTGCATTCGTGTGTCTTTGTGTGCATATTTCTGTGTCTCAGAGTTACAGAAAAATAAATGTTGATGTAGGTATTGTCAATGATCAAACTCTATATCATTTATGTATCCATCGTATTTCGAGTAACTTTGCTTTGGTTTTAGATTTTTTACAAATTTAAGGAACCTGTCTGACTTGTTCCTAACACTGATCCTGACCCAGTCTGAGACAGATATCATTTACCATATCACAAACTTAGTTACACGGATAATTTGTCGTGACTTCTGGAGGAGTGGGACTAGAAAAAGAAGCAATGACTCTCTTACCTCGGTAGGAACAGGGATAAGGAAAAATTCTCAGAAGGCCATTTGAGTGGGAATTTCTCCTCCCCACAGGTTTGTGGTAGATCTGTGTTTGCATTTATTCAAAGGTGTGTTAGTTAAATATTTGACAGGAAAGTGATTCAAGTATAATGAACTGCAGATAGGAACGTGCAGCTGAGACCACAATCTGATCAGCCACAAACTTAGTGCTTGGTGGGGCAGGGCCCCATTCCTGTATCTCAGTCCTATTTCGCCCCATTCCATTCAGCCCCACAATCTGCTACACAAGAGCAGTTGGAGACTACTTGCTCCTACTACCTTGTGCACAGAAACCGAGGAGACCATTCAGCCCCTGAATACAGTCAAACATGATTTGTTGTGGATTGGAGAACGTTCTTGGGAAAAAAAGAGTTGGTGTTACTGTGAAACAGTTCCATCCTCACTCCTTACAGAAGATCCCCCCTCTCCATTTATTTGTCATGTTGTTGATCCAGATTCACGGTGAATAATGACCCCTTACGCTACCCAGATATTGCTCACAAAATCCTCTGGTCTCTTTGACTACAGCATTCCTTCACATGACAGCCAGGAATATAACAACGATGAACTTTCCAATAAGAGAATTCAAGAACATGAGAAGCAGGATCGGTCATTCAGCCCCTACTGCCTGCCTTTCCATTCAATAAGATCATGGCTGATCTGCTCTATGCCCCAACTCCTGGAGTGCCTGCCGTGTCAAACATCCATCCATCCCTGTCTTACCACTATCTCAATGATCTATCTCCCCAAATTCTCTGGTATAGAGAAGTCCCGATGGTCACACCCCTATGTGAGAGGGAAACACACCGCACACATACAACCGTGACCTATTGACATGAACAAAATATATAAAAAACAGGTAATAGTGACTGGCCCTGACAACAAGGAAGTGTTTACCTGAGGATGGTATGAAGGAACCTGAAGAAAATGGAATTTAATGGAAATCAAGGGTAACCTCCCCACAGGTTGGAGTGATTCAGCACAAACAAGATGTTTGTGGTTTTTCGACATATATCACCTCAGTCTCGGGACATCTCTGCTAGAGATCCACAGCACAAGCATCCTCATTTGCGCCTCGGTGTCTTTCCCCCCATCAGAATCTCAGAAGTGGAGGTGGTGACTGAAAATCATGTAATGTTCAGAACAATGTGCCCCGCTCAGCTCCTGAAGCAGTCTGTGTCCATGTGGAGGAATACCCGGACAGCATTCAGGCTTGTGCTGTTGAAGTGTCAGTAACATTCATGTAACAGTCCTGCTGGACACTGTGTGTTACCAGAGTAAAGAGAGGTGCTCGTTCAGCACCTCAAGCTAACTTAACAGGAATATGAGGAGGTCATTCCGCCCATCAATGCTATTGGATAAGAATAGGGATAGCCCATTCAATCCTTCCTGACTATTACACAGGAAGGTAAGGAGTCCAGTCAAACACATTGAGCTGCTAAACAGGAACCACGGGTTGCCCAGTCAGGTTCTTCAGCGTATCCCATGACATCAGGAGGTGGCCATTCAGCCGCTCAAGCCCCTTGTACAGAAATAGGATGATGTTATCTACAAACAAACATGACAAACGAATGAAACAGACCCTGCATGGATAGACTGCTCCATGTCGTTCCTTCTGGCTCCATTGCTAATGGTCCACAATGTATACATTAATACGGTTTGTTGATGGTGAGGAGAGAGGACATCTCCGAGAAGGCAGACCGGTATTCTCTATGGAGGTCAGAAACTGTTCGGAATGGCTAACATTTTCAGGAGTTAGGCATTGCAACTGCTGACAGATTTGTGAACAATGTGTCTTTCAGTGCAGGGTCACACACCAACTGCACATTGAGGCAATGAAAGTTCATTCAGAGCCTGAAGCTCTCTCCAAACCAACATAGGAGCTTCACAGAGTTACATAAACTACCAAGAAGCACGTGTCATGGGCAAAATGTAATTTCTTATGGCACCAATGTCTTTCTCTGGACATAATGTGTGTTCGTCCATAATCTTCAAGTTTCAATACAATCAACTCTTCTGCTCTCACCGTGCTACCAACTAAACATCCATTTCGTTCACACTCGCTTTATATTACCATCATCCCAGAGATTAATCTGATAAAAAAGCTTTGCACTTCCTCTGTGACAAGTTGATCATTGATTTATTAAGGTCAGAAAGTCTGTCCACAATAGCGCAAATACTGCCTCAACAGCATTCCACAACTCCTACACATGATTCATTTTGTAATGAAGGCTGACATTTCATTTCCTGTTCTGATTAATGGATGCCCTGCATGAATTCTATTCGTGACTTGTGGCCAAGGACATTCCGATCCTTTGTGCCAAAAGCACTTCGCAGACTTTCACCTTTAAATAAATCCAGCATGAAAAGAACTGTATCTGTAGTTCACATTCAAATCAGTTCTTTGTGTTACAAACAGCGATGCTCCAAGCACTGATGCATGTGATACCCAATCAGTTGTGACCTTCTGTCCAAAGGAAGACCCTAGTCTCTGTGTTCTCTCTATCATCCAATTCTCAATCCATGCAGGATACCTTCCCCTTACCCGAGAACTGTAACTTTCTTCTCTCACCTGTGTGCAACCATGTCAACCTTCTTCTGAAAATACAAATACACCGTTCACACTAGTTCTCACTCGTCGATGTCACAGACAACATCGTCCATAAACTCCAGTATGTTTTTCAAAGGTAGTTTTTCTGTCCTGAATCTCGTTGACACTACTCAATCATATTATTGTTCTCCAATGATCTATTTATGATTAAATACAAAAAATGCTCATAGTTATCTCACTAACGACATAAACCTATCTCCCAGTTGGTTTTCTGTTTTCACTCTCCGTCCTGTTGTAAATATGTGCGGTCACAATAGCTGCTTTCCAGCCTGCAGGATCCATTACACATCATAAAGAGTTTTGATCTCTTTCATATAATTACGGAAAAGGCAGGAAAGAAGGCCCATCGTGTCTGCACCAGGTCCGAAGAGTTATCCAGCAAGCTCAATTCTCCAACCCTATCTCTGTAGCCCTCTAAATTCATCACTGACCTGTTCCAGCACCTTACCAACCTTCAACACAATGAGTTTTTCCAGTACTTCAACTTTACTAACTCTAAATTTCTTAATTTCCTCACTTTTGCCAGTAACCATGTTCTCTAATATTTCCGAAAAAGATTTTCTGGATGCTGCTTCTGTTTAGACAGAACCAATGTATTCACCTGACTGGACAGAGGTGGCCACTGTCACCTTGTGAATATGTGAGATGATGGGACTCTGGCATAATGGATATGTCCCCTACTCCTGCCTAGCAAGGTCCAGAATCAAAATGGTTGATGGACATTTTGAATATAGTCCTCTCCCTGGTGTGAGACTGCACAGCTTTGTGACCTCCCCATTGTTGAAATAAACTGGATTCACTCTTTGGACCTGGGAAAGGTATACCATTGGGAAGTATTTGTGGAAATCTCAGAAAGGATAATGCAGTGCTCAACTCCTCCCTATGCAGTTTCAGCAGACTCAGATACACTATAAAATCTATCCTCATACCTTGCACAGAGTAGGAACACCAGGCCCTCTGGTCTCCCTGAATGAATGCAGCAGCTAACAACGCAAATCCAAGAAAACCATCCAGAGAAACTACACTGACTTTCCAATGTCAGGAGCAAGTCAATACTTATATATATGGCACCGTGTTGAAAATGCCAACATCTCCTCTGTTTGTATTCCTGGCTGATAAACTGTTACATTTCTGTGCCGTCCCTGAAATATGAATAGTTCTGCTCTCGTGGAAATAGTTGACAATGTAACTGCACAATTATCTGTATGTCAGTCACGGTAATAGCAACACTGCTATTGATGGTGGAGATGCTGGGGGAGGTGATGGTCTAGTGGTATTTTCTCTAGACTGTAAATTCGGAGATTTCCACAAATATTTCCCAATGGTATACCTTTCCGAGGTAATGACCCAAACCCGGACTTCAATCCCGTCACATCAGACGCTGGAATTTGAATTCAATAAAATATTTGGAATTAACAATCTAATGAAATATTGATGGGTGCCAAAACCAGGAACATCTGGCTCACTGGTCTCCTTCAGGGAAGGAAATCTGATTTCTTCAATGGTCTGGCCTGCATGTGATTCTAGGCTGTCAGCAGTGGTAGTCGCTCAAATGGCCTTTGAAATTGTCAAATCAGACATTCAGTTATAACACTACAAGGTCTCAAAGAAGTGTAACCAGACAGACTGAACCACTGCCAGTCTACAGCACGTCGATGTGCAGTGGTTCAGAGAAGCAGTTCCCCAGCACCTTCTCAAAAGCAACTCGGAAAGTGAAATAAATGCTGGCCCAGCCAACAACACCCATGTCCCATTAATGAAGAAAAGAAGATGACCACACTCAGGATGGGGTGATAGAGGGGACATAACCCACTTGAAACAGGGACTTGGATATATACCTACATGGGCATGATACTCAGGAATATGGGAAAAAGTGAAAGAAAAATGAAAATGATCTCCCAATTTATTTCCCTACCAGCTGATTATCCACAGTCCCTTTGTTTATTTTTTCAATGTCTCTATTTCTCCATATATTCAACTCAATCCACCAACACACATTGCACAATTTCCCAGATGCTTCCACATCTGATGCATGGTGAGTCGACTCAAAATGCTAACTCTCGACAGAGGCTACCAAACCTGCTCGGTTTCCCCAGCATTCTGTTTTTTGTTATGTTTCTTTGTTTGATTTAACCTTTACTTTTGTTATTTTATGGGACATTGATCAATCAAGTCCGCATTGACCCTGTGCAGAGCATTGCACCCAGACCCACCTCATACCCCTTTCCTGCATTTCCCATGGCTAACCCGACTCCTACCCTGTCCCTGCGTCTCCCATAGCCAACACACCTCGCTGCATATGATGGGTAATTTAGCATGGTCAATCTACTGAACTTGTGTGCACTGTGGGAGGAAACTGAACCTGACAGACATGTAGAAAATAGAACATAGAACAGTACAGCACAGAACAGGCCCTTCAGCCCACGATGTTGTGCCGACCACTGATCCTCATGTATGCACCCTCAACCTTCTGTGAACATATGCATTCCAATAGTCTCTTAAATGTCCCCAATGACCTTGCTTCTACACCTACTGTTGGCAACGCATTCCATGCTCTCACAACTCTGTATAAAGAACCCACCTCTGACATCCCCTCTATACTTTCCTCCAACCAGCTTAAAACAATGGCCCCTCGTGTTAGTCATTTCTGCCCTAGCAAATGGTCCCGGGCTATCGACTCTATCAATGCCTCTCATTATTTTGTATACCTCAATTAGGTCCCCTCTCCTCCTCCTTTTCTCCAATGAAAAAAGTCCGAGCTCAGTCAACCTCTCTTCATAAGATAAGCCCTCCAGTCCAGGCAGCATCCTGGTAAACCTCCTTTGAACCCTCTCCAAAGCATCCACATCTTTCCTATAATAGGGCGACCAGAACTGGGCACAGTATTCCAACTGCGGTCCAATCAAATTTTTATAGAGCTGCACCAAGATCTCATGACTCTTAAACTCAATCCCCCTGTTAATGAAAGCCAAAACACCATATGCTTTCTTAACAACCCTGTCCATTTGTGGCCATTTTAAGGGATCTATGTACCTGCACACCCAAGATCCCTCTGTTCCTCCACACTGCCAAGAATCCTATCCTTAATCCTGTGCTCAGCTTTCAAATTCGACCTTCCAAAATGCATTACCTCGCATTTATCCAGGTTGAAGTCCATTTGCCACCTCTCAGCCCATCTCTGCATCCTGTCAATGTCCTGCAGCAGCCTACAACAGCCTCTATACTGTCAATGACACCCCCAAACTTCGTGTCATCTGCAAGCTTGCTGACCCATCATTCAATCCCCTCATCCAAGTCATTAATAAAAATTATAAACAGTAGAGGCCCAAGGACAGAGCTTTGTGGAACACCACTCACTACAGACTTCCAGGCAGAATATGTTCCTTCTACTACCATTCGCTGTTTTCTGTTGGCCGGCCAATTCTGTATCCAGACAGCTAAGTTCCCCTGTATCCCATTCCTCCTGACCTTCTGAACGAGTCTGCTATGGGGAACCTTATCAAATGCCATGCTGAAGTCCACATACACCACATCCACAGCTCGACCCTCATCAACTTTTCTAGTCACATTCTCAATGAACTCGATAAGGTATGTGAGGCATGACCTGCCCCTCACAAATCCGTGTTGACTGCATTTAAACAAGCCATACTCTTCCAGATGGTCATAAATCCTATCCTTCAGAATCCTTTCTAACACATTGCAGACATCAGATGTGAGACTTACTGGTCTGTAATTGCCGGGAATTTCCCTATTTCCTTTCGTGAAGAGAGGAATTACATTTGCCTCTCTCCAGTCCTCAGGTACGACTCCAGTGGAGAGCGAGGATGAAAAGGTATTCGCAAGTGGCGAAGCAATTGCATTTCTCATTTCCCAAAGCAGCCGAGGACAAATCTGGTCTGGGCCTGGCGACTTGTCAATCTTAATGTTCGACAAAATTTTCAGCACATCAGCTTCCTCTATCTCTATGCACACCTGCTCTTCAAAGGTTTCATTCACTACAAAGTTTGTTTCTTTCATAAAGACAGAAGCAAAAAATCTCATTTAGGGCTTCCCCTACCTCCTCAGACTCCACACACAAGTTCCCTATGCTATCCCATATCGGCCCTACTCTTTCTTTGACCATTCTTTTATTCCTCACATAAGTGTAAAATGCCTTTGTGTTCTCCCTAATCCGATCTGCCAAGCCTTTCTCGTGCCTCCTCCTGGCTCTCCTCAGATCATTTTTGAGTTCCTTCCTTGCCTGCCTGTAATCCTCTCGAGCCGAGCTTGACCCTAGCGCCTCCTCCTTATGTAAGCTACCTTTTTCCTTTTGACGAGAATCTCAACCGCTCTCGTCATCCAAGGTTGCTTTTTCTTACCCCGTCTTGCCTGTCTCAGAGGAACATGTTTATTCATCACTTGCAACAACTGTTCCTTAGACAGTCTCCACATGTCTATAGTGCCTTTACCATGGAACAATTACTCCCAGTCCATCCTTCCTAACTCATGGCTAATCGCATCATTCTTTCCTCTTTCCCAATTAAATATCCTCCCATTTTGCCTAATCTTCTCCTTCTCCATAGCTATGTAGAATGTGAGGCAGTTGTGCTCACTGTCACCAAAATGCTCTCCCACCACAAGATCTGATACCTGCCCCAGCTCGCTTCCGAGCACCAAGTCTAGAATGGCCTCTCTCCTCGTTGGCCTGTCAACGTACTGAGTTAGGAAACCCTCCTGAACACACCTTACAAAAACAACTCCATTCAAATCTTCTTTTCGAAGGAGGTTCCAATCAATATTGGGAAAGTTAAAGTCACCCATTACAACAACCCTACTACATTCACACTTTTCCAAAATCTGCAGATCTATGCTTTCTTCAATCTCCCTGTTGATATTGGGGGGCCTGTAGTAAACCCCTAACGAGGTGAGTGCTCCTTTGCTGTTCCTAATTTCCTCCCATACTGACTTGGGTAGGCAGATCTTTCTCGACAATGGAAGCTTCTGTAGCTGTGATACCCTCTCTGTTTAGTAGTGCTACACCCCCTCCTCTTCCCCCCCCCCCACATTCTTTATAAATGCTCTAAACCCTGGAACATCCAGCAACCATTCCTGCCCCTGAGAAACCCATGACTCTGTTATGGCCACAACATCATATCATCAGGTACTGATCCATGCTCTAAGTTCATCACTTTTATTCTTGATACTCCTTGCGTTAAAGCAAACACACTTTAACTGATCCCTTCGTTCCTTCCCAGGAAAATCCTTCCCACTAGCTGGTCTACCTCTTGCTATTTCCTCACCTGCATCAACTCTCACCTCCGGTATACAGCTCAGGTTCCCACCCCCCTGCCATACTAGTTTAAACCCATGTGAATAAGAACGTGAAAGGTATGAGCAGAGTGAACAGACAGCAGCTTGTTCCCCTTTGTCAAAGGGATAAAAATAAGGGAGAACACGTTCAAATTAAAAGATAAGGCACTAAGAGAGGATTGGTTGAATCTGTTTTGAACCCAGATTGTCTGAGGGGGTAGATAAGGAAAGAAACCTCACAAACTTTATAAAGCACTTGTATCAGCACTGGATGATGTAGACACGATGGGCCTTGTCTTTATAACATGATTCCATGTGGTAGCAGCCATGAAAGCTCTGATATATTCTGAAGCAGCAGCCAATTGGACTTGTTGGTTTGTTCCATTGAACTGTGCTCAGTAAATGGCGAGATTATAAACCAGCATCATCCCATGGAGTATCAGGACTTACTCAACCTAGGACAAGCCAGTCATCTCGGAGAACATCTAGGATTACACACATGCTCAGTGAAGAGTCATTAAACGACAGCACCAACATTAGTCCAACTGCTTGACACCATTATTTTAAGGACACCAATGACATAGAAAGAGACTTCCTTTCATTATTATATAGACTTATCGTGTAAGGTTGCTATTTCTCTGAAGAATAGTAAATTCCTTCTCATATATTCATATTGATAAAGAGTCCGTTTTCCTGCGAGCTGTTCATCACAGCAAGAGAGCTTGTGTAACACTCCATCCACCACCAGTAATATTTACTCCCAGCTAAACCAGCACATGAGATGCACTGCTGGTACTCCATCCCACCAGCCACTTGGGTGGACCAACACCAACTGGACTGGAACTTCTCAGGGACAAATTATTGCTGGTCTAACTCCATGAAAATCCCAAATGAACGAAGAAGACAATCCGATTTTCTAATAATTATTAAACAATGAGGACATTTTGTTGATCTGATGAATTGGTCGTGGCCTTTGAAGTTGTATGATCTATTTCCGTGAAAGCATTTCGTGCATGTATTGAAAGAACAAAAAATCTCAGGTCACAGATACACGGTAACGCAGCATTTAAACACAAACTGCCAGGGAATAGTAGGGTATAGATCTTCAGGTAACTGGGAATAATGTAGTTTGGTGTTTTCTGGCTGGCATAGTTGTACTGGGCTGAAAGGCCTGTTTGCATGCTGTATGACTCTATCACTTTAATTGTTGGAAACAGAGAATCTAGTCTCACTATTTCCATAGCTTGTAAGTATCAAGTAATGAGGAATCCAATCTCGAAGGGCACATAGGATATGCAGTTATATCATTATCCCTTCAATATCAAATTGTTCAGAACCCTTTTCTCTCTTTGTAACATATCTGTTAGTGTTTCTGCAGCACAAGAATCCTTGGAGTTTATCACCATATTCTGAATAGAAATTAAACACAGCAACAGAAAGCTGGCCTTGGTAATGAAACGCACCTCACAAGAACAACTGAAAGGAATCTGACGTCTTAAAGTTATCCATTCGACCCAATCTGATTTTTAAAGCAGTTTCAAGGCAGGCTTTCGCTTTGTCCTATGCTCCTGACCTCTCTACAACATCATGAATCTTTCCTGAGTGCTTTTCCCGTGCTCTTTAAAAGTCACATTTGGAAAGCTGTGCTCAATTATCTGAAAGGAGAGTTTTCATGTTCATAACAATTGTGTCAGAAGTTTTCAGTATTTAAAGACAACAGAAATGCAGAAACTAGCATCATGAGTAAGGAATCAAAACAGCTCCATCATGCGATAAGATCGTGGATGATCTGACTGTGGTCTCAATCAGACATTCCTCCTTTGCTCTTAAAACATTAGTGCATCATTCTTCATCAAGAATCTGCCTGCCTTTGCCTAAGGAATAGTCAATGTCTTATTCTCCATCGGTCTCTCGGAAGGGAGTTCCACAAAGGCACAATACTTTGAGATGATTACACCAAATCACCATCTTCTTCACTGAGATATTCTTCAGCTTTACAACCCATCCACTCATGGCAATCTCTGACACAAGCTGAAACATTGTTTCAGAATTCAACTTGAAAAGACTACTTGGAATATTCTGGGGTTAAACAAGATCACATATTGTTCGCCTAAACTCCAGCAGATCCAGGGCCAGTCAGTTCAAGATGTCCCCCATAAATAAACACTCCTCCCAGGAGTCAGCTGAGTGAACCTTCTCTGGTTTGCATTTCCTATCATTGTGGCCATCACTCTCTTGTGGTTACATCACAACATTATAAATCTGCACAAAATTGTCCCCACTTTTTAATGTATTCTGTTTCAGAATGTTTCAAAGTCTATTTTACCTCAATAAAAAATTGATATACACGGAAAGTTTTTATTTTGTAATCGAGGTGCCCGGTTCCTTTGTGCCTCAAGCCAATCTCTCCACTGAAATAATACCCGACTTTCCATTCAACCCGCAAATATCTTTCAGCATAGACACATTTTTCCTACTATGTTCCATACACCAATATTTGCCTGTTCACTTGGCCCACCTTAATCTTCTTATAGACTCATATCCTCTTCATATCTTCCTTCTCTAACAGTTTCAAAAGTTTGTATTCTTCCCTAATGCAAACAGAATACTTGGCCAAAGAAACACACTGTGGCGACATTTCAAAGTAATTGACAATGAAATATTTTTACACCATGTCTAAGCTATAAATTTGATGCAAAGCTGAAGTGTTTTGCAGTCCCATCACTCAGTTCCCAATACTCAAAGTAGGATCAGTTGGTGTGGAATGTGTGTGGGTAGATTTGAGGAACCGCAAAGGTGGAAAACCATTGTTGGAGTAATGTATAGGCCATTTAATCGTAGTCAGGAGCTGGGGCGCATGATAGACCAGGAGATAGAAAAGATATGAAGGAGAGGCAAAGTTACAGTGATTGGGGGACTGGGAAAATTAGTGGCAGTAATTTGCAAGGAAAGGAATTTGTGGAATGTCTACAAGATGGCTTTTTGGAGCAGCTTATCGTGCAGGCAACAAGGGAACGGGCAATACTAGATTTAGTGTTGTGCAGTGAGGCAGACTTGATAAAGAAGCTTAAGCTTAAGTATAAGAGAAAGCAGATAACATGGCAAATAGCAGTGGGAAACCAGAGGACTAGGAAGCTTGATTGAGATCGACTCCCGCCTGGACTGGGTCTCTTCAATGGACGCAGCAACTTCTCTCGGAGTTTAACAAGCTCCAAGATCAGGCTCACCCCTGCAGGTGAGTCCCCCAGGACAGCCGCAGACATCTGTCTTGCTACAGGGTGGGGGGAGGGGTCCCTCTCTGTTGTGAACTGCGAGAACCTTTGCCTTTGGACATTTTAAAAAGCATCAAACTGCTAAACGGCAAAGCTGCAGGGCGAAAACTATTTAACAGGTGAGGTGAGAATGGGTACCCCACTTTACCTGGGTCTTGGGCAGAGCTCTGTCGACTCAGACCTGCTGGGTCGCCGTCATCTTGGATCTCCCTGATACCTTGCTAAAAAGGGAATAAGGCAAAAGGCAGAAAATTACAAACTGATCAAACTAACCTCGATCGTGGGTAACTTCCTGGAATCCACTGTGTAGGATGAGATTTGTGAATAATTAAGTAGGGCGAAGTCAGTATGGTTTCATCAAGGGGAGCTCATGCTAATGAATCTGTTAGAACACTTGGAGGATGTAACAAGCAGGTTAGATCAAGGAGAGCTAATGGATACTATGTGTCTGGACTTCAAGAAGGACGTTAACAAGGTGCTTCACAGGAGGCCTGGAGTAAGGGCCCATGGTATCAGAGATAAGGTACTAGTCTGTACAGAAGCTTGGCTGTCTGGCAGAAGATAGAGAGTGGGAATAAACGGCTCCTTCTCAGGATAGCAGTCAATGACAACTGGTGTTTCGTAACTTTTTACTTTGTACGTTAACAATCGAGATGAAAGAAAAGAGGGCAATCCAGCGAGGTTTTTAGATGATGCAAAGGTAGATAGAGGGACAGGTATCATTGAGATGGGAGGGAGGCTGGACATGGTAGGAGAGTTGGCAAAGACGTGGCAGATGGAGTACACTTGGGAAAGTGCGAGGTTATGCACTTTAGTAGGAAGAGGAGAGGCATGGACTATTTTATAGCTGGGGAAAAAATTCAGAAGTCTGAAGTGCAAAGTGTTGCGAGTTCCAATCAGGATTATCTCAAGGTAAATGTGCAGGTTGTGTCAGTAGCTAGGAAGGTGCTGTATCTGCCACACAGTGTGTTTGAAATCTTACATTCAGCAAAAGAACTGAGTAAACTCTTATAAACAATGATATTTGTTTATTGAATGCAATTATAATTAGAACAATAAAACGTATTATAACGTAATGAAAAACACTCCAATCTATCTTATGGGTTAACTTAAGCTTGGATGATCACATACCATCCCACCAGAAGTTGACCGGATTCCACGTGGTGAAGTCTTCGTTTTCTTCTGATTGACTTGTAGGTGTCTTCTCTTTCAGTGGTTATTCTCGAGTTACCACTCTCTGAGGGGTTTTATGGTGATTCATATCCTTCCAAGTCTTCACGCCTTTTTGGAGGGTGTGGAGGATCTGCCAATGAAATGATCAGGTCCATTTACCCTGATCAATCAGATCCAACCTGGGGTTGTCACATTGATGGCCCAAAGGGCGAATTTCCATTGTCCCATTCAGGTCCAACTTCAGGTTCGTATTACATGGTCTGGAGCTGTCAGGTTTGTTTGCAAACCATCTCTGGGTAGCTGCAGCCTGTCTGGATTCTGCAGCATGTGGAAGAATTTGGTCAAGGATGGGTTCTACTTCCCAGCATGCTTTAATCATTGTTCATTTTTGTAACTCCAAAGTAAATTTATTATCGTCCATTGTAAGATTATTATTTCAGGTGGTCAATCTGGTCAGAAAGGCAAATACAGTGATGACATTTCTTTTGAGATGACAGTGGTTAGCACTGCTGCCTCACAGTGTCAGAGACCTGGGTTCAATTCCTGCCTCAGGCGACTGACTGTGTGGAGTTTGCACATTCTCCCCGTGTCTGCGTGGGTTTCCTCCGGGTGCTCCGGTTTCCTCCCACAGTCCAAAGATGTGCAGGTCAGGTGAATTGGCCATGCTAAATTGCCCGTAGTGTTAGGTAAGGGGTAGATGTATGGGTATGGGTGGGTTGCGCTTCAGCAGATCGGTGTGGACTTGTTGGGCCGAAGGGCCTGTTTCCACACTGTAAGTAATCTAATCTAATCTAATCTAGTTGAATGGATGGATTTCCGCGGCTATATAAGACTCTGGTCAGACCACATTTGGTGTATTATGCACAGTTTTGGGCCACATAACTCATAAAAGATGTAGCAACCCGGAGCCTGTCCAGAGGAGCTTCATAAGAATGGTCCTAGGAATAAAAAACTTAACATATGAGGTCTCTGGGTCTATACTCGCTGGAGTGTATAAGGGTGAAGGGGGCTCTAATAGAAGCATACAGAATACTGGTTGCCTGGTCAGAGTAGATGTTGGGAAGATGCTTCCACTGTTCGGAGAGAAAGCACTCAAGGATATAGCCTGAGGGTCAAGAGAAAATCTTTAGGACGGAGATAAGGAGAAATGTCTTCAGTCTGAGAGTGGTGAGTCTATGGTAAGGATGGCAGTTTCCTTCCCTAAAGGACATCAGTGAACCAGGTATGTTTTTCTTGGCAATCGATTCATAACCACTATCAGTCTCTTAATTCCAGATTTGAATTCAAGCTCCGCCACTTGCTGTGGCAGGATTTGGACCCAGGTCACCAGATCATTATCTGGGTTTATCACATAAGAATTCAATTATAACACCACGAGGCCACTGACTTGCCCAATCCTCCACAGTGTGACTAACGTGTGAAGTATGAAATGCGCTGGGAGTTGTCTTCATATTATCCTTGACTTCCTCATCAAGATATGGATGATTTTTTTTTCCATAATACAATTCCTCTTTGGTCTTTAGTATCTTCCTAATTGTTTGCCAAATTTCTTCAGCTGTCCTGCCTTTGACTGTTCTTTTCATCCCCCAGACCACCACAGCCAAATCCCTCCTTCGGTCTGTATAATTATCATTGCCTAACACTAAAACTCACATGTATGACTCAGTCTTCACTCTTTCAATCTGAATGTGAAACTCCAGCATGTTGTGGGTATTCCTTCCAAGGCAAAGCTCATCCACCAATCCTTTCTTGTTACATATTATCAACTCTAAATTAGATTAGATGCCACATATTTTGGAAACAGGCCCTTTGGCCCAACAAGTCCACACCAACCCTCCGAAAAGTAACCCACCCAGACCCCTCTGAGTTACATACCTCACTCTATGGGCAATTTAGCATGGCCAATTCACCTGGCCTGCACATCTTCAGACTGTGGGAGGAAACCCATGCAGACAGGGGGAAAATGTGCAAACTACACGCAGACAGTCCCCCGAGGCTGGAATCGAACCTGGGTGCCTGTTGCTGTGCTAACCACTGAGCCCCATTCTCCGGTTGTTTCCATGATGGCCTGCTATCAGAAATAATCTCTCATACACTCTCTGAATCTTTATTCAAAGATATCACTGTCAAGTTGATTAATTGAGCCAATCTGCATGTTCTAGCCACCCATAGTTACTGTTGTGCCCTTGTTACACCCCCTCATTCTTTTCTACCTCAGAAGTACTTTGGGGGGAATAGTGGCTGAAAATTACTCTTCCCAAGAGGTTTCTTCTCTTGCATTTATTTGCACTGAGACGAATTTCAAATTATTTTTCACACAAAACACTTTGGAAAGATCTGAGTTCCCACTCGCACGAACAAATGTTTATTTTCTTTTCACTAGCCACATTTCCCTGTAAATATCGAGGATTTAAAAGGGCTAAAAGTGGTCATGAGATAGCTTTAGTAAACAGGGTTGAGGAAAATCCCGAAGACTTATTTCCATATATAAGGAGCAAGAGGGTGAAATGTTTGGCCCACACAAGGACAAAGGAAGAAAGTTATGCATGGAGTCAGAGACAATGGGTGAGATTCTTAGGAAGTACTTTGCATCTGTATTCACCAAGGAGAGGGACATGACGGATGTTGAGGTTAGGGATAGATCTCTGAGTACTCTGGGTCAAGTCGACATAAAAAGGAAGGATGTTTTGGATACTCTGAAAGGTATTAAGGTAGACAAGCCCCCAAGTCTGGATGGGATTAATCACAGGTTACTGAGGGATGTGAGTGTGGAAATAACTGGGGCTTTAACATTTATCTTTGCAGGATGATTGAACATGGGTGAGGTCCCGGAGGACTGGCGAATTTCTAATATTGTCCCCTTGTTTAACAAGGATAGCGGGGATAATCCAGGTAATTGTAGACCGGCAGGCCTGATATCATTGGTAGGGAAGCTGCTGCAGAAGATAGTGAGGGACTTGAGTAAGGCGTTTTATTAGGTTCCCCATGGTCGGATGATGGAGAAGGTGAAGTCGCATGGGGTCCAGAGTGTCCTATCTAGATGCATAGAGAACTGGCTGGCCAACAGGAGACAGAGAGGAGTAATGTCTCAAAATGGAGAGCTATGACCAGTGGTGTGCAACAGCGATCCGTCCTGGGACCACTGTTGTTTGTGATATATATCAATGATTTGGAAGAAGGTTGCCTGATTGCCAAGTTTGCAGATGACACCAAGACTGTTGGAGTAGCAGATAGTGAAGGAACTGTCAGAGAATACAGCAGAATATAGATAGATTGGAGAGCTGGGTACAGAAATAGCAGATGGAGTTCAATCTGTGCAAATGCAAGGTCATGCATTTTGAAAGATCCAGTTCAAGAGTGAACAACACAGTAAACGGAAAACTCCTGGGGAAAATTGACTTACAGCGAGATCTGGGTGTTCGGGTCCATTGTTTCCTGAAGATGCCAACACAGGTCAGCAAAGTGGTCAAGGTGGCATATGGTATGCTTTCCTTCATTGGATCAGGTGTTGAGTACAAGTGCTGGCAGGTCATGTTACATTCGCATAGGAGTTTGGTTTGGCAACATTTGGAATGCTGTATATAGATTTAGATTTAGATTACTTACAGTGTGGAAACAGGCCCTTCAGCCCAACAAGTCCACACCGATCTGCTGAAGCACAATCAACCCATACCCCTACATTTGCCCCTTACCTAACACTACTGGCAGTTTAGCATGGCCAATTCACCTGACCTGCACATTTTTGGAATGTGGGAGGAAACCGGAGCACCCGGAGGAAACCCATGCAGACACGGGGAGAATGTGCAAACTCCACACAGTCAGTCGCCTGAGGCGGGAATTGAACACAGGTCTCTGGCGCTGTGAGGCAGCAGTGCTACCCACTGTGCCACCGTGTCACCTACAAAGATGAAGAAAGAAAGATTGAGTAGATTACGACTATTTTCATTACAAAGTCGAAGGTTGAGGTCCACAAAATCAAGACAGATATATACAGGATGGATAGGAAGAAGTTTTTTTCCCCAGATTGTGGAACTCAATTACTCGGGGTCATGAGTTCAAAGTGAGAGGGAAAGGTTTAGTGCAGATATATGTGGGAAGAACTTTACTCATAGGGTGGTGGCAGCCTGGAACGTGTGGCCATCTGAGGTGGTAGGGGCAGGAGCAATAGTGTTATCTAAGATGTATTTAGACAGAAACATGAATGGGGAGGGAGCAAAGGGATACAGACCATTAGAAAATAGGTGCAGGTTTAGAAAATATGAGGAACTGGATCAGCACAGGCTAGGAGGGCCGAAGGGTCTGTTCCTGTGTCGGAATGTTCTTTGTTCTTTATCATTCATTCTAAAAATAGCAAGTTATCAACTTATTGTATGCTACAATTTAATAATATAAACAATTTATTTATTTGATAGTGCATGTCAAATTATTGCCATTTCTAAATTACAGTCACAGGGTCAAAGAGATGTTCAGCATGGAAACACACCCTTCTGTCCAACTTGTCCATGGCGACCAGATATCCCAACCCAATCTAGTCCCACCTGCCAGGACTCAGCCCATATCCATCTAAACACTTTCTATTCATATACCCATCCAGACGCCATCTAAATGTTGCAATTGTACTAACTGCCACCACTTCCTCTGGCAGCTCATTCCACACACGTACAACTCTCTGAGTGAAAACGTTGCCCCTTACATCTCTTTTATATTTTTCCCTTCCCAACCGAAAACTATGCCCTCTAATTGTGGGCTCCACCACACCAGGGAAAATACCTTGTCAATTTACCCGATCCATGGCCCCTCATGATTTTATAAACCTCTATAAAGTCACCCCCAGTCTCCAACGTTCCAGGGAAAACAGCTCCAGCTTGTTCAACCTCCAGCTGTCGCTCAAACCCTCCAACCTTTGCAACATGCATGTAAATCTTTTCTGAACCCTTTCAAGTTTCACCTAATCTATCAGGTCCTGGGGATTTTTCCACCTTTATGCATTTCAAGATATCCAGCACTTCTTCCTCTGTAATATGGACATTTTTCAAGACGTCACTATCTATTTCTCCGTATATCTACATCTCCCATGCCCTTCTCCTGAGTAAACACTAATACAAAATACTCGTTTAGTATCTCTCCCATCTCCTGCAGCTCCACACAAAGGCACCTTGCTGATCTTTGAGGACTCTATTCTCTCCCTATTTGCCCTTTTGTTCTCAATGTATTTGTAAAATCCTTTTGGATTCTCCTCAACTCTATTTGTCAAAGCTAACTCATGTCCCCTTTTTGCCTTCCTGATTTCCCTCTTTGGTATACTCCTCCTGCCTTTCTACTCTTCTAAGGATTCACTCGCTCTATCCTGCCTGTACCTGTCATATGCTTCCTTCTTTTTCTTAACCAGACCCTCAATTTCTTTAGTCATTCAGCACTCTCTATACCTACCAGCCTTTCCTTTCACTCTAACAAAAATATACTGTATCTGGACTCCGGCTATCTAATTTTGAAGGCTTCCCATTTTCTAGCCGTCTGCTTACCTGCGAACATTTGCCACCATCAGTTTTTGAAAGATATTGTCTAATACCGTCAAAATTGGCCTTTCTCCAATTTCGAACTTCAACTTTTAGATCTAGTCTATCCTTTTCCATCATTATTTTAAAACTAATAGAATTGTTGGCAAATAACTGAAACTCACACATTTCAGGTGAGAAATCAAATCGACTGGTTATATTTAAATGTGTAAGAGTTATAATTCTATTTGATTGTTCAATCATTTGCTCACTCTGAATATGCAATCAGTTAGAGGTCAATCATTTTGCAAATGATAGAGCGGCAATGTACGCATTTGAGTACTGAGATTCAATTTGTAATTGTGATCACCAAAATAGTGAGACAACATATTCTTCTTCAGTACAAAACAAAATGTAATTCTTTCCTTTTGTATCAAAAAACGTTGTTCGGTGTTTATATTTTAATTCCATCAAATAAAATTAAATTTATTGTTTTCAGAGATGATGCAGTTATTGTTCAGTTAAATAATTATAGCTCATATCTTATTATTGCCCAATTCACAAACATGGAAAACTCTTGATCATTGATCAGGTCAGTAAACCCATCACTTTGCATCATGATCGACATTAAAAGTGGATTTCAAAAGGGTGAATTCGAGTACAGTGCTACTGGACCTCACAGCTGCCTGTGGCACTGAGTGAGACACTGGCCTGCTCCTGAATCTGCCCAGAGAGTTTCCATCCTGGGTCAGGGCAGTCATTCAAACATTCTCTGACAGAGAATCATTTAGGATCCGCCTTGAGCAGGAGTAAAGAATCCAACAGGCTATCTCTGCTCTCAGTGTAGGTATCAATGCTGTCAAAATTAGATACCAATGACTGACCAGGAATCAGCTGTAACAAATTCATCTTCAGTCAGAGCCTGGCCCATGGAGCAGATGTAGGGACATGGAGTGTCAGAATCACAACACACAAGTTACTTATGGTGATGACATCTGTCATGTCCCCCAGAGTCCATACATTTGCCCCCTGGACCAGACACTGGGTGTAAACAATTGACAGTCTACTGCAGCATCTTGTGTCTCAAAATGAACCCTCTGAAACTATATCCAATAAATGTATCTTCATATTCACCAGTATAAAAATATAATTGTACATGTTTGTGGATGGTCTTATACTAATTGATAGGACACCCAACAGAATGCTTCTGAAGAAACCAGGAGCAAACGGCAAGCCAAGAATAATTTTAATAATGGAACTTGATGGATTTTGTCTGGTCAAGGTAACCACACATATTGTGCTGGCACTTAGGTGAATGTAACAATGCACATCAAAACTGGAAGTCTTGGTCTAACGCTCTACCCCAGCTTCCTGACTTCACACAGCTCCCTCCCTCGCATGCCTCACTCGCTCAATCAAAAATTAATGAGAATCCACAAACTGAGTGAAACTTGGAACACAGAACAGTATAGCACAGTAAGAGCCCTTCAGCCCTCAATGTTTTGCTGGCCTTTTATCCTAATCTTAGATCAGACTAACCTACATGCCCTTCAATGTACTAACTTCCATGTTCCTATCCAAGAATCTTCTTAACTATCCCTAATGTATCTGACTCTACTACCACCGCTGGTGGTGCATTCCGCCCACCCACCACTCTTGGAATAAAGAACCTACCTCTGGCATCTCCTCTAAACCTTCCTCCAATCACTTTAAACTTATGCTCCTTGTTGATAGCCAATTCTACCCTGGGAAAAGGCTCTGGCTATCCACTCTATGTCTCTCAACATCTTGTACATCTCTGTCAAGTCACCTCTCATCCTTCTTCGCTCCAGTGAGAAAAGCCCTAGCTCTCTCAACCTTTCTTCCTAAGACATGTCCTCCAGTCCTGGCGGAATCCTGGTAGATATGCTCTGCACACTCTCTGAGACTTCCACATGTGAGTGCGAGCAGCAGCGGAGGAAAGACGAACCCGAAAGACTGCAAGTAAGGTAAGGCAGTTTTTTTAAAATTACTTACCGATCGCGGGCAGCGTTGTTTTCTCTTTCACAGAAGGATTGGGAGCAGCGGAGGAAGTGACGAGGACCAGCGGGGCAGCCGGGATGGAAAGCAGTGAGTACATATATCATCAAGGCATTTAAAAAGAATAGGGAGGGGGGAATCGAAGAGGGGGTGGAGCACTTCTAATCGGAGAGCATATCAATGCTACAGAAGTTACCATTGTCGTGGAAGATCTGCCGACTGAGTCAGTATGGGTGGAAATTAGGAACAGCAAGGGAGCAGTCACCTCGTTAAGGGTTTACTACAGGCTCCCCAATAGCAGCAGGGAGATTGAAGAAAGCATAGGTCGGCAGATTTTGGAAATGTGTGGATGTGGTAGGGTTGTAGTAATGGATGACTTTAACTTTCCCAATACTGATTGGAATCTCTTTCGAGCAGAAGATTTGAATGGAGCTGTTTTTGTAAGGTATGTTCAGGAGGGTTTCCTAACTCAGTACGTTGACAGGCCGACGAGAGAGGCCATTCTAGACTTGGTGCTCGGAAACGAGCCGGGGCAGCCCTTGTGGTGGGAGAGCATTTTGGTGACAGTGAGCACAACTGCCTCACATTCTACACAGCTATGGAGAAGGAGAAGATTAGGCAAAATGGGAGGATATTTAATTGGGGAAGAGGAAACTATGATGCGATTAGCCATGAGTTAGGAAGGATGGACTGGGAGCAATTGTTCCAAGGTAAAGGCACTATAGACATGTGGAGACTGTTTAAGGAACAGTTGTTGCAAGTGATGAATAAACATGTTCCTCTGAGACTGGCAAGAAGGGGTAAGATAAAGGAACCTTGGATGATGAGACCAATGGAGCTTCTCGTCACAAGGAAGAAGGTAGCTTACATAAGGTGGAGGAAGCTAGGGTCAAGCTCAGCTCTAGAGGATTACAGGCAGGCGATGAAGGATCTCAATAATGGTCCGGGGAGAGCCAGGAGTGGGCACGAGAAAGGCTTGGCAGTTCGGATTAGGGAGAACACAAAGGCATTTTACACTTATGTGGGGAATAAGAGAATGGTCAAAGAAAGAATAGGGCCGATCTGGGTTAGCATAGGGAACATGTCTGTAAAGTCTGAGGTGGTAGGGGAAGCCCTAAATGAATTTTTTGCTTCTATCTTTATGAAAGAAACAAACTTTGTAATGAATGAAACATTTGAAGAGCAGGTATGCATGCTGGAATGGATAGAGATAGAGGAAGCTGATGTGCTGAAAATTTTGTCAAACATTAAGATTGACAAGTCGCCATGCCCGGACCAGATTTGCCCTCGGCTGCTTTGCGAAGCGAGAAATGTGATTGTTTCACCACTTGCGAAGATCTTTGCATTCTTGCTCTCCACTGGAGTCATACCTGAGGACTGGAGAGAGGCAAATGTAATTCCTCTCTTCACGAAAGGAAATAGGGAAATTCCCGGCAATTACAGGCCAGTAAGTCTTACGTCTGTCGTCTGCAAGGTATTGGAAGGGATTCTGAGGGACAGGATTTATGACCAGCTGGAAGAGCATGGATTGATTAAATGCAGTCAACACGGCTTTGAGAGGGGTAGGTCATGCCTCAAAAACCTTATCGAGTTCTTTGAGGATGTAACTAGAAAAGTTGATGAGGGTCGAGCTGTGGATGTGGTGTATATGGACTTCAGCAAGGCATTTGATAAGGTTCCCCATGGTAGGCTCATTCAGAAGGTCAAGAGGAATGGGATATGGGGGAACGTAGCTGTCTGGTTACAGAATTGGCTTGCCAACAGAAGACAGCGAGTGGTGGTAGAAGGGAAATATTCTGCCTGGACATCAGTGGTGAGTGGTGTTCCACAGGGCTCTGTCCTTTGACTTCGACTCTTTGTAATTTTTATTAATGATTTGGATGAGAGGATTGATGGATTGGTCAGCAAGTTTGCAGACGGTACAAAGATTGGAGGTGTCATTTACCATATAGACGGCTGTTGTAGGCTGCAGCTCGACATTGACAGGATGCAGAGATGGGCTGAGAGGTGGCAGATGGAGTTCAACCTGATTAAATGCGAGGTGATGCATTTTGGAAGGTCAAATATGAAAGCTGAGTACAGGATTAAAGATAGGAATCTTGGCAGTGTGAGGGAACAGAGGGATCTTGGTGTGCAGGTACATAGATCCCTTAAAATGGCTATCCAAGTGGACAGGGTTGTCAAGAAAGCATATGGTGTTTTGGCTTTCATTAACAGGGCGAATGAGTTTAAGAGCCGTGAGATCTTGTTGTAGCTTTATAAAACTTAGGTTAGACTGCACTTGGTATACAGCGTCCAGTTCTGGTCGCCGTAATATAGGAAAGATGTGGATACTTTGGAGATGGTTAAGAGGAGATTTACCAGGATGCTGCCTGGAATGGAGGACTTATCTTATGAAGAGAGGTTGACTGAGCTCGGACTTTTTTCATTGGAGAAGGAGAAGAGGGGACCTAATTGAGGTATACAAGATAATGAGAGGCATAGATAGAGTCGATAGCCAGAGACTATTTCCCAGGGCAGAAATGGCTAACACGAGGTGTCATAATTTTAAGCTGGTTGGAGGAAATTATAGAGGGGATGTCAGAGGCGGGTTCTTTACACAGAGTTGTGAGAGCATGGAATGCGTTGGCAGCAGCAGTTGTGGAAGCAAGATCATTGGGGACATTTAAGAGACTGCTGGACATGGATATGGTCACAGAAATTTGAGGGTGCATACATGAGGATCAATGGTCGGCACAACATCGTGGGCTGAAGGGCCTGTTCTGTGCTGTACTGTTCTATGTTCTATGAAGCAACCAGAACTGAACACAGTATTTTAAGTGTGGTTGGACCACAGCTTTATAGAGTTAAGCATTAACCTCACTGCTCTTAAACTCAATACTCATGTTAATGAACGCCAACACACTATATGCCTTCTTAACAACCCTGCAAACATCGGTGGCAACTTTGTGGGATCTATGGACATGGAGCCCAATATCCCTCTATCACTCCACACTGCCATGAATTCGGCCTTGAACCCTGTATTGTGTATGCAAATACAACCTTCCAAAATAAATCGCTTCACAATTTTTAAGGTCGAACTGTATCTGCCACTTATCAGCCCAGCTCTGCATCCTGTCAATGTCCTCTTGTAATCTATACCAACCCTCCATACTATCCACAACTCCACCAACCTTCATGTCATCGGCAAACTTATTAACCCACCATTCCACTTACTCATGAAAGTCATCTATAAAATTCTCAAATCGCACAGGTCACAGAGCCAATCCGTATGGAACACCACTGGTCACTGAGCTCCAGGCTGAATACTTTCCATCTGCTACCACTCTCTGTCTTCTATGGGCCTGCCAAATCTATATTTAGACAGTCAAACTTCCCTGTGTCCCATGCCTCCTTACCTTTTGAATGCACCTACAATGGTGAACCTTATCAAATGCCTTGCTAACATTCTTGTTCACCACATCTACTGGTCGACCATCATCAACGTGTTTTTTCACATCTTCAAAACTCAATAAGGTTTCTGAGGGATGACCTGCTGCTGACAAAGCCATGCTGACTACCTCTAATCAAACTATTGTTTTCTAAGTAATTGTAAATCCTGCCTCTCAGAATTATCTCTAATACTTTGCCCACCACCGATATAAGACTGACTGTTCTGTCATTCCCATGGTTATCCTATTCCCTTTCCTGAACAAGGGAATAACATTTGCCATCCTTCAATCGTCTGACAATACTCCAGTGGACAATGAGGATGCAAAGGTTATCGCCAAAGGCACACCAATCTCTCCCATCACTTCCTGGAATAACCTCAGGTGTACCCTATCTGACCCAGGTTATTTACCTATCCTTATGTTTGTACTTCAATCAGTCTGTACTTCCTTTCAACTTTTCTATTCCGTGTCCAACCAACTGATTCACTGCTTTCCATTTCAACGCTATATACAGTGCCGCCTGCCTGAGTAAGTACGGATCCCAACGTCCTCTGAATCACAGAATGAAAAAAGAAGGAATGCACCAACGCCTTCCTGATGAATGGCTTATGCCTAAAACATCAACACGCTTGCTCCTCGGATGCCACCTGACCTGCTGTGCTTTTCCAGCTCTACACATTTCGACTCTGATCTCTATCAACTGCAGTCCTCACTTTCTACATTACTGCAGCTGTCCCCTCTGTACACTGAGTGGGGAATTAACCATCAAAAACTCATTGTATGTGCAGCTGACTGCTCAGTTCTGGAGAGTTGCATTTAATGAATACGTTTTTTTAAAAAAAGATATTACAATTCAACATTCAGTGCCAGAGTTAAAATTTTGGTTCATGATTTGAGCAGCCTTATAAGAAATAGTGAATGACTGAAGAACTCCAAGGTACAGAGTATTCCAAGTGTTATGTTCCAGCTTATGTTAATGCTGGGAGTATCACCAGACAGACTGATGTGGTAAAGGAATGAGTTGACATTTGGAGGTGTGACATTTTTGCCATCACAGAGACGTGTTTGACGGAGGTCAGGGTCAACAACTCAATATTCTGTTATAGTGTAAAATATGGGCAGGAGAGGAGAGGATGTTGAAGAGGAGATGGTGTTGTATTATTAATTAAGGAGTCAGTTACAGCAGCAAGGAAGGACAATATCTTGGAAGAGTCTTCAAATGAGGGTTAATCGGCCAAGGTTAGCATCAAAATGTTGACAGAACATACCGCTGGGGATATTTTATATAGCCCCCGAAAGATGAAAATACAGGAGCAGATGTATAACCAATTCACTGAGGTGTCTAGGAATGCAAGGCTGAAGATGTTAGAGATAGGGAAGCAAAGCTGGAGATGTTACCGAGATAGGAAAACAAGGGTGGAGATGTTACGGAGAGAGGAAAGCAAGGCTAGAGATGTTACAGGAAAAGGAAAGTAAGGCTGGAGATGTTACAGGAAAAGGAAAGCGAGGCTGGAGATGGCCGAGAGATAGCGTGGCCTGTGCATGCTAGAACAGGTTAGTGAGATATTTTTAAATTCAATCACAGGATATAGGGAGAAGTGTAGCAGCTGGAAGGTATAGAGATAGGGAAGAATGCAGGGGCTGGCAGAATTTCCAGTCATAGATGGGTCTGGAGTATGAGACAAAAATTGTGGAGGTATGGAGGGATACTGAGACACAGATGGATGTAGCGGCTGGAGAAGATGACAAGGAAAGATACAGATATCCAAGTAGATAGTTTAAAAATGGAATTGAGCAATGTCTTAATAGAGAAAATATTATTGAAATCTTTGGAATAGAGAAGGCACTGGGAGGAACAGAAGGAGTGAGACCTTGGATTGTCCAATCACGAGAGAAATAAAGTCAGTGTCATACAGCACAGGACAGGCCCTTCGGTTGACAGCGACACAAATAAAAAGCCCTGCAGACCCTGGAAACCACTCCTTCCTAATGTCTGGGGGAAAGGGCTAGATTTGGGAGAGGTGTCCTATAGACTGCTCAAACAACAATGTGACATAACAAAACCAGACGGTGTCAGATTAAACTCTGACATGGAAACCTCCTGCTGATTCCCCTCCCTCAGCCTCACGGTGTCAGATCAAACACTGACACGGAAACCTCCTGCTGACTCCCCTCCCTCAGCCTCACAGTGTCAGATCAATCATTGACACGGAAACCTCCTGCTGATTCCCCTCCCTCAGCCTCACGGTGTCAGATCAAACACTGACAGGGAAACCTCCTGCTGACTCCCTCCCTCAGCCTCACCGTGTCGGATCAAACACTGACACGGAAACCTCATGCTGACTCCCCTCCCTCAGCCTCACGGTGTCAGATCAAACACTGACACGGAAACCTCATGCTGACACCCCTCCTCAGCTGGTGGATCAGTGTCCCTCTACATTGAACAACACTTGGTGGAAGCACTGAGAGAGTGACAGAGCTGGAGAATGTATACTGGGTGGGCCATTTCAAACCCAACACCAAGAGTGGCTCAGCAGCAGCATTGCTGATCGAGGTGGTCGGGTCCAAAAGGACATAACTGCTTCACTGCGTCTGCACCAGGTCGGGGGGAATGATGACAGGGAGAAACATCCTTGACCTCATCCTCACCAACCTAACGGCTGCAGACACATTGTTCGATAACCGTATTGGGATCGGCAAGTACTGCATACAGTATTTCTGGAGACAAAGTTCCACTTTTACATCGTGAAGACCCCTGTGTATATGTGATACCATCACTGTGCTAAACAGGGCAGATTTTCAATAGATTTTGGAACTTTGCAGTGGCCTGTGTGGGGCGGTTCGGGTCATTACCAACAGCAGCAGAATTGTACTCCAGCATAAGTTTCACTATCACTGCCTGCTGTATGCTCCACTTTATCCTGACCATCAAGCCAGGGATACAGCCTTGTTGATGGAGAATACAGGAGGGCCTGCCTATAGTAGCGCCAAATACACCTCAGAACGAGATGAAGTTACTAAATTGGGCCACTTACTCACCACATGGTATAAATAGAAAATGATACACAGATCTATCCAATGAATCAGGACTCATCTCTGCAATCCTCTCATATACAGTCTGGGTGAGTGGTGGTGGACAATCACACAACTCACCGGAGGAGGAGGATCCACAAATACTACCTTCCTCAAAGATTGAAGAGCCCAGCACAATAATAGAAAAGCTAAGGCTGAAACTTTCACAACAATGTTCAGACAGAAATATCGATGGGAGGATCAACTTTAGTCTCCTCCCGATGGCAGTCTTCAGCTAAACGATTTACAACAAGAAAATACACAGCTGAATTCGAGAGGTGAGGTGACAGTGACTTCACTTTCAACATGATCATAACTGCATTTGACAAAATGTCGTATCCAGGATTAACGGCAAACCTGGAGCAAATAGGAATCGTCTGCATTGGCAGAAGTTATACCTGGTACAAAGGAAGGTGGCTGGGGTTGGTGGTGACGGAACCATCTCAGCTCTGCTGCAGTTCCCCAAGGGAGGGGTTTCTGGGTAAGCCTGTAGATCAGAAATGGAAAGGTGGGGCACCATACCCCGACAGGATGATTGGGCTGCTCTCTCGTTAGACAGAGACAACTGGCGATAGATTAACTAGACAGTCATCATGCCTCAAGTGAGGGAGAGCTTGAGTAGGACAGCCCTTATCATACACCAGAGTCAGTGTAGGAATTGAACCCATACTGTTAGTATTAATCTGCATTACATATCAGCTGTCCAACTAACCAAGTCATCACTCAGCTCCATGTAGTAGGTATTGTCATATTATTCCATTCAGATGTGTTGCTAAACACCTTTGGAGCAAGTTGAACTCGAAGCCAGCTTCCTAGCTCAGAGAGAGGGACAGCATCAGTGAGCTGTATAAGTGCTCTCTGTCCTAGGCCCAATAATTTTCAGTTGCTTCATAAATGACCATCCCTACTCAAGTGAAGTCACAACTGGGATTGTTTACCAATGATTGGACAATATTCATCACTATTAATGATTTACTCTGATACTGAAGCAATCCTTATCCAAATGCAACAAGGCCCTGGAAATATGAAGGTGTGTGTTTAACAATGACAAGTCCCATTCCCATTGCACACAGGCCAGACAACAACTACCTCTAATAATTGAAAATGGAATCATATCCTCTAACGTTCAATGTCACCACCATCACTGAACTCCCAACGACCAATATCCCGGGGATTAGCGTTAACCAGAACTGGACTGACCGTATACTTTCATTACCCATTCCTGTAAAGGCCTTATGCTAAAACGTCGACTCTCCTGTACCTCAGATGCTGCCTGACCTGTTGTGCTTTTTCAGCGTCACACTTGGACGCATATAAATTAATTGGCTACAAGAATATCTCAAGGGCTAGGAATCCTGCTGAAATAACATACCTCATGATTTCCAAAAGCCTGTACACCATCTATAATACACACATTGAATGTGTGTGCGATGAAATACCCGCCCCCTCCCCATTTTCCCTGTGAATGCAGCTTCACCCCTCAACCACTGAGACTCAGGAGCATCAATCCCTGCCATCTACACGGTGCTCTGCAGAAATTTAACAAGGCTCCTTACAGCGTACCTCTGAAACCATGACCGTCAAGAAGGACAAGGGAAACAGACACATGGGATTATCATCATATTCGCTTTCCATTCCCAGCCAACCACCATCCTGTTTGGGAAGTATATTGCCATTCCTTCAGTGTCACTATTTCAAGGTCCCCCCCTAATGGTATTAGAACACAGAACATAGAACAGTACAGCACAGAACAAGCCCTTCAACCCACAACGCTGTGTCGACCATTGATCCTCATGTATGGACCCTCAAATTTCTGTGACCATATGCATGTCCAGCAGTCTCTTAAATGTCCCCAATGACCCTGCCTCCACAACTGCTGCTGGCAACGCATTCCATGCTCTCACAACTCTCTGTGTAAAGAACCCGCCTCTGACATCCCCTTTATACTTTCCTCCAACCAGCTTAAAACTATAACCCCTCGTATTAGCCATTTCTGCCCTTTGAAATAGTCTCTGACTATCGACTCTATCTATGCCTCTGATTATCTTGTATACCTCAATTAGGTCCCCTCTCCTCCTGCTTTTCTCCAATAAAAGGAGTCCGAGCTCAGTAAATCTCTCTTCATAAGATAAGCCCTCCAGTCCAGGCAGCATCCTGGTAAACCTCCTCTGAACCCTCTGCATAGCATCCACATCTTTCCTATAATATGGCGACCAGAACTGGACGCAATATTCCAAGTGCGGTCTAACCAAAGTTTTATAGAGCTGCAACAAGATCTCACGACTCTTTAACGGGGGATTGAGTTTATGAAAGCCAAAACACCATGTGCTTGCTGAACAACCCTGTCCACTTGGGTGGCCATTTTAAGGGATCTATGTACCTGCACAGCAAGATCCCTCTGTTCCTCCACACTGCCAAGAATCCTATCCTTAATCCTGTACTCAGTTTTCAAATTCGAACTTCCAAAATGCATCGCCTCGCATCTATCCAGGTTGAAGTCCATCTGCCACCTCTCAGCCCATCTCTGCATCCTGTCAATGTCACGCTGCAGCCTACAACAGCCCTCTATACTGTGAACAACACCTGCAACCTTTGTGTCATGTGCAATCTTGCTTACCCATTCTTCAATCCCCTCACCCAAGTCTTTAACAAAAATTACAAACAGTAGAGTCCCAAGGACAGAGCCCTGTGGAACACCCACTCACTTCCAGGCAGAATATTTTCCTTCTATTACCACTCTCTGTCTTCTGTTGGCCAGCCAATTCTGTATCCAGACAGGTAAGTTCCCCATATCCCATTCCTCCTGACCTTCTGAATGAGCCTACCATGGGGAACCTTATCAAATGCCTTGCTGAAATCCATATACACCACATCCACAGCTCGACCCTCATCAACGTTATTAGTCAGATCCTCAAAATATTGTTAGTCTAATTACAGCACATTGACTGCAGTGGTTCAATGTGGCAACTCACCCTGCCCTTCTCAAGGGCAACAAGAGATGGACAATAAATACTGGCCCAATCATATTCCATGAATAAATGAAATGAAAATATTGTCCAGACCTGCCCAATGTTGGATACTGTAGTTTGTGTTTTGTGAGCTCAGGCTGTTAGTGTCTAGACAGTAACCTGTTTGTTGTAAACAGCTGAAGGGATGTGCTGTTTTAAACAATCTGTCAGTCTCTCAGAGGCATGGCCTACATACCGAGCATCACACAGACACTGCCTTTCACATCCCATATTACTGAGCTCTGAGATAGACAGAAGCAATTCAAAATGTACCCAGATCTGACTGTAACATGTTTAAACACGCAGTGATATTGTTGCCATGAAAATGATTATGAGTGAATATTAGCAGGGAGAAAGTGAGGACTGAAGATGCTGGAGATCAGAGTCAAAAAGTGTGGTTCTGAAAAAATAGCACAACCATTCATGTAGCCGCTGAGGTGCAGGAGAGTCGACTATGAGTTCACAATATTAATAAAAGGGAAAATAAATGTATATTTTCAAATTCCTTGTACTTAATCATAATTTGGTCTTGGGTGCAGTAATGAGACTTACCATTTCAATGCTCCTTACTGTGAGTTGGGCACTGTTTTCATCATATTGTTGTTATAAAAGTGAACTGAATACATGCGTGGATTTTGTGCTTGTTGGACAATCTAAAAGTTGGTATTATGAAAGGATGTCAGAAGTTCAGTAAAAAGACTTTGCTGTTAACGGTTGGAACAATGTTGCAAACATTTATACAGAGATTTCCAGCTCAAGTCACACACAAAAACGTTGTTCTGGAATGATGCCGGCTATCAATGGAGCTGTACAATTCTGTTTGGATACTGACATTGTGGGGCTAACATACACTGGATGTGGTTTATGAGGGATTCAATGTAAGATGCCATGTGCTGCAGGAGCCCATCACCTTTATAACACCTTCATTCAGGAACAGGTCCAAGGTGCAGAATTACAGAGTTGAGATACCATACCAGAAGGGATATACATGCAAGACATGGTTGTTTACAGATCACTGCTACAAATGTCGAACTGCGCCATGTGCTAGTCCATTGACCAGTCTGCCCCACACACCTCTCCCGTTGTTCAGGTATGTCTCTAACCAGTCTGTTGTGTGAGTAACTGCCCAGCTCCAGTTTGGAAGCTCTCTGGACAGATTTTGGAGATGGTCAGTGTTCTGGAGGTCATGGTGAGGGCCAGTAACACTGTCTGAATTCAGGCTTTTCCTCAAAGTCATTTCCAACAGCTTTGCTGCCTGCAAGATGGTGTGTTCACTGATCTGAACATGAATCGGCTGTTTACTACAGTCACTGAATTGTGTAATAGTCAAGTGTGCGCTCTGGTATTTCAATTATTGTTCACTTCAATTGTTTTCAATTGAAAAATATTGATGTTTGGGTTATTTTAAAATATGTAAGAAACAGTGATATTAACACTTCATTATACAAAATGCAAAAGTGACCTGTTGTATATTTCCCACGAACTAATAAAAAAAAGTCAGATATTGCCTGTAAAGGAGGATTCTGTGAACAGGACTATGTCACTGGCAACTTCACCATCCTCTCTGGTAGGTTCTGTCCCACTGACAGGACATAGCCAGGCTGAGGGGGCAGTTCTTGGCATATAGTCAATACAGTGCTCAGCATTGATGCTGGATCCTGTAGCTGCTAGACTGCTCTGCGGCAGGTTATGGGGGCATCAGTAAAAGGGAAACATATCATTGATCACATCATCACCGATCTGCCTGCTGCAGATACACTTCTACATTTCATATACCGGTAAGAATGGTCACTGCACAGTCCTTATGGGGAGCAAGGGCCACCTTTACATTTTGCAGACCCACCTCACCATGATATGGGTTTCTACTGGGACAGGCGTTAAACAGATTCAGCAACAAATTATGATGCATCTATGAGGTGCAATGGGCCATCACCAGCAGCAGAACCATACTCTGTATAACTCAGTCTGCAACCTCACACCCGACATACCTGCCACTGTACAGTAACCATCACCACCAGATATACCTCCCACTGTACAGTAACCATCACACCCCGACATACCTCCCACTGTACAGTAACCATCACGGCCTGACATACCTCCCACTGTACAGTAACCATCACGGCCCGACATACCTCCCACTGTACAGTAACCATCACGGCCCGACATACCTCCCACTGTACAGTAACCATCACGGCCCGACATACCTCCCCCTGTACAGTAACCATCACACCCCGACATACCTCCCACTGTACAGTAACCATCACAGCCCAACATACCTCCCACTGTACAGGAACCATCACGGCCAGACATACCTTCCACTGGACAGGAACCATCACGGCCCAACATACCTCCCACTGTACAGTAACTATCAAGAGCTCAGTGCTTAACACTGCTGCCTCACAACACCAAAGTCCTAGGTTCAATTCCGGACCTGGTGACTGTCTGTGTGGAGTTTGCACATTCCCCCAGTGCCTCCATGGGTTTCCTCCGGATGCTCCGGTTTCCTCTCACAGTCTAAAGATGTGCAGTTCAGGTGAATTGGCCATGTTAAATTGCCCATAGTGTTTGGTGCATTAGTCAGGGTAAATATAGGGCAGGGGAATGTGTTTGGGTGGGTTACTCTTCGGTGTGGACTGGTTGGGCTGAAGGGCCTGTTTTCACACTGTAGGGAATCTAGTCTAACCTCCAAGGTTCAAGTCAGGAATATGATGGAATAATCACTTGTCTGAATGAGTGCAGCTCCAACAGTACGCTAATATTGACTTACTAGCAACAGGCAACGCAGTTGTGTGGGGAATATCCTGTCTCACAAACTTGATTGATTATTTTGAGGAAGTGACAAAATTGATTGATGAGGGCGTGGGGCTGGATGTTGGCCGATTGGACCTTAGCAAGGCCTTGGATATGGTTGCTAATGGCAGGCTCATGCAGAAGGTTCAGTGAAATGGGATCAGCGTTCAGTTAGTAAGATGGATATTAAGATAGATAACTGCTTGGTCATAGAAGACAGAGTAGTGGTGGAACAGTGTTTTTGTGAGTGGAGATCTGTAAATAGATTGGCGGAGTTGCAGATTGTGAGGATGATTGCCAGAGAATACAGCGGTACATAGGTCAGCTGCAGACTTGGACAGTGAAAACACAGATGTAACTTTATTTGGACAGTTGTGACGTGATGCGTTTTAGAAGGTCTAATGCAGGAGAGAAGTATAAAGTGGATGGAAAAACTACTGGCCGCACCAACATCCGAAGGGATCTTGGTGTACAGCTCCACAGTTCCCTGAAAGTGGTAACACGGGTGGATGGGGTGATCAAGAAGACTGACGGCAAACTTGCAGACAGGCATCGGAGCCTGCAGTATGAAAATTAGCATGTCATATTGCAGCTGTAGAGAAACTTAGTTTGGGCACATTTAGAATATTGTGTACAGTACTAGTTGCCACACCAGCAGAACGATGTGGAAGTGTTGGAGAGGGTATGGAAAAGGTTTACCAGGATGTTGTCTTGTTTGGAGGGTATTAGCCACTGATGGTTTGTGTGCACCTGGGAATCATTGGCTATGGGGCTACCTGATAGATATTTACAAAATTATCAGAGGCATAGATAGAAGGACAGTTAGAGGCTTTCCCCCCCCCCCACCACCCACCCACCCCCCCCACCCACCACCCACCCACCCCCCTTCCCCCCACCCCCCCCCACCCCCCCTTCCCCCCCTTCCCCCCCACCCCACCCCCCACCCCCCCCTTCCCCCCCACCCCACCCCCCACCCCCCCCACCCCCCCTTCCCCCCCTTCCCCCCCACCCCACCCCCCACCCCCCCCTTCCCCCCCACCCCACCCCCCACCCCCCCTTCCCCCCCACCCCCCTCCCCCCTTCCCCCCCACCCTTCCCACACCCCCCTTCCACCCCTTCCACCCTCCCCCCCACCCCCCCTTCCCCCCCCTACCCCCCCCTTCCCCCCCACCCCCCCCCTTCCACCCCCCTTCCCCCCCACCCCCCCTTCCCCCCCCCTCCCCCCCTCCCCCCACCCCCCCCACCCCCCTCCCCCCTTCCCCCCCACCCTTCCCACCCCCCCCTTCCACACCCCTTCCACCCTCCCCCCCACCCCCCCATTCCCCCCCCATTCCCCCCTTCCCCCCCTTCCACCCCCCTTCCCCCCCCTTCCACCCCCCTTCCCCCCCACACCCCCCACACCCCCCTTCCCCCCCCACCCCCCCTTCCCCCCCTTCCCCCCCCTTACACCCCCCTTCCCCCCCACCCTTCCCACCTCCCCCTCCCCCCCACCCTTCCCACCCCCCCCCTTCCACCCTCCACCCCCACCCTTCCCACCCCCCCCCTTCACCCCCCCCCTTCCCCCCCCCCCTTCACCCCCCCCCTTCCCCCCCCCCACCCCCCCCTCCCTTCTATCATTTTTGAATCCTTTATACCCGGCAATATTTAACACCAAGGCCTGCCATTCCCTGAGCCAGCTTTCGGTGATCGGTACATCAGATTTCGACACACGAATCTGCATCTGGACCTCCGCACACTCCGAGTATTTATGTCCTTGCAGAGTACCTCAGATTAAGGCTTTCTTTCTTACTCCACCTACCACTGATAAACTTGTTGTAAATTAGTACCAACTGTATCTCCCATTATTTTGAGAATCATGGTAGTTCCTCAACTATTCCTTTTTGGATCCTAAGCACACGCCAAGTTATTTTCCATCCCTCCCACACACCCTGTAAGAAATTCAGTCCCAGCTCTGTCACGTTAGCCCTTCCAGCTTGTACAATTGCTGTCTTACCCAGAACCAGTTCCAATGTCCCAGGAATCTGAAGCCCTTCCTGCTGCACCATCGTTCCAGTCACACTCTCATCCACATAAAACTCCGAATTTTGTTCTCACTTGTACACAGCGCTGGGAGTATTCCAGGGATTGCTAAATTTGAGTTCCCGCTTGCCAACCATCCACGGAGCTCCTTAAATTCTGATTCCCAGATCACTTCACCCTTCCTACCCAGGTCATTCCTACCAACATGGACATGACCTTTGACTGCTCACTGTCCCCCAGACGAATGTCCTGCAGACACAGTGACATTATTAACCCCACTATCCTGGAATTACAGACACGCTGAAACCTTTTTCAATTTCCAGTCTCCCCTGTGACTATTGCTCCTCCTTCCTTCTCCCTCCCCTCCTGTCCAGTCAGGCTGTTTGTGGTGCCACAGACATGGCTCTGACTACACTCCCCTGAGCAGCCTGCACTTTCATCAGTTTCCAAACTGGGAAACTGAATTGGGAGGGAGACATCAGTCTATTCCTGGATTCCCTGACAGTTTCTCTTCGATTGCCTAATCCATCATTCCCTTCCTTATTCCACGCAGTCATGTCTGCAGGGTGATTTGTTCTGTGTGTGTGCTATCCGTCGAACTCTCAGCATCACAGAGTCTCTCGTCACTGTCTGATCTCCAAGACCTCGTTTACATCTAGGACACCAGCAGGGGCTATGACTTCCCAATGTAACAGAACACATTTCCTGACAAACATGTGCTGGCATGTCGTAACATACAACATGTCTAGAGTAACTTACTTAATGACCTAGAATGAAGTTAACATCCAGGGCATCACAATATGGTTAAGTCCCTTATTCAACTGTGGCTTACTGAGGGAATTTATTATACTGGCTCAAAATTTCACATCTCCCTCATATTTCTGAGCTCAATCCTTACTTCAGAAGTTGAAAAAATAAATTTGCTGGCTTACAGCAATTAACTGACAGTCACGGTTTATTATCAGCCAGTGAACTTACAGATTTTTCAGTGATGGCTCTAGCACTTCTTTCAAACTCAGTGCAGGCAGGTCCCAGCAGCAGAAGGTTATCTCTGTAACTCCCAGGTACGTGTAATCCTCCAGCTCCCACTCCACCCTGCTCCCTCACAGGGTCACCGTCTCTGTGACTCCCACAGATGGGTAATCCTCCAGCTCCCACTCCACTCTGCTCCCTCACAGGGTCACCGTCTCTGTGACTCCCAGGTACGTGTAATCCTCCAGCTCCCACTCCACTCTGCTCCCTCACAGGGTCACCGTCTCTGTGACTCCCAGGGACGTGTAATCCTCCAGCTCCCACTCCACTCTGCTCCCTCACAGGATCACCGTCTCTGTGACTCCCACGGATGGGTAATCCTCCAGCTCCCACACCACTCTGCTCCCTCACAGGGTCACCGTCTCTGTGACTCCCAGGTACGTGTAATCCTCCAGCTCCCACTCCACCCTGCTCCCTCACAGGGTCACCGTCTCTGTGACTCCCAGGTACATGTAATCCTCCAGCTCCCACTCCACTCTGCTCCCTCACAGGATCACCGTCTCTGTGACTCCCACGGATGGGTAATCCTCCAGCTCCCACACCACTCTGCCCCTCACATGGTCACCGTCTCTGTGACTCCCAGGCACTATTAGGCCTCCAAACTCAATGCTGATTAATATCCTCCCACTTTGCTGCCTCTAACTCCCAGCTGTGATTCAGCCTCATGCTCCTGCTCCAAGATGACCCCTCACACGGTCACTCCCTCTGTGACTCGGTGCTGGTTTCGAGCCTCCTGCTCTGCTGCTTCTCCAACTTCAAGTCCCAGTCGGCCCCGATTCTCGCTGCTGATTTATATTCTCCTGCTTTGTGCTGCTCTCTCTCAGGTTCTCTCCCCTTGTGACTCCCAGGTAATGGTAGGCCTCAAGCCTCAGCTGAGATTTATAACATCCCATTCCGCACTGCTCTCTTACAGGATCACTGTTGTGCCTGGAAGACAGTGGGAATGAGAAGGATTAGACAGAGCAGAGGGTGTTACAGTGATTGAGGGAGCTGTAGGGGATGGAACAGGTTATCGGGGAGCTAGGCAGACCTGCAGCAACTCATGAACGTTACTGGAAGATATAGCGAGTGGTGCAGACACTGAAGAAGGCAAAGAAAATAGAGAGATTGTGGCTTGTCCATGACGGAGCTTGTGGCTTGTCCATGACGGAGTCTAAACGGCTTTTTCTGAGCTGTTTACAGAGATGTGTAGACTTCAACAAATGCAATTGAGAGCCAGCAAATATTGTATGGTACTAGAGACTGTTGGATGTTACAGAGTTAGAAGACTTGCAGTAACTGAGGGGAATATAAACTTTTGGAGCACTGGTGGTGTTCAAGGACCCTCAGGACATGAGGAGGTGCAGAGAATGGGAGCATTCAAAGTCGTGGGATTGTAGGGGCTGGAAGTCCTGGGATGGATAAGGAGAATGGGAAGTGCCAATTTAGTACATGCAACCATTGTAAGTATAGAGATTTAGGAAGGGAACCTGTGCTATTATTGAATACAGTTATATGGAGAGTTACAGAAGCTGAATGGTTTACAATTTAAAAAAGGGAGAGATTTTAGGTGATCAGAAGTTTAAACAAGAATAAAGAAATTTGAGAGATCTCGAGCACAGATGGGAATGGAGGAGGTGAGATATTGTGAGGAACTATAAGAGCTATCAGCAGAAGAGGATGTCACATATTTGGGAAGAGCTGCATTCTCTGTATACAGTTACAGACGTGAGGAGTGTTGCAACGCCTGCTAGAGGGGATCCAGATAACAACAGTTCCAACGGCTGGTGCAGGGGGAAATCCACCCGGAGGAAACCCACGCAGAAACAGGACGAAAGTGCAAACTCCACATAAACATTCACCCAACGCTGGAATTGAACCTGGGTCCCTGGCGCTGTGAGGCACCATTGCTCACCACTGAGCCACCATGCTGCCCCAAATTGCAGAATTATGCAAAGAGAGAATGTAGGGAGTGGAGGACAAAACAGAGATGTGGAGTGCTGTTGTGGTTTGAAAAGGGTCTGGAGGTGTTTATACAGATAAGAAGGTCGGTACGGATGGGAGAAGGTTACTGAGGTCATGTGGTGCTATAGGCCAGGAGGAGGGAATGTGATCTGGCCTGCAGAACGTTACAGTGATATCGTGTTCTCCTGGGGCTTGAGGAAGGTATACAGGTGGGTATTTTGGGCCAGGCTGGAGGATTTTACAGATACGGGGGCACTGTAAGTATTGTGCAAGACTACAGAAATAGGGATTATTGTACTGCGTGCAGGATGAGATTATTGAGATTGGGCATGTTATCGAGACTGGAGCAATTTACACATAGGGAGAGTCGTCAAAATTACAGTCGGTTTCAAATATACAGCAGGATTATGGGAGGGGTGGAGGTTAAAGAAATAGGAAATTTTCTGGGAATTACAAGCATTCATTGGCACAAATGAGTTGGACCGAAAGGTATGTCTCCTTGCTGTATGACTCTATCACCCGACAAGAGACAGCGTGAGGAGTGAATATAGAACAGAAAGATCCCAGGTTTCAATGTGATCTCCTAGGGGAGGCCTGTTTTCCCCTCTGTTGTACTGATCCTCACTAAGACAGCACAGGCCTAGATTGATAACTGTCAACTTACTGGATTGGCATAGGAAGGCTCGGTACAGCAGAGATGAACGTTAACAAGAGGGTGGGGCTTGAGCCTGGGACCATTGTGCTCTGTATTCGTGCTTCAACACTGTATCTGTGTCATGTCTTCTCGACTAAAGTTCGATCCCTTAAATACACTCTACTCTGTTCACTGTGAGTGATCTTACCTCACTTCAGGATTTACTGAAGCCTCCAGATCTCACTCTCCATCTCTCTCAGGCTGACCAACTGTCTTCAGTGTGGTGATGGACGAGACAGGAATTGTGAATTCTGCTGAGTCAGGAGCATCCTGAGTACCTATAGGAAATAGAGAAACAGACACAATGGGAAAGTAAACTGATGCAGCAAGGGTTATACAAGGAGAATGGCACTGAGTCCCACAGAGATCTGGAAAATCCCAGTCTCCATCCCTGGCCTGTGCTGTAGCGTCTCTCTGGAGTGGAGAGTTCTGTTGGCTCAGGATCTGGCGTAGCTGCAAAAGGCGGCAGCAATTAGACCCTCACAGTGACAGATACCACATGGAGAGAGACTGAGAGATATCACCAGAGTGCAGGAAGGTATCAGGATCAAACCACTGTCAGGAAGAAGGTGCACTAGGATCAGTACTCAGGGATGAGGGAGCAATCAATGGGGCAGGCAATGACCTTGTGTTCCTCTCAGTAGACTGTTCATCCAGAATTTAATGCCGGTGTCAGGGATACCCATCTAACTGTTTCATACCTTCTCAGTCAGGAAATCTGTTTTTGGCTGCCTGTCTGGCCTACATATGAATCCAGACCCAGAGCAATGGAATTGACGCTCAAATGCCCAATGTAATGATCTAGCAAGCCACTCAGCTCTAAGACTGGTCAGGGTGGGCCTGAGATGCTTGCCAGCCAGAGACAGCAATATCCCACGAGTGAATTAAAATCAACCCTGCTGGGAGCAGTGTCCTGGTCAATCATGTTGGTAGGTTTATGGACAGGGCTTTAAACTGACAGAGAGGATACAGGGACAGGGTTCAGGTGAAAGGAGCTTTCCAAATCCAAAGAGAAAATGTGAAGCCTAGGAACAGCATGGGAATGTGGCTGAAGTCAAGCAGAAAGGAACAGGAAGGGGCAGAGTTTAACGAAAACTGCACATCAATGAATCGGTTTGTGGTGGGACATTGTGGGAAAGAGGAAATTATAATTTCTTTGCATGAACAAAGTATCTCCAATAAGGTGACTTGTGATACAGAGAAAAATGAGATTTAGTCACCAGACAGACATGATTACAGGGTGAACAAAAGGTGGAACATAAATATTCAACAGTAAACAACCTTACAGGATCTCAGGCAGAATGGAAAAGCAAGATGGGAACCCTGACAGTACTGGATAACAAAGGCATTACAGAGAAAGCATTTGGCCTCAGATTATGCAGCTGAATCAGCCTGAATGCAAATTCTGGGTGCGATGTGTCAAAAACACAAGGAGGAGAACAGTTTTTATGCTGCCTTGCAGTATTTCATTGCTCATCCCTGCATTAAACAGGAATTCATTAGAAATTGTAGCAAAGGTGGTGAGATCATTTTTGCAGTCTTCAATCTTTGTGTAATTTGGGACAGACACATTGGCAAGAGTAATATTATCCGAGATCCTCTTTGAATGTTTTTGTCAGTGTTTCTATTGTGCAAATAGCTAGGGATGTAACTATCTCTGATCGACCAATGGGTGATGAAGCTGAGTGAATGAGTAATATCACACCGAGATCCTCCAAGAAATTACACCAGAATTCAAAGAGATTATGACATTTTAAAGTGACCATAAAGCACACCCGAGCACCAGTAACAAAGCCAATTACATGATTTTGAGAGAGAGCTGACCAAGGTAAACAGGGGAAACAGACTGAAATGTCAGTCTGTAAATGAACAATGGAAAACATTTAGAGCCAGAGACCTAGAGACGTACAGCACATAAATGGACACTTCAGTCCAACTCGTCCACACCGACCAGATATCCTTTCCTAATCTCGTCCCATCTGACAGAACTTGGCCCATATCCCAATAAACCCTTTCTATTCATATACCAATCTAGATGCGTTTTGAATGCTACAATTGTACCAGCCTCCACCACTTCCTCTGGCAGTACATTCCATACATAACCACACTCTGCGTGAAAAGGTTGCCCCTTAGATCCCTTTTAAATCTTTCATCTCTCACCCAAAACTTATGCCCTCCAGCTCTGGTCTCTACCACCCCAGGGAAAAGACCTTGTCTGTTTGTCCTATCCATGCCCCTCATGATTTTATAAACCTCAAGAATATCACCCCTTAGCCTCTGACGCTCCAGAGAAAACAGTCCCAGTCATTCCAGCCACTCCCGATAGCTCAAATCTTCTAACTTTGGTAATATCATTGTAAAACCTTTCTAAACACTTTCAAGTTTCACAACATCCTTCCAATAGGACAAAGACCAGAACTGCACGCAATATTCCAAAAGTGCCCTAACCAGTGTGCTGAACAGCTGCAATATGACTTCCAAACTCCTATAATCAATACTCTGACCAATAAAGGAAAGCATACCAAACACCTTCTTCACTATCCGCTTACCTGTGACTCTACTTTCAAGGAGCTATGAACTCCACGGTCTCCTTGTTCAGCAACATTCCCTAGTACCTTCCCATTATGTGTACAAGTTCTGCTCAGAGGCGCTTTCCCAAAATGTAGCACCTCACATTTATCGAAATTAATCTCCATCTGTCACTCCTCAGCACATTTGCCCATCTGATCCAGATCCCGTTGTAATCTCTGGTAACCTTCTTCACTGTGCACTATCTCTCACTTTTTGGCGTCATCTGCAAACTTATTAACTGTACCTCCTATGTTCATGTCCAAATCATTTATATAATGACGAAAATTAGTGGCACCAGCACCGATCTTTGTGGCACATCATCGGCCTTCAGTGTGAAAAGCAACCCTCCGCCACTACCCTCTTTCTTCTCCCTTCAAGCCAGTTCTCTATCCAAACAGCTAGTTATCCCTGTATTCCATGAGATCTAACCTTGCTAACCAATCTCCCATGAGGAACTATTTCAAGCACCTCACTGAAGTCCATATAGATCACATCCAATGATCGCCCCTCATCAATCCTTCTTGTTACTTCTTCATAAAATGCAATTAATTTCTTGAGACATGTTTTCCCACACAATGTCACGCTGACTATCCCTAGTCACTCTTTGCCTTTCTAATTATATGTAAATCCTATCTTGCGGGATTCCCTTCAACAATTTACCCACTACTGATGTCAGGCTCACTGGACTATAGTTCACTAGCTTTCCCTTACCACCTTTCTTAAATGGTAGCACCACATTGGTCAACCTCCAGTCTTCTAGCACCTCACCTGTAATGCTCAATGATACAAGTTTCTCAGCAAGGGGCCCATCAATCACTTCCCTAGCTTCCCACAGATTCCAAGGTACACCTGATCAGATCTTGGGGATTTATGCGCTTTTATGTATTTCAAGGCATCCAGCACCTCCTCCTCTTTAATATGGACACTTTTCAAGGTGTCATCATCTATTTCCCCACATTCCATATCTTCCATGTCCTTCGCCACAGTAAACACTGTTGCAAAACACTCACTTAGTATCGCCCCCATCTCCTCCGGCTGCACACAAAGGCTGCCTTGCTGATCTTCTCCCTAGTTACCTTCCTGTCCTTTATGTATTTATAAAAATCCTTTTGATTCTCCTTAACTCTATTTGTCAAAGCTATCTCAAGTCCTCTTTTTACCCTCCTGATTTCCCTCTTAAGTATACTCCTCCTGCCTTTATAGTCTGAGGATTCACTTGATTTCTCATGTCTATACCTGACAAATGTTTCCTTCTTTTTCTTAACCTAAACCTTTGTTCTCTCGTTATCCAGCATACCCTACACCCACCAACATTTCCTTCCACTCTAACAGGAATACTATGTACTGTCTCTGGAAAGCCATTATCGCATTTTTGAAGGCTTCCTAATCTCCAATGATAATGGCTTCATTCTCTTAACATGGAATCAACACAATTCCTGCACGAAACTGATACTTGAAAATAATAATTAAAAAAAAGAACATTCTAACGAAGGCTTTGATGAGGTGAGCTCTGGTCAGTCCTGTCGACCTGGAGATTAACAGATACATGGAGAGTGCTTTCTATTAGAGCAGCACCAGGTCAGTGTCAGGCACACAGACAGAATGGGTAAATAGATTCACATCTGACCTCACATTTCCTAGCCTGGCAATCTGAAGCTGTCCACAGCCAATTCTTGTAAACATCTGCAAACTTAGGTCATCAAGATCAGGCTAATAGTCTAATCAAAAACAAATGAATCATTCAGACTAAAATATCCTTCAGGTTCCACAACACAGTCTCGGTCCCATCCTGCAGGTTATATGAATCCTGCTCCTGCAGGATATATATAACCTCCTGCAGGATCCCCGTCCCTTCCTACATTTGTACTATCCTCCAGGTTCTGCAGCCCTTCCTACCTCCGTAACATGACCTGGACTCAAAAACTCTTCCTTCCTCTGCAATGTTCCCCAGAGGGACAATGGAGGATGGTGAGGGTTACAGAGTGAGGGAGGAATATCAGGATTGGAGGATTTTGCATTTATTAATAATATTGAAGTGGCTAAAATTAGCTTTGGTAGTTTTGAGGGTGCACGTCAATAAAGGAGGTTATAGAGCGAGGGAGAATTGTAGGGACGTGAAGACGTTTCACAGTCTATGAGTTTTGTGGGGACTGGAGGAAGATACCACAATAGGGAGGGTTTAAGATTGAAGGATTCTGCAGAAAACCTCTACTGGGTTAAAGGCAGGATTCTTCGTAGTGTGGAGAAACAGAAGAACCTTGGGGTCCACATCCATTGATCCTTCAAGGATGCCAGCCAAGTTGATAGGGGTGGTACGAAGGTGTGTGATGTGTTAGCTTTCATTAGCCAAGGGATTGAGTTTAAGACCTGTGAGGTTATGCTGCAGCTCTATACAGCCCTGGTTAATCCTCCTGGGAATATTGTGTTATGTTCCGGTCGCCTCATTATAGGAAAGATGTGGAAGCTTTGACGAGGGTGCAGAGATTTGTAAGGATATTTTGTGGATTGGAGGGCAGGTCTAATGAAAAAATGTTGGGGATGCCAGGGCTTTTCTAATTGGAATGTAAAAGGATGAGAGCTGAATTGATAGAGGTCTACAAGATGATGAGAGGCATACACAGAGTGGACTGGCCTGAGAATTTTCCCATTGTAAAAATGGCTATAACGATGGGACATAATTTTAAGGTACTTTGGAGGAAGGTTTATGGGAGATGTCAGACGTACGTACGTTACACAGAGAGTGGTGGGTATGTGGAATGCACTGCCAGCGTTGGTGGTAGAGAGAGCAACATTAGGGACATTTAATTAACTTTTGGATATGCACATGGATTACAGTAAAATGAATTTCTCAAAACGGAGACCTGTGCCCTGTGGTGTTCCACAGTGATCTGTGCTGGGTCCACTGTTGTTTGTGATATACATAAATGATTTGGAGGAAGGTATCAGTTGCCTGATTAGCAAGTTTGCAGATGACTCTAAGATTAGTGGAGTAGCAGATAGTGACGGGGACAGTCAGAGAACACTGCAGTATATCGATCGATTGGAGAGATGGGCAGAGAAATGGCAGATGGGGAGTTCAATCCAGGCAAATGCGAGGGGATGCATTTCACAAGATCCAATTCAAAAGTGAACTATACAGTGAATGGAAAAGTCCTGGGGAAAATTGACGTACAGAGAGACCTGGGTATTCAGGTCCATTGTTCCTTGAAGGTGACAACGCGGGTCAGTAGAGTGGTTAAGGCTGTATACAGCATGCTTTCCTTCATTGGACGGGCTCTCGAGTGAAAAATGTTGGCAGGTCATGTTACAGTTGTATTGGATTTTGGTTCGGCCACATTTGGAATGTTACATACAGTACTGATCACCACATTATCTAAAGGATGTGGATGCTTTGGAGAGGGTGCAGAGGAAGTTCACCCAGATGTTGTCTGGTATGGAAGGGGCTAGCTATAAAGAGAGGTTGAACAGATTTTATTGGAAAGACAAAGGTTGACTGGAGACCTGATTGATGTCTACAAACTCATGAGATGTGTAGACATGGTGGATAGCAAGAAGCTTTTTCCCCCAGAGTGTGGAATGCACTTATTGGGGGTCACAAGCTCGAAGTGAGAGGGGAAAGGTTTAGGACAGATATACGTGGAACGTACTTTATGCAGAGGGTGATGGGGGCCAGCGGAGGTGGTAGAGGTGGGAACGATGACATCATTTAAGATGTATCTAAACAGATGCATGAATGGGCAGGAATCAAAAGGATACAGATCCTTAGAAAATAGGCAGCAGGTTTAGACAGAGGATCTGGATTAGCACAGGCGTGGAGTGCTGAACGGCCTGGTCCTGTGCTGGCATTTTCTTTGTTCTTTTCTTCTTTGAATGGTCTGCAGGATAGAGTAGGATAAAAGATCGGCACATTATCAAGGGCCGAAGGGCCTGTACTGTGCTGTACTGTTCTGTGTTCTAAATAGGGAGGGTCACAATGGCAGGAAGGTGTTTCGGGAGGCTGGAGAGGATGGGATCTGAATGAATTGATACAATTAGGAAGGGTTTGCTCGGAGTGCTACAGGTAATAGAGACACCAATAGTCTGATCTGGAACAGATGACCCAGACTGGGAGGGCTGTGGGGACTGGGGTGGTTTCACAGGGAGGGAGGACCATATAACCACGAGGGTGTTACAGCAATGTGGAGAGCTATCGGGCCTGCAGGAGTTCATAGAGCTGGGGAGGTTGGGAGGGATGGAACATTTTAAACAGATATGGATGTTGGTAGGATGGAGTGGTTTACACAGACAGGAGTGTTTTAGGTGAATGGAGAAGTTTAGAGAGGAAGTGGGTTGTATAGACTGGAGGATCAAACAGAGATATGGAGGGTATTCATGGATAATGTTTATAGATACAGGAAGGTTTAGGTTCTGCAGATTAGTTAGATACGGAGGGTGTGGAGTCTGACAGATTTTCCAGCAAGGCAGTAATTTTGGTTGGAGACAGTTTCACAGATAAGGGAGCATTAGTAACCTCCTCCAGAATGGTAAAAATGGGAAGGGTTATCGGGGAGGGTGGCGTTTACACAGATAGAGGTGTAAGTGCTGGAGAAGGTTATGGAGATGAGTTGTAGATGGAGAGACTGGAGGAGATTACATTAATAGTGGGGTGCGAGTGATAGGAGGATTTAAGCAGATAGTGAGTCTTATAGGAACTGAAAGTGACATGATTTGGGGTGGGATCTACAGTTTGGGAGTGCTGCAGGGACCTGGGAGGCCTTTTGGGTATCCCCTGATTGATCGTGTTTTTAGGACTGTAAGAGGTTACATAGAATCGGAAACATTAAAGACAATGTGTGCCTTCCCCTTTTTCCTGAACAGAGTGACGACACCTCTCATCGGCTAGGGATTCCTAAACCTGCTAGCTTTTCCCTTCACCCTAACAGGGACATACTGGATGCTTGAGATCACACTTTTAAAAGCCTCCCATTTGCCAGTCATTCTTTTTCATTCAAACAGACTGACCCAATCTATTTTAGTCATGATTAGGACGTGCCGGTGTTGGACTGGGGTGGGCAAAGTTAATAATCACACAACACCAGGTTATAGTCCAACAGGTTTATTTGCAAGCACTAGCTTTCGAAGCACTGTTTCTTCAACAGGTCGATTTGGGAGCACAATCCAAAGGCACCGAATTTATAGCAACAGGATGGCAGAGTCATGGAATGAAATATTAAACAAGCTTCGATTAAGTCCTTCATCTTTTTAGAATGATCACCAGAGCTTCTAAAGCTAGCACTTTCAAATACAAAGGGACCTCGATTATCCAAATATCAATTAACCCAATATCAGATTATTCAAAGGAGATCTTGAGTTCCCAATAGAAACATTACATCAAAGAGCCATTTCAATCATGATTGTGTTTGTTTTTGTTTACACTAATTAAAACAGATCTCGGCTAACTGAAATACTGCTGAGAACAGTCCTGGACATCGAGCCCAGGGACCATCTCCAAATGACTGACCTCTCACCCTCTCTCCACACTTAGCTGAGAGTTATATATAGGGGTAAATCCTGAACCCCCCCTTTTCCAGATATTCTCTTGAACATTGTCCTGTATAGGGCAGAAGTGAAACTTTTTGAGATGTTGCAGTAAAAAGTTGTGTGTGGCTGTCTGAACGTGCATTCAGTCAGCTGCCCAGAAGGGGGAGGGGTTGATGGGGGCATGGGCGTGGACATGGATTGGACGGTGGGTGTGGTAGACTGAGGGCAGTGTTGGACGGGTTTGGGGACGGGCTGAAGTTGATGTTGAACGTGTTTGGGAAGTGGGGGCAGGAGGCGAGTGGAGGGTGGTTTCGGACGGTTTTGGCAGCAGGGGCCGCTTTTTGGTGGGTTTGGGACAGGTGGGGGGGGCGACGTTGAGGGGCGGGTGGGGGCGGTGTTGGATGGGTTTGGAGGCGAGCGAGTTTTTTGGGGTCTGACAGGGTGTGGGGGCTCACTCATGGCTTGCTGCTGCCTAGTCACCTGAACAGGGAGCAGACTGAACTGAAAACTCCGAGCCCCAGAAGAAAGGTATTGAATCGATTAACCAAATAATCAATTATCTGAATGAAATAGTGCCCGCCCATCTCGTTCAGATCATCGAGGTTCCTCTGTAAACCATCTGGACTATACCCTAGTGTTGTGTGATTTTTACCTTCACCCAATCAACCCCTGCTCGATCCTCCTGAATGGCCCCAATATTGGCCCAGTTCCAGTTTAAGACCTAAATCTGTCAACCTGTCTGATCGTTTTCCACAACTATGTTAAAACAAAGACAGTTGTGGTGACTGGACGCAATGTGCTCTCTGACTGATACTTCAGTCACTTGCCTGACCTTGTTTTCTGAGGAGAGGTCCAGTGTTGCACCCGCCCGAATAGCGTAGAGTCATCTACGTCTTGATTGAGGAAACTTTCTTGGTCACATTTTACAAATTCCACCCAGTACGGGCCTTTTACACTCTGGGTGACTCAGCCAATCCAGGGGAAGTTAAAATCTCCATCCAATACTACTCTATTATTTGTATATGTACCTGCAAACTCACCACACATTTGCTCCTCTCGTACCCGCTGGCTATTTGAGGGTCTAGAACCCGATCCCAGCAGACTGACCATCCCCTTTTTGTTTCTAACTTTTAAATTTATGGCCTCATTTGATGTCTGTTTAACAGAATTGTCTCGATGCACAGGTGTCATGTCCTTCCTAATCAAAAGGACAACTCCCCCTCCTCACTTACTTGTCCTTCTGTCACGCCTGTAGTTTCTTTATCCTGGAACACTGAGCTGCGGGTCCTGCCCTTTTCTCAGCCATGTTTCTGATATGGCTATAATATCCCAGTTCCCAGAGCTAATCCATGCTCTGAGCTCATCTGCCTTACCAGTCAAACCAGATATCTTTCCCTCCCTCGACTGTGCCCCTGGATATCCTGAGTAGGTAACTTGCTCTTGATGGCTGATGTATTTCCCCTGACTTTCGATGGTCCCTCTCTCACTCAGAGTCTCAACTCCCTGCCAAACTCGTTTAAATCCTGCTGGGTAACACTAGCAAATCTCCTCCCTGGGATACTTGTGTCCCTTTGCTTCAAGTGCAAACCATTCCCTTTGTACAGGTTCCCTCTACCCCAGAAGAGATCCCAATGACACAAGAACTGAAAACCCTGCCCACTATACCAGCTCCTCAGCCACACATCCATCCAGCCTACCTTTCTATTTCTATCCTCACTGGCACTTGGCACTGGGAGTAATCTGGAGATCATTAAGGTCAATATCCTGCTTTTTTAACTTCTCACCTGACTTCCTGTACTCATTTCACAGGACCCAATCCCTTAGTCCACATGACAGAGGGAGACAAATATGCACAATGACCTCTGGATGTTCACCCTCCCCACTTCATAATGTTCAATAACGACTCAGAGACATCCTTGACCCTGGTACCTGGGAGGCAGCACACCATCCTGGGGTCTCCTCTGGAGCCACACAGTCTCCTGTCTGTCCCCCTCACAACTGTGCCTCCTATCAGTATCACGATCATTACAGAGGATCTGGCAAACATAGACTGGGAGGAACTCCCTGCATTGGGTCCATGTTAGGAAAGTGGAGTATTTAAAAGTGATGCAGTGAGAACACAGAGCCAGTGTGCTCCTTGAAGAGTGAATAGTAAAGGCAGCAAGTCCAGGGAATACTGATCAAGTGATATCGTGACTTTGATAAAGAAAATACAGTGCAATAAAATCAGGTGAAGCCCTTCACCAAGTATAGAGAGTGCAAGGGGATTGTGGAAAATGAGGGACAAACAATGGTCATGAAATATATTTGGCAGATACAATTGCGGAAAAGCCACAGGCATTTTATCAGCATCTTGAGAGTAAGAGGATTCCCAGCGAAAGAGGAAGGCCTGTGAGAAACCAAAGGGACAATCTGTGCATGGAGTCAGAGAAAGCAGATGAGGTCTTCAATGAATACTTCCCATCTGTATTCACACAGGAGAAAGGCATTGTAGCCAGGGATTTCAGTTGGGATGCTGAGGTCCCAGAACATGTTAAGATCAATAAAGAGGAGGTATTAAATGTTTTCACAGGCGTAAAGGTGGAGAAATCTCCAGTGCCCAATGAAATGTATAGAACATAGATAGAACATAGAACAATACAGCACAGAACAGGCCCTTCGGCCCACGATGTTGTGCCGAACATTTGTCCTAGCTTAAGCACCCATCCACGTACCTATCCAATTGCCGCTTAAAGGTCACCAATGATTCTGACTCTCTCACTCCCACAGGCAGCACATTCCATGCCCCCACCACTCTCTGGGTAAAGAACCTACCCCTGACATCCCCCCTATACCTTCCACCCTTCACCTTAAAGTTATGTCCCCTTGTAACACTCAGTTGTACCCGGGGAAAAAGTTTCTGACTGTCTACTCTATCTATTCCTCTGATCATCTTATAAACTTCTATCAAGTCACCCCTCATCCTTCGCCGTTCCAATGAGAAAAGGCCTAGCATCTCAACCTATCCTCGTACGACCTATTCTCCATTCCAGGCAACATCCTGGTAAATCTTCTCTGCACCCTCTCCAACGCTTCCACATCTTTCCTAAAGTGAGGCGACCAGAACTGCACACAGTACTCCAAATGTGGCCTAACCAAGGTCCTGTACAGCGGCAACATCACCTCACGACTCTTGAATTCAATCCCTCTGCTAATGAACGCTAATTCACCATAGGCCTTCTTACAAGCTCTATCCACCTGAGTGGCAACTTTCAAAGATCTATGAACATAGACCCCAAGATCCCTCTGCTCCTCCACTTACGAAGAACCCTACCGTTAACCCTGTATTCCGCATTCTTATTTGTCCTTCCAAAATGGACAACCTCACACTTGACAGGGTGAACTCCATCTGCCACTCCTCAGCCCAGCTCTGCATCATATCTAAGTCCCTTTGCAGCCAACAACAGCCCTTCTCACTATCCACAACTCCACCAATCTTCGTATCATCTGCAAATTTACTGACTCACCCTTCGACTCCTTCTTCCAAGTCATTAATAAAAATTACAAATAGCAGAGGACCAGAACTGATCCCTGTGGAACTCTACTTGTAACTGGGCTCCAGGCTGAATATTTACCATCTACCACCACTCTCTGACTTCGACCGGTTAGCCAGTTTTCTATCCAACTGGCTAAATTTCCCTCTATCCCACGCCTCCTGACTTTCCACATGAGCCTACCACGGGGAACCTTATCAAATGTCTTACTAAGGGCTTTTGCCCGAAATGTCGATTTCGCTGCTCCTCGGATGCTGCCTGAACTGCTGTGCTCTTCCAGCACCACTAATCCAGTTACTAAAATCCATGTACACTGCATCCACTGCTCTACCCTCATCCACATGCTTGGTCACCTCCTCAAAGAATTCAATAAGACTTGTAAGACGAGACCTAACCCTCACAAATCCGTGCTGGCTCTCCCTAATCAAGCAATGTCTTTCCAGATATTCATAAATCCTATCCCTCAGTACCCTCTCCATTACTTTGCCGACCACTGAAATAAGACTAACTGGCCTGTAATTCCGGGGGTTATCCCTATTCCCTTTTTTGAACAGGGGCACAACATTCGCCACTCTCCAGTCCCCTGGTACCACCCCCGTTGACAGTGAAGACGAAAAGATCATTGCCAACAGCTCTGCAATTTCCTCTCTTGCTTCCCACATAATCCTAGGATATATACCGTCAGGCCCGGGGGACTTGCCTATCCTCAAGTTTTTCAAAATGCCCAACACATCTTCCTCCCTAACAAGAATCTCTTCTAGCTTACCAGTCCGTTTCACACTCTCCTCTTCAAAAATATGGTCCCTCTCGTTTGTAAATACTGAAGGAAAGTACTCATTCAAGACCTCTCCTATCTCTTCCGACTCAATACACAGTCTCCCACTACTGACCTTGATCGGACCTACCCTCGTTCTCGTCATTCTCATGTTTCTCACATACACATAAAATGCCTTGGGGTTATCCTTGATCCTACCCGCCAAAGATTTTTCACGCCCTCTCTTAGCTCTCCTAATCCCTTTCTTCAGCTCTCTTCTGGCTATCCTGTGTCCCTCCAATGCTCTGTCTGAACCTTGTTTCCTCAACCTTATGTAAGCCTACTTCTTCCTCTTTACAAGACATTCAACCTCCCTCGTCAACTAAGGTTCCCTCACACGACCATCTCTTCCCTGCCTGACAGGTACATACATATCAAGGACACGTTGTATCTGTTCCTTGAAAAAGTTCCACATTTCCACAACATCCTTCCCTGACAGCCTATGCTCCCAACTTATGCTCCTCAGATCCTGTCTTACAGCATCGTATTTACCCTTCCCCCAATTGTAAAACCTACCCTGTTGCACGCACTTATCTCTCTCCATAACCAAGGTGAAAGTCACAGAATTGTGGTCAGGATCACCAAAATGTTCACACATTAACAAGCCCATCACTTGTCCCGGTTCGTTACCAAGTGCCAAATCCAATATGGGCTCCCCTCTGGTCAGACAATCTACATACTGAGTTAGAAAAGCTTCCTGGACACACTGCACAAACACCGCTGCAGGTATCCCAGGCTGCTATGTCATTCAGAGAAGGACATCTGCCCATCCTCACGTGGTCTGCACGACATAGCCACAGCAAAGTATTTGCCTCCCAATTACCCTCTTCAAATGCCAAGCAAGTTACTCAGTACAAGGGCAGCTAGGACTTGGCAAGAAAGGCTGGTCAGCCAGAGACACCCATACCCCATACCTGATTTAATAAATAATCCATTCGGATGGTCCCACTGGAACCGTGCTGGGACCAGGGTCCTGGCCGATCATGTCGGTAGGTTTATGGACAGGGCTTTCAACTGACAGAGAGGATGCTGGGACTGGGTTCAGGTGAAAGGAGCTTTCCAAATCCAAAGAGAAAAGGTGAAGCATCGGAGCAGCATGGGGATGTGACTGAAGACAAGCAGAAAGGAACAGGAAGGGACAGAGTTTAACTAAAATTGTACATCAGCGAAAAGATTTGTGACAGAAGATTGTGGGAAAGAGTAAATTATGTTTTTTTGTTAAATGGACAACGTCACTGTAATAAGGTAGATGGATTTGTGACACAGAGATAAAAGAGATTTAGACACCAGAGAAACATGGATATAGGGTGAACAAAAATATTCAATGGTTCACAATCTTGTGGAAACTCAGGAAAAATGGGTAACACGAAAAATAATGGATAACAAAGGCATTACAGAGAAAGCATTTGGCTGCAGATCATGAAGTAGAGTCAGTCTGAATGTAAATTCTTGCTACTATTGCCAAGGACACAAGCAGCAGAACAGTTTTAGCCACTGAACAGTATTCCATTGCTCATCACTGCATTACACAGGAACTCATTGGAATTTTTTAACAAAGGCATTGTGGTAATTTTGGAAAACCTCAATATTCTTATAATCTGGGACAATCACACGGTCAACATTGATATTGGAAGAGGACTTCGGATTTTTTTTCAGTATTGCTTTGAAAAACACATTGTGCAACTGTTAAGGGACATAACTATCGCAGAGCGACCTTGTAATGAAACTTAGTGAATGAGTCATGTCACCTGCAGAGATCCTTCGGGAAATTGTGATAAAGTGCAGTTTAAATAAATATAAAGTTTTAAAGTGAATCACAGAGGACAAGCTGCAACTAGAAACAAAAATAGCCAATTACATGTGTGTGACAGGAGAACTGACCAAGGTAAACAGGCTAAACAGACTGAAACACGTGTCTGTAAATGGACAGCAGAAAACATTTGAAGGAACAGTGTAAAACGCTCAACAGAAGGACATTCCATTGAAACAGTATAAACCTCAGCAAGAAATTGCCATTGGTCCCGCACTCAGGACAAAAGGGATCATACTAGATTAAGAGGCTGAGAAGATCCCCAAAAAGTACTTAAAATCCTGAAGTGAGAGTGTGTTTTAGGAGTAAATGTTAAATAGATTGCAAAGGGTATGCTAGAAGGAGGAGGGCAGTGGGATGGGGAGCCATGGTCAGGGTTTATTGACACAATAGGAACAGGGAGAGGTGAAGGTGCTGGAGGTGGTGAGAGTGTTACAGAGAGGGGTCAGGGTCTGAACGGTGTTACAAAGCCAGGACGGATTGCTGCAGCTGGAGGGGTGTACAGAGGAAGGGAGGGACAAATGTATTTTTATTTATTCATTCATGGGATGTGGGTGTCACTGCCTGGACTAACATTCTTTGATCCAACTGCTAATTAACCAGAGGGTAGCTCAGAGTCAGCCATATTGCTGTGGGTCGGGAGTCAAATGTTGGCCAGACTAGGTTAGAATACTTAATGCTCTTCCTTAAAGGAAGTAAGTGACTAGAGGAGTTCTTCCTCCTGATCGACAATGTTTTTATGGTGGCCCCACCAATATCTTGTACAGATACAACATGACATCCCAATTCTTACTCTTAATGCTCTCCCAATGAAGGTAACCACCCCAAACGCCTGCTTCACCAGTCTGTCTACCTGTGACACCACATTCAAAGAACTGTGTACCTGCATCCCTGGGTCTCTCTGACTGATAACACTACCCAAGGCCCGAACGTTAATTGTACAAGTCCCACCTTGGTTTGTTTCACCAAAATGGAACACCTCACCTTTATCTGCTATTCTTCAGCCCACTATCCCAGCATTTCTGTTCATCCTGTTGGTATCATAGATAACCTTCTCCACTGACCACTTTACCACCAATTTCAGTGACACCCAAAATCCTTACTTACCAAGAAACCAATACTCCCATCTAAACCATTTATCCAAATGACAAACAACAGTGGACCCACTCCACCGCTGGCCCCATGCCTCCAGTCAGAAAAACAACATGTCTCCCATCACCCTCTGTCTCCCACCATCAAGCAAATTTTGTATCCAGTTCACTAGCTCCTCCTGAATGCCATATCCTTTTTACATTGATCTGAGCTTATTACCCAGTTTACCAGACAGAACACAGAACACAGAACAGTTCAGCCAAGACCCTTCAGCCATGATTTCATGCCAACCTTTTATCTGACTGTAAGATCAAACTAGCCTACATACCCTTCATTTTACTATTGTCCATGTATCTGTCCAAGAGTCCATTAAATGTCCCGAATGTGTCTAATTTTACTCCCACCATTGGCAGTCCATCCAACCACCTACCATTCCCTATCCTCTTATCCATCCTCCATTCACCTTAAAATTATGCCGCTGTGTAATAGCCATTTATGCCATAGGAGAAAAAGTCTCTCACTTTTCACTCACTCTGTGCATCTCATCACCTTGTTCACCTCTATCAAGGCACCCCACCCCCTTCTTCTCTCCAATGAGAAAAGCCTTATCTCCCTCAAACTTTCTCCATAAGAAATGCCCTCCATTACAGGCAGCATCCTGGTAAATCTCCAGTGTCTGCTCTCTAAAACGTGCACACCCTTCCTGTAAAGATGGGATGAAAAATGAACACAATATTCCAAGTGTGGTCTCACCAGGTCGCTATAAAGATGCAGTAAAACCTCACGGCTCTTGAAATCAATCCCCTTGCTAAGGAAAGCCAACACAACATATGACTTTTTAGCAACCCTGTCAACGTGCGTGGCAACTTGAGGGATCTATGGACACGGACGCCATGATCTCTCTGTTCCTCCACAATGCCAAGTATTCTGCCTTTCACCCTGTATTCTATATTCAGGTTCGACCTTCCAGAATGAATCACTTCACACTTTTCCAGATTGAACTTCATCTGCCACTTCCAGCCCAGCTCTGTGTCCTGTCAATGTCCCATTGCAACCTACAACAGTCCTCCACATTCCCCACCACTCCACCAACCTTGCTGTGATTGGCAAACTTACTAACCCACTCTCCAACATCCACATCCAAGTCATTTACAGAAGTCACAGAGAGCAGAGTCCCAGAGCTGATTGTTACAGAACCCCACTGGTCACTGAGCTCCAGACTCAATACTGCCAAACTGCTGCCACACTCGGTCTTCTCTGGGCCATCCGATCCTGCATCCAGATTTCCCTGCATCCCAATCATCCTTCTTTTCTGAATGAGCCATCAATGTATTCTGTCATATCCTCAAAGAACTCAATAAGGTTTTGAGGTATGACCTGCCCCTCACAAACCCATGCTGTCTCTAATTTAACTATGGCTTTCCAAGTAGTCATAAATCCTGTCTTTAGAGTCCTTGCCAATACTCTGCACACCACAGACATTAGACCAAATCTGTCATTTCCAGAATTCTACCACTGTAATATGGTCCAGACGCTACAAATTTTCTCTCCTCTGCCATGTTCCCCAGAAGGGCACTGGAGGGTGGTGGGGATTACAGAGATAGGGAGGGATATCAGGACAGGAGGATTTTGCAGACATTAGGAGGGTTGCAATGCCAAAAGGAGGCTTCAGTAATTGTGAGGTTTCATGGTGATGAAGGCATTTGAGGAGGGACAGAGGGAGGATTGTAGGGAAATGAGAGGTTTCACAGTTTAGGTGTTTTGTTAGGACTGCAAGAGGTTACCGAGTTGGGGAGGGTGTAAGCACTGGTGGATATTACATAAACATGTGGTTTTGGTTGCAATGCAGGAAGAGGATTCAGGAAGCTGGAGAGTATGGGGTCTGAACGAGGTTACACAAATGGGAAGTGTTTTCAGGAGTGGAGGTGTTTACAGAGACAGCAATGGTTTGATCTGGAGCAGAGGACCCAGATTGGGAGGGATGTGGGGACTGGAGGGGGTTTCACAGGGGGGGAGGACCATAGACCCACAGGAGGTTACAGAAATGTGGAGAGCTGTAGGGCTGACAGGGGTTCATGGAGATGGGAATGTTGGGAGGGATAGAGAAGTTTACAGGGATAAGGATGTTTGTAGGCCAGAGCTGGATTACACAGACAGGGAGTGTTTTAGGGAGCTGAGCAGATTACAGAGATAAAGATGTTTGTATCGACTGGAAGATCAAACAGAGATATGCAGGGGAGTCGTGACTGAAGATGTTTATAGATATAGGAAGGCTTAGGTTCTGGGGGTTATTTAGACATGGAGGCTGTGGAATCTGGATTCTTTTTTGAGAGATTGGGTAGCACGCTTGGTTGGAGACAGTTTCACAGATAAGTGAGCATAGCACAAACAGAAGGAAGTTCCTGCGGTAGGGAGGGTTCGAGTGGAGAGTGATGTTTACACAGATGGGGGTAAGAGCTGGAGAAGGTTATGGAGATGAGTAAATGTTTGGAGATACAGGAGGAGCTTACATTGACAGGGTGGGTGATAGTGACG